>NW_006159542.1:8762609-8859153 GCF_000334495.1 Tupaia belangeri chinensis
GAGGGATGGCCACGCTGCAATCCCTTTTCCTCCATTCTCCTCTAGGGATCTTGGTCATGCACGAACACGCGCCTGGCGTGAGTTTAAGCCACCTGATCCGGGACTTGAACTGCAGTCGACTACATGGGAGTTCAGTGACATAGCCATTATGCTAACTTCTGATCCCAATATATTTTGTAGTTTTATTAACTGTACTAGGGAGAAATGTTCACCTGTTGAAATATCCATTGTGTTAGCTAAATAATAATGTGATTGAATATATAAAAGAAAATGAAATAAAAAATAAATAAAATAAAAAAAGTGATTGAGTCAGTGGAGAAGGTAATAGCACAAATTACTCAGCTATAGGCGAAATGAAATAGACATACAGACTTGGCTCACCTTTCTCCAAAGAGGCAAAATGTACCTAGATATGCTTACTCCATAGGAGCAGGAAGTAACCTACCTATGGTGAACATGGCCAATTTAATGTCCTAGGGGGATAGCCAATCAGATTGATGACTATTAAAAGCACTGACACATAGGGATGTGGTAGAAAATTTCCCGTCCTACAATTTATCATGCTCAAACACTTTACTAGGCATTTATAATCATTTTTTCCCTTTAATTCTCACTACAATCCTTGCATATAAATAAAGTCATTTTCCAGGTGAGAAATAGGCTCATAGTAATTAAGTGAATTGCCTGAGGCCTCTTACTAATAGCTTAAACTAGATCCCAAACCCATCTCTACCTGACTCCAAGCCACATATCTTTTCTTCTATACACTTAGTATGTAAAATATAATACATTAACCAGATTCCTAACATCACCTTGAAGCCTGGAAGCAATTTAATAGTGCAAGTGTTTCAGACCCACCTCAGCCAACCAGTCAGAATCTGCCTTCTAACAAGATCCCCAGGTGATTCATCTGTGTAGTGAAGTTAAGAAGATCGCCAAGCTGCACCACACTGCCTGCTCTTGGCATTCTCTTTTCCCAGAGAGTAAGAACAGCTTTTGTGGTCACACTATCAACGGAAGGCTGACCTTGATTTGGGAATCCTCGAATGACTAGATTTTCCTTGCCTGCCAAGTTGGAGCTCTCCAGACCATGCCTGAGTTTTCTGAGGCTACTGGGCACTTGGTATTGACTTGTCAGTTGCCTTTACTGGAGCCAGTGTCCCCAGACCTTAGTGTAACTTCATTATGGCTATTCAATTTGAGGCCATAGACTCCCAGCAGAAATGGGGAAGGTTTTGTCCAAACATACCAAGGTGTGGTCAACTCAGACCCTTAGAAGAGGAAAGAATCTCTTATTCTTCCCCTCGAGAAAGAAGAATGTGCAGATATATATGAAGAATCTTGTGGAAGTGAAGTTCTAATAGTACCTAAAAGGAAAGTTTGTTATGAACTTAAGCTATTTGTTTTCTTCTTTTCAGTTTTGATATTGTTTTGTTATTTCTCTAGGTAATCTCCTATGACAGATTAAGATCCATGATGTTCCCAGATACTGTGATGTATGCAAAAAAGAGATTTGAAATGAAATTTTACTGTTGACACTTACTACTCAGACACTTGATAAATATTCTCTCAGTATGTCCTCAAAACAACCGAGGATAGGGGAATTATCCCCACTTTATAGATGAAGACAACAGGCTCACTCTCTGATCATACAGAAAAAAAAATAAAAGACCAATTTTTAAGCGCATATGGACAACATTCCCAAGTTACATCTGTTCTAGTTGCATTTCTGGACTGCAGAATGGGTAGAAACCATAAGAAGAAACCAGAAACGTCCATTTATGTTGAATATTTGAGTTTGGAGAAATTAATGAGTTTAAATGGTAGGTACTTTTTAACTTTATAAAAAGAAACATGGATATATTAATATTAAGAAGTAAGAAAATGTTAACATTTTGAATGAATTTAAGACAAACAGAAGACAGGATAAAAACATGAAAGTTATGGAAGGTTAACTCCACAATTATGTCCTGAAGCCCAGGGAATATGCTGTCACTCAGTTCTCTGTTATTAGTGGTAGTAGTAGCAGCAGACATAGCAGAAGCAGAAGTGGCAGCAGCAACTGCACTGAAAGCAACCGTATTAGTTATCTACTGCTGTGTAACAAATCACCTCAAGAACGAAAGGCTTAAAGCGAATTATTTCAAACTTAATATGGGTCAAAAATCAGAACATAAATCCTATATCCAGCAAAACTACCCTTCGAAAGTGAGAGAAATTAAGACATTTTCAGATAAACAAAAGCTGACTGATTTCGTGACTGCTAGACCTTTTCTACGAGGAATAACCAAGGGAGTCCAGTAGGTTAAAATAAAAAAATTCAAAAAACAAATAACAAAACCACTGGACAGTAACTCAAGGCCATATGAATAAATCAATTTTTCAATAAAGATAAATACATGAGGGGCTGGTCTCACTGCTGATGGAGCCAGATCCTAAATGACTGACCATAGTTCATATCTCCAGTGGGTTGAGAAACACATCAGGCATGTATGTGTGTATGCCCAAATCCTAATAAGATGGAGGAATAGAGAAGGGATTGAGGCATGAACATGCCCTATTGTGGGGTGCTTTCTCCCTCTCCCTCTCTTTCTCTCTCTGGTGAGTGTATGTACTCTTTGACAATTAAAAAATGTAAGTGCAGGGGGCCGGCAGGTGGCATGGTGGTTAAGAGCTCTGGTCTCCCACATGGCCGACTGTAGTTTGAGTCTTGGACTTGGTGGCTTGCTTTCTCACTTTCCTTCTCTCCCTTTCTCTGTCTGTCTCTGATCAAACTGGAAAATAATAATAATAAATAAAGTTAAATAAAATAATTATTTTAAAAATATAAGTGCATGGAAAATTGTAAAACTGGTATTATTATAGAACTGTGTTCATGTTGGAACATTCACTTTACAAGCTAAGTGATGTATGTGATTGAATGTATAAAATAAGTCATACATTTAAAAAACAATGGTTTATAACTCTACTTTTTGTTTTCTATAGGATTTAAGAGATAAATCAATCATTAGTCTAGAAACTATTAATAGTATTACTATAGCTTACATTTGTAATTTTATATTTGATTTTATACATAATTTAAGAGACTAATATATTTAAGGTACTTACCAATTTATGTTTGGGAACACAGTGTATAAAGATATATGTCAGTTGGTTAGCAGGTAGCATGGTGTTTAAGGTGCTAGATCCCACATGGCTTACTCTGCCGTTTGAGTCTTGGACCAGGTAGCTTGAAAAACACTCCCAGTGCATGTGTGTACCTGTCCAAAATCACGAGAGGAGAACGGAGGAGAAGGGATTGCAGCGTGGCCATGTCCTGCCTCGATTTCTCACTTTCCCTCTTTCTTTGTCTCTTTGGTGAGTGCATGTATCCTATAGCAAAAAGCTGAAAAAGCAAACAAAGAAAGAAGATGTTATTTAGTGATATTAACGACTGAAAGGGCATGGAGATAGAGCTATAAAGGCCCTGAATTTCTGTATACTACTGAACTTAAATTGTTGAAGTTAACAAATTAGAGTGTTATAACTTTAGGATGTTAAATGCAATCCTCATGAAACCACAGGACATGCCTGGCCTGGGTCCTCTGCTTCACAGTCTCATACAGGCTGTCATTATGCTCTTGGTTGAAGTTGTAGTGTCATTTCAATGCTTGACTGGGCACGATCCACCTCTAAGATCACTCATGGTTGTTGATGGAATGCAGTTATGTATAGGCTGTTAGATGAAAGGCCTAAGTTCCTCATTGGGCAGTTCAGTTCTTTCTTCTTTCAGTACTTCGAATATACCAGCACATTGCCCCTGGCCTCCAGATTTAGTGGTGAGAAATCTACTGATAATCTTATTGGAAATCCCTCATCTATGATGATTTGCTTTTTTCTAGATGCCTTCCAGATTCTCTTTTCGGCTTTGGCTTTTGAAAGTTCGGGCAGCTGTGTATTATTGAGTTGTCTGAGCGTCTTGGATGTTTATATTCCCATCTTTTCTCAAAATTTGGGAAGTTTTTGATCATTATTTCTTCTATTATTATCCCTTCCCCTTTGTCTCTCTTTTCTCTCCCGGTGCACTAACAATTCATACATTTGATGATGTCCTACGGGCCCCTTAGTCATTCTTCATTTCTCTTCATTTTTCCCCTGTTTGTACAAATTCATAATGTTGATTATCATATCTTCAAGTTCATGAGTTCTTTCATTTGCTCCACAGATCTACCTTTGAGTTCCTACAGTGCATTTTAAAAATTATAGTTATCGTACTTTTTAATTCTGAAATTTCATTTTGATTTCAGGTTTTCTATTTATTGACATTTCCACTTTGTTCATATACTATTTTCTTGATTTATTCCATATTGTCTTTTAATTATTTGAACATGATAAAGACAGTTGTTATAAAGTCTTTGTCCAGTAAATCTTCCATAAAGTCTTTTTCAGTGACAGTTCCTGCCGATTTCTTTTCTTTTCTTTTTAAGTGGGACATACTTTCCAGGTTATTGATATGTTTTGTGATTTCCTATTGAAAGCTAGACATTAAATATAATAATGCAGTACCCCCAGAAATTGATTTTATTTTATAGTTTTATTTTTTTCCTTTTTCATTTGTTTATTTATTTTTAATTGTTATCTGGTGCTTCTGTGTCATCATTCAGCCTAAGATATAAACTTAAGATCTTCCCAGGTCTTTCCTGGCCCTGCAGCTTTCCTGGGCATGCATGATCACTTTCTAATTTCCCCTATATATCCACTTGTTTTTGAATGCTCTAGTCTTTAGTGTTTGTCTCCCAAAAGGGGAAACATAGAAAATAAAAGTATATGGAGTGAGTATATACCAGGACACCAGCTTCCCCCCCCCCCCGAGGAATTTCTAAAGGGGGCCTTACGCACGCGGTGCATGTGCTCGCCAGAAAGGCAGAGAGAGACAGAGAGACAGAAAGTGAAAATCAACCCCCAGGGAGCATGGCCATGCCACAATCCCTTCTCCTCCATTCTCTCGGGATCTTGGGCATGCATGCTCACACACTTGGCATGAGTTTAAGCCACCGGCTCCAGGACTTGAACCTTGGTCAAGACTACATGGAAGTCCAGTGACATAGCCATTCGCTAACTGCTGATCCCAGGACACCACCTTTTTACATCCCTTTTCAGTCACTTCAGCCAGATGGAAGGACTTGTATCAATATGGGAAGTACAGGAACCATGGTTGTTTGCTTGCTCTTCTGCACTTCTGTAGTCAGAAACAGGAATCAGTGATCAGAGCACAAATACTTGATATTTGAAGGAATGTGTATTTTTGGCTACCTCAAATCCCACAAGCTGTATGAAACTGTTCCAGAAGCATGTGAACAGCTGTCTGCTACAGGAGGGTAGGAAGGAGGGGTAGCAACTATGGTGCTAAGAGCTGAAACTGAACATGTTAGTAGAAACTTATCATCCAAGCCTTCCTTCCCCTGAAAGCCTTTGATAGACGCAGAGCTCTAAAAAGTCACATTGCCCAGATTCTGCCAGTGTATTAAGTGGGAAGACAGAATCCTAGTTCTTCCTACTCACTACCCCAGAATCACATGAATGTCTTTGGTTAATATAAAGACCGAGACAAACAAATGTACAATGAAAATGGTACAAAGTATAATTTCTTTTTTTAAAAAAGAGAGATTTTTGCTATAGGGTGCATGTACTCAACAGAGAGACAGAGACAGAAGGTGAGAAATCACTTGTGCCTATGCCACACTCTCTTCTCATTTATTCTCTTCTCAGGGTTTTGGGCATGCACGCACAGGTGCGTGGTGTGAGTTTGAAGCTTCTGGGTCCAGGACTTGAACCATGGTCAACTACGTGGGAGCCCAGGTGTTTTTCAAATATAAATTGATTGTACTATACCAGACAATATCAGATTAAGACAGAAATGACAGACATCCTTGAAGGAAAAAAATAAAAAGAAAATAATAGAATGAGTAGAGCAGGACAACATGGTTGAAGAAAAGACACAAAGGGGCCCCCTGCATGTTAAGGAAAGCATGTGACATCAGGGAAAGCCAATGCTCTGGTGTTAAGGATCAAAGGGGATACTATAGGCTGATTTCATGTATGTGAAACACTGCATTGTTTCAAGCCAGCCTGGAGAAATATAGGGCATTAGACACTAGCATATTTTAGAAAGGATTATTTACAGTGAGCAGCCATTAAAAGTAAAATGACTACACTTTAATAAGGCATGTTCTGTTACAGTATAGGATATGCGGTGACAGGATGATCCTAGGAGCAGAAAATGACCTGCTGTTGATGTCAACATGGCTCAGGCCACTTTTGCAGGCACAGCATGGTGTGAATTTAAATAGACAATAACTATGATGACATCAAAGAAGTCCTACTGGCAATGCACATGATTTTTATACTCTAGATATGTTTTGGCTGATGGAAATATTGAAGCATTAACTTGGAATGATATAAATAAATGTATATTACATTGTAATCTTGTATTATTTTTTAATTTTTTTTTTTTTTTAGTTTTTGCTATAGGTTGCGTCCACTCACTAGAGAGATATAGACAGATAGGAGAGAGAGAGAGAGAGAGTGAGTGAGAGAGAGAGAGAGAAGAAAAGTGAGAAATCACCCAGGGGGTTGGCCATGTCACAATCCCTTCTCGACCATTCTCCTCCTGGGATTTTTGGACATGCATGCACAGGTACCTGGTGTGTTTTTCAGGCCACCAGATCTGAGACTCAACTGTGGAATTGTCCATGTGGGATCCAGTTGCCTTAACTTCTGCACCACCTGGCTGGCCCACATTGTAATTTTAAAAACAATTTTACCAGAACAGAGTTCCAAAATAAAGTTGTTTTAAGCAGAGCAAGTCCAAGACATTTTGTGTAAATTATCTACTGCTTTTCTTATTTGTCTTCTATCTTTTCCACCGTTACAAGACTTTGGAAAAAGACTTTTAAATATGGACCCTCACTGGATTTTGGAGTTCAGGAAACTCTACAAAAATTTTAGATAGTAGATAAAGGGTCTCATAGCTACAAGGGATGTGTAAAAACATCCACTTTTCCTCTACCATAAAATTAAAACTCATTGGGTTAACTGAATGATACCATGTACTATGAAAAAAGCCATAGGTTTCAAGAGTAAGACAGACTTAGATTTAAATTCTAACTCTGCAGATTTCTTGAGCTAATTACTAAACCTTTTATACTTTAGATCCTTTCTTTAAGGAATAAGATAATGTCTGCCCTGAAAGGTTTTTATTTAAATCAGATAATGAAATAAATGTTTCAGAGCATCTGATTTAGAACATGGAATATAGTAGATATTTAGAAAGTGATAGCTGACTTAAAGTTACAATTACTCTTCAAAACATTTCCAGCAGCAAAAGGTCTAGCCATCTCCATAACTGCCATTCACAAAGTTCTATGGGGGCCAGCAGGTGGTGTGGTGGTTAAGGCACTGAACTCCCACATGTCCCGGACCTGGCAGCTTGTTTTTGCACTTTTCCTCTCTCCTTTCTGTCTCTCTGGTGAGCACATGTGCCCTATTGTAAAATTTCAAAAATAATAAAAAATAAAATAAAATAAGTAATTATTTTTAAAAAATTATCTGTATTACAGACTCCATTATTCGTCTATCCATTCAACCATCCATCCACAGATATATCTGGCCATTTTTGCATTTCTCTCCTCCATGGCTACTTTGTTGAAAGGCCTATTTTCCACCTCATTTTAGCCAGCTAGCTTAATCTAAACCATTTCTGACACAGAAAAACAAGACTGAGTTTATTAAAAAAAATCTTCTTTGATCTTTAATCATGGTGGAGGATAATTCAATTTGGTCTTTATTATTACAGTGGTTTATAACCAGCAGCTGCAGCCCCTGACTCAGATAAACGTTTGCCCTGTATTCTTACAAGAAAACCAACTTTATGAAATGAAATTTCCCCCCTTTCTTGATGATATCATCACAGGGAATTAAAGTTCTGTTTTTTTTTTTTTTCATTACTGGTCATTGTATGAAATATGGATGAAATCAAACTCTAGTCAGATAGTTTCATTTATAATATTGACAAGTGGAAGAAAGCTCAACTCATTGAGTTCAACAGGTGACAGTTACAATATGGAATAATTGGTGACCAAAGCTTGGTGTGTGCCTGGCCAGGATGTCTGCAAAGAGAAGAGGCATAGAGAGTGTGCTCCATTTGAAGTTTTCTACTTAGACCAACCTGTTCTTTGTCCCCTGTTTCCATGAGTGACTTTTCTAGTCTCACTAGCGTGGAGGTCCAAATTGCTTCTTCAGAATGGCTAAGTGTTGGAGCATTACTAAACACTGCTTGGTTAGGAGACGCATAAGAACACATGAATTCTGCCTTATACCAACTACTCTTCTCTGCATGAATACCAGGGGCAGTGAGGACATAGATCAGGAGAGAAAATGAGAAATTAAAATTCTGTCCTATTTTTGGTAAAAACCTGTGCAAGAACCCCAAATTTTATCTCTTTATTACACTGGATTTTCTGGACTACTTGGCTTAGCACCCACAGCTAAAAGGAGGGAATGAGGAAGGAGAAAAGGAGACGATTTATTCCTTATATCAAAGCCTAAACCTTGACTTCAGGCCAAAGTAGTTTTGAATCCTGGCTGAGTATAGAAAAGATCTATGGAGATTTAAAATCTTTGCTGTCTATGTTCCCCCAAATAGTTTAGTTTAATTGGTCTCATATGCAAACTGGGGAATTAGAATTTTTAAAAGACCTCCAGGTAATTCTAAAGCACAGCCTAGGTTGAGAGTCATGCTTTCCAGTTGGTTGGCCAGCACTGAAGGATAATTTCCTAGAGCAGTACTTCTCAAATGTCAATGTGTGTAGTAATCACCCGAGATCTTGTTAAACTGCAGACTTTGATTTAGTAGCTCTGGAATGGGACCTGAGATGCTGCATTTCTTATAAGCTCCTGGTTATGCTGCTGCTGGACCATGCTTTGAGTATGAAGGTCCTAGAGATATTTTTTTTTTAATTTTTTATTATTTTTTTAAAAATTTATTTGTTTATTTTACAGTCATTCACTGAACATCAATTTAGCATACAAAATGTTATTTCCCATCCGGAATACACTGTACAGTGGCTCAATCAGACATGTTATCGTTAACAAATAATTTTCGGGAACCAGTAGTTGGCGTAATGGCTATGTCACTGGACTCCCATGTAGTCAACAGCGGTTCGCGTCCTGGACCCGGTGACTTAAAACTCATGCCGGGCACGTGTGCGTGCGTGCCCAAGATCCCGAGAGGAGAATGGAGGAGAAGGGATTGCGGCGTGACCATCCCCTCTGGGGGGTGATTTCTCGCTTTCTGTCTTTATGTCTTTCTCTGTCTGTCTGGCGAGCGCACGCGCCCTATAGCGAAAACCTCTTAAAAAAAATTCTATTTCTTGTTTCTCTTTTTGCTTTTTTCTTTCTTATTATTATTAATACATTCAATCGCTATACATCATGTAGATTGTAAAGGGACTGTATCATGCTAAGTTCTTGACAGGAAAGAGAGGGCAAGTTGTTTGTTCAGTAACTTGTTGATCTGGTGGCAAAGAAAGGCAAGAATAGAAGAGACCATGATGATTCTGTGCATAACCTTTTAAGACTCAAGTGACCCTCCTAGAAGTACATTCAACAAATCTCTGTCCTGAGAACCCGTCCTGAACCAACTAGTAGCACTCTCAAAAGAAAGTGGAGTCAGAAGGGAAGTAGTTTGGGAATATAGCTCTTCAGTAATGTTTTAGTGGCTAAGAGGGATTATAGGAGGGGACTTTCAATCGGTGTAATGGCTATGTCACTGGACTCCCATGTAGTCAACCGCAGTTTGAGTCCCAGACCCGGTGGCTTAAAACTCATGCCGGGCACGTGTGCATGTGTGCCTAAGATCCCGAGAGGAGAATGGAGGAGAAGGGATTGTGGCATGGCCATCACCCCTGGGGGGTGATTTCTTGCTTTCTGTCTCTCTGTCTCTCTCTGTCTATCTGGTGAGCGCACAGGCCTTGTGGGGGGAAAAAAAAAGAGGGATTATAGGAAGAGATTCATCTCTCTTTAATTTTTCTTGCTTTTCTTCTCAGTTCATTGCCAACAGGTATCTTCTTCCTCTAAAATATCTGCTTTATTCTCATTTCCACTGTCACTGATATATTCCAGTATCTCATCATCTGTAGTGGCCTCTCTGCCTCTAGTTTCTTCCATGCCAAATTTGTTTTCAAATTTTAGTTTCTCCAATAGGGCATGTGTGTTTGCTGGAGAGAGACAGAGATAGAGAGAGGTAAAGTAAGAAATCACCCCCCAAGGGGGATGGCCACAATGCAGTTCTTATGGGTTCCTCCATGCCATCTGCTGGCTCCCATGCCAAAATTTTCTACACACCATTCTTAGATTCATCTTCTTATAGAACAGCTCTGGTGGTTTGCAGCTATTTTCAAAGTGCTCCAATGGTTGTTCTACTAATGTGCAGAATAATTTCATGATAAATGAAATTAAATAAAAATAAAATTTCTTAGCCTGTCATCTAAGCCCAGTTTGTTGTGTCTTCAAACAGGCTATGTCCCAATTTTTTTCAGACTTATTATTTTCTAAATATATTATACATGATTCTGTTCATCCATTTATTCATTCATTCATATGTGAATTCATTAATTCAATAAATGGCATCAGACATTCAGACAATAATTTGTGATGTGGTGTGATATCCTCTTGGTAGTATAAGGGAATGCTTCATAGAGGAAGTGACACTTGAACTGTGACACTTGAACTGCGCCTTCCAGGGAGTAGTATTTTAGGTGAGTAAATCAATTTTGAGTGCGTAGGACAGCAAATGCAAATTCAGAGGGGCATGGGAAAGAAGATATAGGGTTAGGAAAGTACATATTCTTAATTGTATAGTTTTAGATGCTTAAGGTGGAGAGTGAGGCTAGAGAATGAAATAAAAACAATCTCAGAGATTGTAGAGCCACTTAGATGTGTTTTAGGTAGTGGGGAATCTAGAAGAATTTTATACTAGTGGAGTTATATTGAGATGTATGATTGTTCACCATTTAGCATTTGCTTTAGTTACTCCTTCTTCCCAGAATGTTCTTTTTCTTCCTTTGAAGGTCTCATTCTTTCATGCTTTGGTTGAAATAACCTTTATCTACTAGAAAGAATCAATCTTCCTGTACTTTAGGCTAAAACTACACAGGTGACTCGTGCCTCTTTGCCTAGATTTTAAGATATTAAACAGTAAATATTATGTCTTACTAATCTTTGACTCTTTTAGTCCTTCAACACCCAGCCTTTCTCTTGGCACAAGATAGCTAGCTGTTCAATAAACAGTTTTTGAGTTGAATTCAACTGAATCAGAAAAGTCATGCCATCAATCATGGTTTAAACACTCACCATCTCCACCCTCCTTGTATTTGACTTGAGTGTGGATTGAAGAGTATTTACCGACAAAACCATGTTATTTACTTCAGTATTGTTCCAGCAGATATTTTGGTAAAGAGCAAAGTTTTGACAATTGAAAGATCTCTTGCATCACAACAAAACTGTTGGTTCAATTTCCCCTGTCCAAATACTCAGTTCAGATGTTGAATATCACCAAAATGCATAGGTGAGTCTTCTTAAGTCAAGTCAAAATGAAAGAACAAGAGGGTAGAAATTCCACCTACCATTCCACCTGTTTTTGCCACTTTGGGGAACAATACTTTGGGGAACTTTGGGGAACAACAATCTATCAGGTCATTTATCACTCCCAAGTGCACATGACTTAACAATTGTAGCTGTCATTTTCAGTATGCCTACTACATGTCAGACACTATGAAAGCATATCCTGTGAAGTTTTACATGTATGTATCATAATCCTACAAGGTAGACTTTATAACCCCTTTTCATAGACAAGGAGACTGAGGCAAGTGGTTGAATAAAATTTAATGTCATTTAATTAAGCTCACAATGCTTGACTACAAAGCCAAAGAACTTAACATTACATTGTATTGCCTTAAGAAATTAAGTAGAATGCTCTTAGAGTCAGGGATGTGCAGTGCAGACAGGTACAGAGAAGGCATGAAGAAGTTCATGCCAATGAGCAGTCTTTAAATCTATGTCCTCGTTGTCATCAGCTCCCATCGATGCAATAGCAGTGGGACACATAGGAGCTTTGAAAATGTTCCTATTGATTGGAAATGAATAATTATTACCTTCTCTATATTACAGATTCACTATCAGAAAGTAATAGCAGAAATGCTAAGCAAGATTAATAGCTGTGTTTCATTATTTTTAATGCAAACTATTGATTTTAAAGTGGTGTAAGGTATGGCATTTTATTACAATAAAACAATAAAATAGACTATATGAAATAATTGAGAATAATCTTTTCCCTTTTGCTGCGGCTATGGGACATAATGTGCCGTGCATGTGAAGGCATTTATGGCACGCTCTATCCAGTGATGGCAGCTTAAGCACTCTATAAAGAAGCACTTTGGAACCAGAGTATTATAAATAATCAGCAATAAAGCTGGTAAATGGGCCTTTAATTTGATTCCATTATGTCACAGATCACAAGGACCAAGGGGCCCGGCATCAAAAATACAAACTGCTGAATTTAACACAAAGGTAAGGATATTAGATGGCTTCAACATGGTCTTTCCACCTTGTGGGAAAGGACTGGATCATTGGTATCAGAGTATAGAGTCATATTTTATATATAAACCAATGTAAACACAGTCCAAAATACCTCCACTCCCAAGAGCAAAGGAAGCCTCTTACAGTCTTTTGCGCAGGCATTGTTTCCCTTGATATCTTCTTGGCATCATTTACTTTGTCCATTTTCACAGTTAACAGTAGACAAGTTCAGAAGCAATTTCCCTCTGAAATCGTTTGTGTTGATTAGTGTCTTAGAGACTGCCAGAATGACGTAGGCCTTGTTGCCAGAAATAGACCGTAAAAGATGAAAGAAGTGTTAGGCCAACTGTCTATGCCGGGCTAATCAGAATATACCTGGAGTAGTGAGAACAGGTCTAGGCCAGACTCTAAGAGCAAACTTTAGACACATTAAATGAGGAGATGAAGGTGCAATCACAGGAAGAGAATTGCTCACTGGGCTTGTGTTGTGGAAACTGGAGGAGGTTTAGGGAAATGCAAGAAGTATTGGCCAATATCTGAAGGGCTGAAAGGGAATTTAGGCTACTGTGAGGCACAGAAAGAGAGAAATTTAGTGTCTACCAGATGTAAGTTTGGTTCTGTTTGCTCACAAGTGTGTGACCATGAAAGTGCATTAACCTTGCGGAGAGATGTAGTTTGAGGGCAGAGTGGGACTGAGACAGTCCTTGTCCCTTAAAACATAATGTATCGGCAGCCCAGTCTAACAAGATGGCGCCTTCTGTGTTGCTTCACTCCTTCCTCACAGCCGGGACCCTAGCCATGCTCAGGAGTGGTTCTTCAGCATAGTCCTAAATTCTATGTGGCAGAGCCGCCAACCGATAACCCCGCCTGGTTGAAAGGTGGGTTGACCTTGGGCACCTTGCTCTTCCTGTGGCTCTATCTCATCAAACAACATAATTTTTATAGAATATAAGAGAAGAAATGGATTGGAGTAAACTTTTGAAATATGAATACATTATGCTCCATATAGTGATTATAGCAGTTTGTCTGGATTCGCCAATCTGTTGATTTGTAAATGTGCGAGAAAACGTTATTTGTGAATTATCTCAAGTCAGCGTTTGTGTTGGCATCATTACGTTAAAAAATGAAACTACTTATGTGTTCTTAAAAAATTAAAATTAAAAAATAAATACATAAAATAAATTAGAGAGTAATGGATTAAAAACCCAGAAATCAAATTCAGTGCATTTTAAGGTAGAGACAAGGGTCCAGAGACAAGAAAAGGGAAACTGGTTAACAAATGAATGGAGAAGTCAGAATAGGTATAAATGAGAGGAGACAACTTTTTTTTTTTTTTTTTTTTTTTTGCCTAAGGTACATGTTTGGGGAGCTGGCTGACAGGGACAGTAAGAGGGAAAGTGAGAAATCACCCACTAAGGGGAAGGCAATCCCTTTTCTTCCATTTTCTTCCATTCTCCTCCTGGGATCTTGGTCATTCACCTACATGCACTTGGCGTGATTTTCGAGCCACCAGGTCCAGCACTGGAATTGTGGTTGGCCATTTGCTGGCTCTGAGACAACTGGTTCTTACGGTTGTTCCCAAGTTGCCTGTGGCTTGCTTTGGTGGCCCTTGATTACATGGTGGCTAAGATGGATAGCTAGTAATAGTCTTGGGTTTGGAGTGGGCACTGAAAAACAGATTGCAAGTGGGCAAAGTTTTTGAAATTTTCTAACTGGGAAGAAATATACTATAATGGATTTATGGAAGCCAGTTGCATGCTAGTTAGAATTACAGGCTCTGGAGCCAGACTAGCTGGGCTCTAATTCTGACCACTGCAACTAGACTTGCTTCATTTCTCTGTATACTTCATCATCGGAAAGATGGGAATAATAATCGAACCTGCCTCTTTCGGTTATAAGAATTTGATGGTATAATTTGTATATAATGGTTGCTATTAATACAGTCAGAATTACTCAGAGATACTATGGGGTTTCCATCTACATGAGTCCAAGGTTGAGAACTGAAAGCAAATGGGCTTTGATAAGCTTTGCTGATATTTCTTAGCAGCAAGGTGTGCCCATTTCTCCGAGATCAGGCTCTGTTGTCTATTTCACCATCACAGCAGAAAGAAAATGGATTAATCTAGCATTTACTTGTTTTTCAGTTAAGGACATCTAGATACATGGTCCAAGTGCCAGTATGTGATCCAAAAAAGTTATTTAGAGGACATGATCACTTTGTTAAATGTGTATATGTGCTAACCACCGAGGTGGTCTAAACTACTGAGGACCATTTTTGACCTCTGATAAGCTTTAGAGCATCTCATTCTCAAATCCATAAAAATTATTATTTTTTTTTAAAGAGAGACTCGATATAGGATGTATGAACTCGCTGGAAAGAGAGAGAGAGACAGAGAGACAGAAAGTGAGAAGTCACCCCTTAGAAGGATGGCCACGCCATGATCCCTTCTCCTCTATTTTCCTCTTAGGATTTTGGGCATACAGGCACATGGACCCGGCATGGATTTTAAGCGGCAGGTCCAGGACTTGAATAGCAGTCAACTACATGGGAGTCCAGAGACAAGGACATTCTCTTGGGTGGTGATTTCTTGGTTTCTGTCTCTTTGTCTTTCTCCTGCAAGCACATGTGCATAACAGTAAAAGTCTTTCTCTAAAAAACAAACAAACAAATAAAACAAATAAACTTAAAAACTGCTTAACACTTTGGGGTAGGAGCCACTTCTACTTCGGTGTATCTCTCATAACCAGTTGTGAGAGTGCCATAGTGCCAGTTACCTTGGGTATGTCACATGTCCTCTTTAAGTCCATTATATATTTTTAAAAATTTCTTGGAAGAGTTCACTGAACAGATTTAGAACATGTGTATGGTATTCAGTCTTTTTCCCTTCATAATAGCTCCTTCCTCTTATTTCCTTTAAAATAATCCAACATCAAGCCCAAGGTGACAAAGCATGGTTGATCTAAGTCAATCATTTCACTTGTAGCTAAGAATGGTCTGTGATACAGAAATAGAGTGGGACATAAGGGCACACCTCCCAGAGTTCACCTTCTAGGGAACTCCTCTTTTTGTGATAAAAAAGGACCTGAGGCCCACTTTACTAATGACTTACTCACAGGTCCAGCTATTACGAAGCCTCTGAACCAATCCCAGCAGTCACCGAGATGGACATTTGTAAAATGAAAAATAAATAAATAAATCTTTGTTTATTCAAGCTATTCTTGTTCAGGGTTTTAGTTACTTCCTGACTAATTTCAGAGAAGGGAGATTGGATTTTAATATGAGGAAACTAAATCAGGAAAAGTGAAAAGGAAAGAGAGGATGTTACGGGTGTTATGCTAGATAAGTAAAACAGGTAAGTAAAACAGATGAAATCATAGAAGGAGGTCGAACCAATTTGTGAAGACTCCACAGAAGGGGTTCTTAATGCTGGATACACATTTGAGTCACGTAGGAAGCTCTGTCAATGTCTGCATGCTCTGATCTGTCCCTTTAAGATTCAAAGTGAATTGATTTCACTCTGTGAAGAAAAAGCAACAATAGTTTTTAAAAGCTCCTTGGGTAATTCAAAAGTTCAATCAAGTCTGAGGAACATCACCTTGTAAAATATGAGACAGCTAGGCCCCTGTCCACCTGTACTTCTTACCACTCTCTCAAGAACAAGAGGCTTGAGCCACACTGTCCTTGAATTTGCCATTGGTTTTTTATTACATTCTGCTCATGTTTCAAGCTTGATAGAGACTGTCATGCACTCAGACTCCAGAGGCTCCCTTGGCCTTCTCATACAAATCCAAGTTGGATGTTTATTTTCCCTCATATCAGAGTCTGCTTCCTAATTAAATACCTTGAAGGGCTATATTTATTTTGTGCTTTTAGTTTATTTTCTTATTTATTTTTCTAGTATGAGAGTAAAGGTCATTGCCTACTTTGGTCACCACTGTAGCTCTCAATACCTTGTATAGCATGCCTGGCATGGGTATGTCCTAGATGATTCTCAGGTCAATTGGTCAGAAGTCCCTATGTCCCAGACTAAGTTAGAGATTGGCACTTTTGCTTCACTGGAGGGAAGCTCACATTAGTGCTTTACCAGATCATTCCAGTGTGTTATAGAGGGAGACTGGAGTGAAGTGGAAAAGGAAAACCCACCAGAAGATTGTTGTAGCATCATAGAAGAGAGATGGGGACAGAAGCCTGTGTAACAACGCACATTTAGCTCTGTGTCTCCTGTACCCAGCACTGTGCTTGACATCTAACCAGCCAGTGAACATTTATAGATCAAAGGAATGGAACAAACGTTAATGGAAGTGAAGGAGAATTTCTGTAGTGTGGATTTTAATAGAACAAGAGATCTCTGGACTTTCAAAGAGAGGAAAGAATGCAGCCTGCACAGAGGTGTAGTCGATTAACTTTGCCAACTTCACGACACCTTTGCAGACATGATTCATTTTCTGAGCATGCCCAGCTAGTGCATGTAGTTGAGGACAGCAGGTTAAGGCAGCCTGTGGCATTTTGTTTTCTTTCTTCGTTAGTAAAGAGAGAATTTAAATGAGTTTAACATTTGATGATCTGGCGATTGTAAAAAAATCAACCAAGCAAAGTTCAGGCAATGTCAGATGCAGAGACACCCTTTCTGAGCAGCTCATCTTCCCAGACCTTTTTCTGTCAAATGTCAAAGCCCAAATGAGCTTGTTTGGAAGGCAAATTACATGTTGCAGGCAGTCATTTCATTGCTGGTGACTTCTATTCCAAATAATTAAATAATGCAGCAGCAGAAAGGCTCTGGCCTTCAAGTTTGAACATAAGGGCATATATATGTTAAACTGTCCCCATAATCCCTGGATATTGGAAGAGTTCAGGTCTTGAACCAGACATCAGCAGTCATCTGACAAGAATTAATCTTTATTTAAAGTCTGCAATCTGTTTGACATAGGGGCTGAGTCATGAGTACAAGTTTTGTTGTGATGGGATACAAGAGAGAGAATTAACTCTTTGTAGAAGGGGGAGGGGAGTCATGGGAAGCACAGAAAGAGATTAAATAAATGAGTAGAGGTTAGTATGCAAAATCAAAGGGAAATGATTTCTAGGAAGGTTTGGTCATCCTTATACTCATCCTCACACTTATCTGTATCTTTATAATAAAGCCCTCACATTACTGCCAGTTTAGTATTTTGTAGAGCTCAAAAGTGAGTTGCCTCATGGCATTACCACCCCCACTATGCGTATATGAAGAAAGTGGGGATGGTAATGCAGTGATGAGGCTCAGAGAAATAAAGCGATATAGGAGATGACCCAGCTAGTTAGGGACGAAGTCCAGAGGTAGATTCAGTGACATCCCAAATCTTCTGGTATCTGAGAGACACTGTGATATAGAGGAGGTTGGAAAAACTGTAGACTCAGACAGACTGAAGTTTGCATAATAGGTTCTGACCCAACTGTGTGGCCCTCAACCACTCAATTTGTCTCAGTCTCTGTCATAATAGAATTCTAAAAACTCTTACTCTTCTGTTTTTCTAATACTACTTCCTGATTTAGGTGCTCAAATTTCTCCCTTGGATAGCTCCCACCGCCTGTCCACTCCTGTGTCCTCCTCCAGATTGGCTCCCATCGCCATGTGATAAGAAGGATCATCTTAAACCTGTGTTTGATCAAGAGCAAATCATGCCCTTCTATGTCTCCACATCACCCTAGGGTCAAACTCTCACCCCGCTCAAACCTAGTCACAAGACTACTTAGCTCTGGTACATTTATACACCCGTTATTTCTCCTCCTCCTCGTCCTCCTTTCCCCTCTCTTCCACCTCTTCTTCTTTCTTCTTAACTCTAGTTCTCCTAAGAAACTACCTAGCTCATATACCACTTCCTCCGGAAAGACTTCCTTGACTTCATTCAGATGAAAGAGGAGCTTATTATTTTCTGTGCTTTCTTCTTTGTCACATAGGTCATACTGTATTATAGTTCTGATTTTTTCCCTATTCCCTACTGCTTCCCTTACCAATAATACATTTTTTTCTCTATAACCATAGTAACTAGCACATTACTCAACACATAGTATGTTCTGAACACATGTTTTTGAATAGATGAATGATATGGGTGAAGCAAAATGAGCAGCCCTCTAGGCCTATTTTGTAAAGTGTTTCTGTGTGGGATTTTAAATATCATATAAATGACCCTTGTTCTCTGTTCTTTTTCATTTTTGAAAACAGGAACAGTGGATAAGCTGGGTATATATTATACTCAATTTTTAGCCACCATATTTCACACTGGTTAGTAAGCACGTGTAATAAATGCCCAGAGCTCTGTTCCAGCCCTTCCTGGGATGGAGGCAGGAATGAGAGCGAGGCAGAGCTGTGTGTGCAGTAGGGGAGAGAACTAGCCCTATAGGAATGTATCACATGTACACACCCACACATATATGGATACATCACTCACACACACACAAACATGCATGTATTCACACACATTTTTACATGCTCACACCATGCTTTAAAAGTCTTTGCTCAACTTCTGACTTTCAAAATGCATTTCACAAATACTTTTCAATTCTATTCCATACACAGGGTACTGCTGAAGAACTGGTAGGGAGCTGTCCTCATGGAGATTGATATGTCATAGGGAGACACTGAAATCAGTAGATAAATTCAGAGATAACTGCTCTAAGTTCATTTTGTTGATGAAAATGATGGTGATAATACAATTAGTATTCATAAGTCAGGTGCTTGCCAAGGATCAGGTCCTGTACTAAGCACGCTAGTGCACTTTCTTATTTAATCATCCCAATGACTGCATGAGGTATATGCCACTATTTTGTATTTGTAGATGGAAAAACAGAGTCAGAGAAATTATGGAACATTATGAAGTTCAATTGCTCCCCAAACCATTTTTTATTCAGTCTAAAAGCTAGGCTTAAAGGAGATGCAAGTGAAGGGTAAGGAAAAAGTCAAAAGGAAGGGGATTAGAGAAAAAAATGAAGACTTTTTTTTTTTTTCAGGAAGCTTAGTGAGTTAGAAAATATTAGAAATCAGAGCTGCCCTTAAATCCTGTGAATAAAGGTACATTTGGGACATCTATGACAATATCTGTTGCTGGGCCAAGTATGGGGGAGACAGGATAACTCTGCCATTCAATAACCTAGCCATATACAGAGAAGGCCTGGGATCAGGCATGTAGAGATGCTCATGTTGCCATGGCAACGGTAAAGACAAATGGGGAGACAGGTATCAACTCTGGGCAGGGAGGTGGTTACTGGGGCTTGCCGAAGAACTGATATCATGGTCAAGGGAAATAATTGCTTAGAAAACACTCCCACCTTGCGTAGGGTTTTTGTTGTTGTTTGTTTGTACTAACTTGTTTTTTATTCATGCACATGAGAGTAGCATGCACGCACCCCTTCACAGGTTCCATTGTGCCGTGATCCCCTTCCTCCAGTTCTCCAACCACCATGATCCTGGACATACATGTACATTTACGGTATTTTTCGGGGGCTCAAACTGCAGTTAGCAGGTAGCTTCCAGTTTCACAGGTCAGTATGCTACCAGCAGTATCATATGGACTGGGATTTGTTGTTGTCGTTGTTGTCATTTTCTTACATAAAAATTCTATGGGTTTACAGCAGTTTTCCTTCTTCTTTTTGCAGATGGAAAAGCTCACAGGGGCCAGAGACTTGTTCAGAGCCTGACAATGAGTTGCAGAAAAAAGGACATGGTGCCTGGGTTACTGTCATTGTGTTCTTTCCTTCTTCTCATAAGAGGGGACAGTTTGTTTTGTTGTGTCCTAGACCAGTGCAGTCAAGATCCTCCATGGCTTCCTGTGGCTTGGCTCATAGCTGCTTTCTCTCCACAGTTTTCTGTGTGTATGGCTCCTGCACTATGTCTGCCTGCTAGCCCCAGGTGCAGAGGCCATCAGCAAGCCTGCTGGTCACACCTGCTCAGGCTATACCTGAGGGTGGGGCATTGAGCTCCCTATCCCTGTGGTGCTCTTTGGATTGGGCCTTTGGCCAAAGCAAATGCCAGCCCTGTGCTGCAGGAGAACTAGCCTTCTGGGTTCTGATTGGCAGACCCTGGCCCTTGTCTCCCTTTCTCTCTCCATCCTCCCCTAACTTCTTGGCAGGCCAGGAAGTCCCTGGTGAGAGAATCTAGCTCTGGGCCAGTTATTTTTTTCTAGGACTACATTTTGAAATGATACATTCTTTAAAAATGGTATGATGGTCAAAAGTACAGACATCAGACTATGGGCTACTGTGTTGTAGGGGAGGGTCTATTCCTAAGCAACTGGAATAATGAATAAAATTCATATTTGCTTTGACTTAGAAAAATCATTTACAGATTACAGTTTTAATATTTCATACATATTGTTTCATTTTTATTTTTCTTCTTAACTAGTTATAAAGGCGATCGAATTAAGTGCAATTGAAGCAGGGAGCAAATGCGAGGCTTTGGTTTTCATTACAGATCCAGGATAAATGTATCATTCTAATTTTGTAGATGAGAAACTGAGGCAGTACCTGGTTATA
The DNA here is from genome assembly GCF_000334495.1 of Tupaia belangeri chinensis. Classification (NCBI taxonomy): domain Eukaryota; kingdom Metazoa; phylum Chordata; class Mammalia; order Scandentia; family Tupaiidae; genus Tupaia; species Tupaia belangeri. The sequence goes on from NW_006159542.1 coordinate 8,783,731, forward strand.
AAATTCATCCAAATTTTAAAATTAGGCAGAGGCAGAGTAAAGATTTAAATCAAGATCTTCTATATCTGAGGCTACTCTTTTCCAGCAAAACTTAGCAGTCATTCTCAAGCATGTGGGTATACCAGAAGCACCTTCATGGCTTAGTGATGCTGGTGCTGGTGAAGGGACCTCCACGTTGAGAAATGCTGTCTCATAAAGTGTCTAAACAACACTCTTCATGACTATGTAATTTAATTCTCACCAAACCTATGAAAAAGAAATTATTATAATACCCATTTTTTTTTTTTTTGTGGGACACAGAAATGATCTTTCACCTGTTAATGACAACGTGTACAGTATTCCCAACTGGACTGGTCTGAGAAGTATTTCATGTTGAGTAAATTCTCTTCTTTTAAATTTTATTTTATTTATTATTATCATAATCTTTTTTAGTATTACATTGAATCACATATATCTTTTTTTTTTTTTGGAGAGGTTTTGCTATAGGGCGTGTGCGCTCACCCGAAAGACAGAGAGAGACATAGAGACAGAAAGCGAGAAATCACCTCCCAGGGGGAATGGCCATGTCACAATCCCTTTTCTTCCATTCTCCTCTCAGGATCTTGGGCATGCACGCACACGTGCCCGGCATGAGTTTAAGCCACTGGGTCCAGGACTCAAACCGTGGTTGACTACATGGGAGTTCAGCAACATAGCCATTACACTAACTGCTGGTCCTGAATCACATATATCTTTATAGTGTATCACATTTTTATTTTCCAGCAGGAAAATGCATATCAGTCAAGACAAAGACATTACTATCTACATCATCATCATCAAATAGCTTTTCATCATTTTTTCAGATTATTATTATTATTCTCATTATTTTTTAAACATATAAAACCCATTTTCTACAAGAAGGAAAAACAGTTTTCTTAAGATCTTCCAACTAGAAAGTGATAACATCTAAATTTGAAGCATCCTGCATTCAAAACCCACATATGCACAGAAACATTCCAAGGAGTGATTTCTATCTTTTCCTTGATCATATTAAGCTTATTATGTCTCTGGTTTTGTGACAAGTAGTGGCACTTTCATTTTTTCCACTTCTAGTCACAATTATGACAGAAAGGCAAAATGCAATGAAAAACAGAAAATCGTTTGGGTAAATGAACCCTGTTGTGTAGAGATCATGACAAAGCCATCCATGCTGAGCTGTTGGCTGGCATGCAGTGCCACTAGGTGGTAGCTCAAAATGTTGAATGAGCTGTGAATGCACAGAAGTACAAATTCAGTTGTTTATATTGTTAAGTTAAAGTTAAAAATTTTAGTAAAAGGTCACTTTGTTGGCTTTTGAGTCCGAGTGCACCTGAGCTCTGGACTTAAGCCAGACCATCAACTCTTTATATGAGTAATTTTTTAAAGTTTATTTATTTATTTCTTCCATGAAAGAGAGGGACAGACAAGGAAAGAAGAGAGAGAGAGAGAGAGAGAGAGAGAGAGAGAGAGAGAGAGAGAGAGAGACAAAGAAATGAGCACTTCTGATAGGATTTTCATGTTGTAATACCTACTCTCCCCAGTCTCAGTCAACCAGATCACAGACATGCATGGGTGCCTCTGACATGGTTAGAGAGTTCCTGGGTTACTAACCCAGGACCTTTCCCATGTGGAATAGCTACATTACTTCTGTGCCATGACTTGACCCCTTATGAGCATGATTCTGTTACCATATCCACAGGACAGCCTGCAGTTTGTAGAAATGAGGTCCAGGCTGACTACTCTCCCAAACTGCAGACACACTTCTATTTTACAAAATTCAGCAAAGAAATGAAAAATGAGGGAAGATGTTAACAATTGGCAAATACTGGTATTTGCTGATTATTAGGAACTTTAGGTTAGTTGGGCCAGCAAGTAATGCAGAGATTAAGGTGCTGGATTCCACATCCAACTTTGTGGTTTGAGTTCCAGATCTGGTGACTTGAAAAACACCAGGTGCATGTATATACATGCCCAAAACCCCAAGAGGAAAAGGGAGGAGAAAGGATTTTAGTGTGATCATTTCCCTGTTGGGGGGGGCTGGGCGGTGATTTCCTTCCTTCACTTTCTCGCTCTATCTCTACCTCTTTGTCTCTCTCTGGCAAGTACACATGGCCTATAGCAAAACAAAAAAAAAAAAAAGAGAGAAAGAAAGAAAAAGAAAGAAGAGAAAAAAATGATGAAAAATGGTTAAGAACGGTATTATTTTCATTTTCAACTTCAATTGTGTTATTATTATTATTGTGATCATAGAGCAGAAGGGGAGCTGTTTTGAAGTTATTTTTTTCTATAGGGAAGGGTAAGAGAAGAGGTCGTTTTCTATTTTGGTGTAGCCTTCTATGGGCCATGATGGGGAATTTTCTTTTTTCAATCTCCCAGGCTTGGATTAAAAAGATCAAATGAGATCATGCTTGGTAAACTGTGAAGTGTAATGCCAGAGGGGGAGATTATGATGATGAAACACAGTGGTGTGAAATGGTCAATTTTCTAGCTTTGAAGACAGACAAATTGAAGTTTAAATGCCTGTTATGCTAATAGTGGTATAATTTTGGCATGTAAATTAATCTCTGTGAACCTCTTTTCTCTTAAATATGAAATGTATATTATAATCCTATTTTATGAATGTAATTGTGGAGTTAAATGAGGTACTCAATCACGGTCAAGAAATCATGGTCAAGAAAGTATTATAAACAGATATATTTTGCGGTAATTGAGTTTTTTTTTTTTTTTAAAGAAAAATCATAGCCCGTATGTATGGACCAAAATATGTCAAGATGCATAAAAATTTTGAGCCATTCTAATTTTGCACCAAATGACACATGAAAATCATGCATAAGAAAGTTATATGCTGGCCAAAATTTGTCCTTAGCCATAGTTGTAAATAATACATAAATAAATGAACTGATGGTATGAAAATATGGTTGGAAGATGATAAAGACTTATTATGGTAGTCAATAGTAGTCAGACAAGGGACTTATCAATATCTTAGGGGCATTTTTACCCCCAAAAAAGTATGACCTACAAAATATGGCAAAAATAAAAAGAGGCATATGAAAAGAATTGTAGTTGTGACTTCTGTCAAATGAATTGGACTATAATCGGATGCATAGAGAGCCCATAAAGCTGTTAAGGGAGTTGTATCAAAAGCAGTCCACCAACTTGAGCTAAAAGGATAGGGCTAATGTCTCTGAGAGGTCTCTAAGCCTTAAACTTCCTATAGGGTAGGAAATATGCTTAGTTGTGAACAAGGCGTATTTCTTATAGAAGAGTATGAACATATCAGACGGTGGAGTCAAGAATCCAGAGGGTGTATTGAAGAATTAAAAAGAATGACTGGGGAACACTTCATAAGATACAGATGGCATAGTGGGGTACCTGATGATATGCAGAATTGCAACAGCAGTAGCACTCCCATTTCTCAACCTTTCAGGTGGAATTGTTATATAGTTATGCACACCCTACTTCACTAATGTGTAAAAGATCTTCAAACAGTTCTTGTAAAATGCATGCTGTAAGAAAATTATGCAGGGATTTCAAAAAAAAAAGGTTTGCTTTTTATTGGGGGGTGTGTTTTGGCACCAAAATAAACTTGTACTTAAATTCTAACTTTCCATGAATTTATTTGAAATCCCCTCTTATGTTGGGTCAATGGAGGAAGATATTACCTTTCTAGGTCATAAGCTGTAGGAAACGAAGAGTGATACACAAAGATATCCTTGAGAACCCTCAATCACATCCGGGCCTTACTTAATACAATTATAGAATTTGAGTCTGATCCTATAGGATTTTTGTCAGTGGCTACTCCAAAAGCTTCCACAAAAAGTAAGTGGACAAATTAATATGTATCTTGGAGGAACAGAGTCTTCCATGATCTGTCTTTGTGCTGCAGAAATAGATCTTGGGTCTGTGTTTTGCTGTAGCAGTCCTCTGAGACTGTCTTTTCATTTAGTAGAAATTTCTATATAACTGAAGGTCTTCCCCATTAAGCTCTTAAGAGTTTCCTTTCAACTATCTTTAGATCATTGCATTTCGAATATGTATCACATACTCCCCCTGGTTTTTGAAATAACAGGTTCAGAACATTAGTTTTGAGTTTCCCCACCTCCAAGCTTTGATCGTGCTTTTTCCTTCTCAAAAATGCAATCTATTCTATTGCCACTTATAAAAATCCTCCGCACTACCAGAAGCTGCTTAAATATTACTTTTTTTTTCATGGAGACTAAAAAAATTCTTTCTCGTCAACTAATTTAATAATAGCATATAATTATCATAATAATAGCTATCATTTATTAAGCAATTATCATGCACTGATTACTTTACCTATATCATATGATTTAATTCCTTAAACAGTCACATATATTGTCTTATTATTATCAGATCCACACAGAGAAGTTAGAAAAGCTACCAAATTTTACAAGTGAGGAAACTGAGGATCGAAGAGGTTTTCTGAACCTCCAAATGGCACCAGAAGGAAGGAACAGGAATGGTTCTTGAACTGGATTGCTTCTAAATCAAACCTCTTTATGTTCTACACATAAAAATGTGCTGGACCATAGGAAAAGAATGATACTTCTTTTCCTATTATTTCCTTTGCTAGAACACGGCTTGATTCCATACCAGCTCACCTTATGATCTAATACAGTGTAGGGATTTTAAAAGTTATCTTTCAAATGAGACTGACTAGGTAGATGCTTGCTTCTCCTCTTTCCAGCTGTTAGATCTTGGGCAAATAGCTCCGTATCTCCAAAATTCAGTTGTTCCTATAAATAGCGACAAGAGTAACTTGTACATAAGTCATCACGAATAGTAAACGTATTAATTCATTCAAGGCACTTCAAATGAACCTGGCACATGGTAAGAATTCAGAAAGATTAGCATTATTTGTTTTACTCTTTTTCCTTCTCTGCTTGCTCTCTCCCCCACCTTTCTCTTCTCTCCTTCTGTTTTGAGGTTTTAAAAAAAATTAACAATTTGTCCTCAATTGATGAAGCTGAAAAGTAAATAAATAGCAGGTGCAGGCAGAAAACAGATGGAACCCACTCTGGGCTTTTTTATTTTTTCCTGTTAGCTTTGGACAAGTTTGCTGTTTGCATACGTTGTTCTTTCCTTTCTCCCAGACAGCTCCATATGAGTCTCTGCATTTGTTATTTAATTAAAAAAGTCTTCCCTCTTTTATCCTTGCAGCTATCTCACTCTATCTTTCTCCTCAGTATTCATAGCAGTTGTCATTTTTAGAGTACTTAATATCTGTCAGGTACCCAATATACTTTCTTTTTTATAGTACTCCTGTGATTCCTAAGTCAAAGGTATTCTTAATGCTTTTTTTTTTTTCAGAAGAGGACATTGAAATTCTACAAAAATAATCTCTTAAATTTTTGCTGGTGATTATTTAATATTTATATGACATTTCAAAAAGGCAAGGCAGACTTCAAATTGTTTATAGAAATTTTTACCTTTAGAAATTTGATATAGTAGAAAATGAAAAATATGTTACTGTTTACTGAATGTCTGTGTTTTAAGAAAAATGAAAATGGATCAAAAGATAACCTTCTGTTAGGAAACAGGAATTAGGCTGAAAAGAGAGGGAGATTTTTTGCTATAGGGTGCGTCTGCTCACTGGAAAGACAGAGAGGGACAGATAGACAGGAAGAGAGAAATCATCCCCCAGGGGTATGGCCACACTGCAGTCTCTTTCTTCCATTCTCTGTGGTCGACTATATGGAAGTCCAGTGATGTAACCGTTCCACTGTCTGCTGGCCCTTAATTTATTAACTTTGAAATATTATTTAATAAACATTGATTTGCTAAATGAATTATCATCAGTAAGAGAAAGGAGTTGATTCAATTGTGGTTAGATGTCCTCTCCTTTGACTGGCTGTTGGGAGAAATCAGCCAGTGAATAATGATTAATCAGCTTTTCACTAACAACGTAGGCATCATGGTCCAATGTGGAGCTGCTTCTGCTCAGATGAAGATGTAGGGGTGGGGTTACTGTAGCACACATGATCTGAGCATTGGTTTACACGGAGGCTATTACATCTTGCATTGCATTCCTCTTTCTGTTATGACAGCCTAAGACACAACCCTACTCCTCCAGATCTTCTCAGGAGAGAAATGTTGATACATTTAAAATATGTTATGCAGACTCACTTCCTTTGACTTCATATTGTTCTCTGTTCCCTTGTAACTATAGTTCACATGTGGCTTTGCACACTGCATTGCTATCTCCAGGCCTGGCTATAACAGTATCAGTCAACTTCGATCTAGTTTCTGCCATATAACAAACAATCTCAAAATCTTATCCACATGTATTTAATTCTTACATTTCTTGAGAGTCATGGCTCAACTAGAACTCTGTTAGACTTAACCGAATTGTTAGACTTAACTGAATTTCATTGGTCTTCTCATTCTGAAACCTAGGCTGAAAGAGAAGCCACTATCTGAAATATGCTATTCATACAGAGTAAGAGGACCCAAATCAAGCTCTACAGTCATATTAAAAGCTGCTGTTCATAGGAGACTAACATCACATGTGTTCACATTGTGCACGGAGAGTGCAAGGAAAAGGCATGCAAATTTACCAAGCTTCTGATAATTGAATGTTGGCCTGTCGCTTTTTCCTCCCCTTTTAATTAACCTTACCATTCTCATCAACTTCATTTTTACCACTCTTCTACTATCTTCACGATTATTATCATCACCGCTGTCATCATCATAGTCGTTTTACCACCATCATCAGCGTAACTACCTTCATCACCTTTGTTCTTCTTCACTACTTTATCATCTGCTCCGCTATAATCTTGCCTTCACCTTCCACACTGTGGGGTACATGGTGGCAACCTCCCTTCTACCTCTTACTCACATCTATGTCCATGGTGTTTGAGAAGGAATTAAATTCTTCTTCAGCTCAAGGAACTTGTTGGGATTCCAGTAATCCAACAAATATAATGCTGCCATTTTATTGAAGTCATTGGTTTAGGATAACTGAGGATATATGATCCAGGTTGGTTCATTGAGAGTCAGGTTCTGACCTCCACGGGTCAGCCAGATGAGAGAGATGGCTTGTCTTTCATTAGACACATATGAGGGCTATTAAGCCCAGTTTCTTGCTTTAAAGCACTTTATGACTATAAAATAAATCGAGCTTAGGATGAAGCCCAGGTGAAGTGAAAAGCACCAGGCGTTTTCCTTGATGACATTGTTGCTCTGCTGCACCAATCCTTAAATGAAGCTTGTAGTGCCTATGCACATTTCATTTCACGTGATGCAATAAATGTCGCCTATTGTCTAAACTTGAGGTTTTTTTTTTTTGAACTACAAAAGTATCAAAGCTACATATTTAGCTATTGACCTTTGCTAACTTCATCAACACCAACAGCACTATTTATCAACTGCTAACCATTGCTGTGACTGCCTCCAAGACACCAGCACCCTTACCTCTGGATCAAACAGAAAATGTGAAGGAATGAAGCATAGGAACATGGTGAGCAGATATTTGTTTTCTGTTCCATATTTTGGCATTTTGGAAAAAAAAAATTCTCCTGTTTTTCCTGCATCGTTCATATCTTTAAACATGTTGGTTCTAAAAGCAATCCTGGGCATGCATAATGCATTTCATGTTTCAAAACTAATAAAATGATCTTATATCTGAAAAAGAGTTCTAAAAACCACCTATTGCTGAACATCAAAAAGCAAGACAAAGTGGGAGCTGCATCGGATCAGCTTTCTTTTTGACTCAGAATCCAGAAGTCTGTTTTCTAAGATTGCCAACCACTAACTCGCATGGGACCTTGAGCATATTCTTCCCCTCGCTAGACATCACAGCCTTCATCTCTAAATTTGTACTGTTGGTCCACTGAGGAGTCTTAGATTCCAAGACAGATTTCAGACCTTCTGAGAAGTGGGGAAAGGTATTTTATTAGATTTGGTATTTCTGGACAAGTCACATATCTAAGTTCAGTAGCTTATACATTTATAAAAATAGAAATAGAATCATATACTGTGAGAACCAGAAAGGCCCACCAAGATCACCTAATCCGACTTCCTCACATCTGAGATAAGGAAACCAGGTTGCAGAGAGGTTAACTGACTTCCTGAAGGGCACCCAGGCAATTTCACGGGCATGCCCTTTGTCCAATTCTTATGACCTTAATTTTATCTTTTTTTTCTTTCTTGCTGAGGGGGGGATAATCCTGTCATCTCTTACAATATTGATAGTTCAATATTAGTGATGGTTCATTCTGTTTCTTCTTTATAAAGCCGTGAGCTTTTTTCAAAATGAAACTATTACTTAGTCCATTTATTCAGTCTCTACCCCCTTAGCCTGACAATAAACACAAGTTAAATGAATGAATCACAATGAGAAGTGAAGTCACTTTAACCATTGCCGTGCCTCTGTAATGCTTCCTTAAACTATTCCAGATATAGTTCACTCTTAAAAATAAGACAGGGAACACAATAAAAATCAGAAGCTGTATCTTAATCCGAAAGATGCTAAGTCTAAGAAACAACCCCCTGAAATTACCTGCATTTGTACACATCCGATCCACTTTACCTTCCACCTCTGTCACACCAGTCAGGTAATCTTTGAAAATAGACGTAAATGTTTTTTTTTGATACTCTCACTGTGAAATTGTCAGTTCTGGTGGTTCATAATCTTTCTGGTAGCCTTCCTTGTCCAAAGTGAGGAGGGGCAGATCCTCCGTGGCCTTTGCTGACCTCCAGGAGCTGAGAGTCCAAGGAAGACTATTTTGCAATAAGGGGCAATGCAAATAGAAGCCATTTGAAAGTGGCTCCCTGGAGTCCTTCCTGTATAGTGACATGTATGATGGAGGTCATCGGCTTGTTCTGCTTTGAGTAACCTATAGGGGTCACAATAAGGTCACACTCCAAATCATACATTTTGCTTTAAAGCCATGAGAGAAATTTGCATTCTGAGAAATCTTACTTTAGAATCTCTGAAGGGAGCCCGAAATCTCTCTCTTGCCCAGGCTTCTCTCTAGAAGTTGAAGTTTACAGACCACACTGAATATGGATGAGCTTGCATCTGTGTGACCTTCTTCACCTTTTCTCTTCTTTTCTTTTTTATTTAAGAGGTTTTGTCTTAGGGTAAGTGTGCTCTCCAGAAAGAGAGAGAGAGAGACAGAGGGAGAGAGAGACAGAGACAGTGAGAGGGAAAGTGAGAAATTACACCACACAGGAAATGGCCACTGTGCAATCCCTTCTCTTACATTCTCCTCCTGGGATCTTGGGAACACATGCACACACTCCTGGCATAAATGTCAAGCCACTGGGTCTATGACTCAAACCATGGTTGGCCACATGGGAGTCCAGTGACATAATTGCTATGCAATCTGCTGGCCCCTTGTCTCCTCTTTTAAAAGCAATCAAGGACAGGATCAGAAGATGGCGTAATGGCTACATTGCCGGACTCCCATGTAGTCAGCTGTGGTTCAGGTCCTGGCTTACACTCACACCAGGCACATGTGCGTGCATGCCCAAGATCCCGAGAGGAGGATGAAGGAAAAGCGATTTTGCAGCATGGCCATCCCCTGAGAGAGTGATTTCTCGCTTTCTGTCTGTCTCTCTCTGTCTTTCTGGCGAGTGCACACACCCTATAGCAAAAACCTCTACAAAAATAAACAAAACAAACAGAAACAATCAAGGCCATGGCTACTGAATGTGATTCTCTTCTGTTTCTTCTTTATAAAGCCGTGAGCTTTTTTCAAAATGAAACTATTACTTAGTCCATTTATTCAGTCTCTACCCCCTTAGCCTGACAATAAACACAAGTTAAATGAATGAATCACAATGAGAAGTGAAGTCACTTTAACCATTGCCGTGCCTCTGTAATGCTTCCTTAAACTATTCCAGATATAGTTCACTCTTAAAAATAAGACAGGGAACACAATAAAAATCAGAAGCTGTATCTTAATCCGAAAGATGCTAAGTCTAAGAAACAACCCCCTGAAATTACCTGCATTTGTACACATCCGATCCACTTTACCTTCCACCTCTGTCACACCAGTCAGGTAATCTTTGAAAATAGACGTAAATGTTTTTTTTTGATACTCTCACTGTGAAATTGTCAGTTCTGGTGGTTCATAATCTTTCTGGTAGCCTTCCTTGTCCAAAGTGAGGAGGGGCAGATCCTCCGTGGCCTTTGCTGACCTCCAGGAGCTGAGAGTCCAAGGAAGACTATTTTGCAATAAGGGGCAATGCAAATAGAAGCCATTTGAAAGTGGCTCCCTGGAGTCCTTCCTGTATAGTGACATGTATGATGGAGGTCATCGGCTTGTTCTGCTTTGAGTAACCTATAGGGGTCACAATAAGGTCACACTCCAAATCATACATTTTGCTTTAAAGCCATGAGAGAAATTTGCATTCTGAGAAATCTTACTTTAGAATCTCTGAAGGGAGCCCGAAATCTCTCTCTTGCCCAGGCTTCTCTCTAGAAGTTGAAGTTTACAGACCACACTGAATATGGATGAGCTTGCATCTGTGTGACCTTCTTCACCTTTTCTCTTCTTTTCTTTTTTATTTAAGAGGTTTTGTCTTAGGGTAAGTGTGCTCTCCAGAAAGAGAGAGAGAGAGACAGAGGGAGAGAGAGACAGAGACAGTGAGAGGGAAAGTGAGAAATTACACCACACAGGAAATGGCCACTGTGCAATCCCTTCTCTTACATTCTCCTCCTGGGATCTTGGGAACACATGCACACACTCCTGGCATAAATGTCAAGCCACTGGGTCTATGACTCAAACCATGGTTGGCCACATGGGAGTCCAGTGACATAATTGCTATGCAATCTGCTGGCCCCTTGTCTCCTCTTTTAAAAGCAATCAAGGACAGGATCAGAAGATGGCGTAATGGCTACATTGCCGGACTCCCATGTAGTCAGCTGTGGTTCAGGTCCTGGCTTACACTCACACCAGGCACATGTGCGTGCATGCCCAAGATCCCGAGAGGAGGATGAAGGAAAAGCGATTTTGCAGCATGGCCATCCCCTGAGAGAGTGATTTCTCGCTTTCTGTCTGTCTCTCTCTGTCTTTCTGGCGAGTGCACACACCCTATAGCAAAAACCTCTACAAAAATAAACAAAACAAACAGAAACAATCAAGGCCATGGCTACTGAATGTGATTCTCATAGAATGCTCTTCCCAGGATCCAGCATGTTCAGAAATCACTGTGAAACAGAGGACTGAAAGGAGCTCTGGATTGAAGTTCTAATCCTGCCACTTTCTGATTATGTCACTTTGTCACTCTGTCTATTTATTCATCTCTTAGGTGGGCATAATACCTACTATGTAGGATGAGTATGACTATTACATACGATAGAGGCAATTTGGGCTCATATTTAGAGCCAAACACATGGTTTTTGCCTTTGCTATTAAATAGTCATCCCGTTAGAGAAAATATTGCTAAAGCCTATTGCGCTTAAGAACAGCATTTGTCTAACTTAAAGATGCACAGAAATGTCACTTGGGGAGCTTATTAAAACACAGATTCTAGACATTAGCCCCTGAGAGTCAGATTCAGTAGAGGTGAATCTAAGAATTTACATTTTTAACATGTACTCCAGGTGATTCTGATGCAGGTGGTTCACAATCTATGCTTTGAGTAAAATGTCATGAAGAGGAAAATGAGCAGCAAGCAGGCTTAGCAAATATTTGTTGATTCATTGATTGACTCATTGGGGATTCCTGCTCTCACCTGTAGAGGAGACTGAAAGTAGGCATCATTTTATCCCTGAAGTAATCAAGAAATCTCTCCTTATGTTTAATTGCATCCTTGCTTGCAGTAAGTGAAGCCTGCATCTCTTGATAAAAATGAGAACAAGTGATTGGGAGGCTCCATCATAAAAATTCTTCAGGTATTTGCAGAGAACAGTCATTCCTCCTTAGTCATCTCATCTTTTTACAAGATAACTCTTCTATTTGCTATGATTTTAAGTTACTACTAAGACCCAATCAATACTTCCTAATGAATAAAATCTTGATAAAACAAGAACAAAAATCAAAGCATATCAGAACTCAATGGGACTTTGAGGATTTTTAAAATATTAATCTCTTATCTGATAGATGAGTGAAGTAAGACTCAGAGGTCATAGCACACATTGGTGACAGTATAGCACTTTAGACTTCTGGTTTCTTGTATTTCATTTTTGTATTCTTGCTGCTACATAATATAGATACTAATATGTTTCATAGTTGACTTTTAAACAGTGCAGAGGTTAGGAATAACAGCCTCCTACAAAGCCAAAACTCTATGTATAACCAGAGTTAACTATTAATAGCCTATTTTTGACCAGAAGTCTTATTGATAACATGATGACATGAACAGTTGATTAACATATTTCATCTAAGTATTACATACTGTATTACTATAATACAGCAAGCTTAAGAAAAGAAAATCTAAGGAAGAAAAAAGTACATTCACAGTATTTATTGAAAAAAATTTATTTAACTTCAAGGGTCAATTATATATCCATTGGACACCTACCTTTCCCAGGCACCATGCTGGACTCTGCAGAAGTGTGGAGGTGTGCAGACCTAAGAGACCAGTACCTGACTTAAAGCGACTCACCTTTAGATGGAAGGAACACGAAGCTAACAGCTTGTTGGCAAACAACATATCAATTTCAACTGTGAAAGGGGCATTTATGTTTCTACTTGACAGGAGGAAGACAGAAACAGTGAGAGGAAAAGTGAGAAATCACCCCCAGGGGGATGGTTATGCCGCAATCCCCTCACCTCCATTCTCCTCCTGGGACTCTTGGAATGCTTCTACATGCACCTGGTGTGAGTCTCAAGTCGCTGAGTCCAGGACTAGAACTGTGGTTGGCCATGTGGGAGTCCAGCACCAAATCACTACACCACCTGCTGGTCCCAAAACATGATTTTTGGATTCATTTGGTCAACAGATGTTTATTGTGGGCTTACTTACATGTGTCAGTCCTATGCTAGGCATATGCTATATAATTGTGAGGAGAATATCCACCTGGCCAGTGTAATAAGACAAGGATGGAGCATAATAAATCAAGCCTCAGAGCACATGATACACAGGGTGTCTGTTCCTTCCACTTTTTTAAGCAAATGATCAACTGATTTGTAAGCATCCAGAGCATTTCAAGTGAAAAATAACAGTAGCTCCAGGGAGAGCAGACAAGGAAAAAGATTTTTTCTTGCCTAACAAAGGTGAAGAGATAATCCATGGAAAATCAAATTGATCTGTCTTTACTCTTGGGAAGCTCAAACATTAAGGCCCCTAAAGATGGATGGCCCATCTCAAGGCTGTAAATAAATTTGCCACAATTATGTTCCCTACAGTCAAAAGTGCTGGGGTGGCAAAGGGAAGAAACACATCCTGGTTACCCCCCACTCGCGTTAAATGTTGAATTATCTTACAGTTGATAGTTCCCTAGATTCCTCGACCTTTAAATGCCGAACACTACATGCCTGTTGAATTTTAATCAATTTATTTTTTTCAACTGGAAATGTCAGACTTCTGTATGGAATTACTCGGCACTGCTGATGTGACAAAGATTCAAAGTTCAGTGTCTGAAGCCATGGAACAGCAGAGAAACCAACACGCATGAGGAGACGTACTTTGCAGACAGCCAGATAAAGAAGTCAGAGAATATCTATTTTTCATTTAGATGTTTGAAGAACTGATTTTATTTCATTTCTGATCCTCCAGATTGAATAAAACTAGTCTGAGTGGCCAATGGCTTGCACCATGTCATTAAGAAAGCTAACCAAGAGAAAATTATTTCATATTTATAAAATGCTGATTGCGTTTCTGGCAATGATTGAATCATCGTGAAGTCCTCACCCAAATGGAAAGAACCATGATCCCCATTTTCTAGAAGAGGAAATGGAGGCAACAAGAAATTTGCTAATTATTGCAGAGCAGATTAGTAAGTGGCAGAGCAATTGTGAACTTGCTGACCTCCACACCCCTGCTCTTGCATTGCCTTCACTGCCTGTAACAGAGTCAGTATTCCTTCAATCACTTTAAAAAATGAGAACGAGTCTCAAATGTGTTCAAGTGGAATACAACTGGCCGATTCCTGTCCTCTAATTTCTATCTGCTCTTGACTTAACCCAGAGACTTCATTTTTGTTTATTATTCAAGGTGAATTCCATAACATTTTTATGCAAAAAAAAATCATATCTCGGATGTTCTCAATCATACGGCTTCCATTCTGACCACTGGCAAGGGCACTTAGTGTGGAGTAGGTGCTCAAGAAGTATTTCTTAGATCTTTATCTTTCTGCAGTATCTTTTTCTCTTGCTCACTTTCTCTTGCTGTCTTGCTCTCTCTTTCTTTCTCTCACCACTTATGATGTGTTCCAGCATTTATCTCTAGGTTAAGAAAATGCCAAACCAGTCTTAGAAATTCATGGGTCTCCCTCTCCCCTGAAACATTACCGTTTCCCTGGCTGGCTAAATAAAGCTAACATTTAAGTCACAGAACTGACCCCAAGGTAATAATGGAGAAGGACTTCACTAATCATCGACTAATGTCACCTTTTAAGAAAAGGCTGTTTGGCCAAGTCAGTATCCCCACACTTCTCTTCTATGCTCACTTTCTATCTAGAGAACGATATTCCCAGCATGTCTAGCAGATATTAAATTCTTAAGCAGGAGCGGACTTGTCCAAGCCTGTTACTGTAGCCTGGCTCCATCTACCACAGAGGAAGTGCTAAAAGCTTATTTTAGCGGCTGACAACAGACAGGTTCAGTATCTTCAGTTGACTTTCCAATCAACTTGTCCCCTGGGGAAAGAATCCCACAAATGTCCTGACCTATGTTTTTAGTTTTATCTCACCACTTACTCTACATCTTCTACTCAAAGGGTAGTGGGCACAAATGCACATGGTGGCTGAATAGATGATACCACATGGGCATCGGCTCAAGAGAATTAGTAAAGGAAACAAGTATTACTTAGCTTCAGTAGCTATCTCCTGGGGGAAAGCTGGCCCCGGGCTTCTATAGATAATGAAGCAATATTTCAAAAGGATTCTGAAATCCAAATATATTTGTGAAATCTGTCAATCTTAAATATGTCTGAAATGTTCTAAAATGATAGTACGACCATGGAGAACTCTTCTCTCCAGCATTTCAATTCTTTGTAATCTCTGTTTTCTGATTTTTTTTTCCTTTATGTTGTTCCTGCTATCTAAAATGCTTGGCCTTCTGGCCCTTCCCACCCTCATTCACAATGCTACATCCTTTAGGGAGGCTGTCCCCAGCTGTAACTGATCCTTCTTTCTTCTGAGTTCACATAGTATGTTTTATGTACTTGCATGACACAATCCTTTGAAAACCGAATTTACTCAAATTTCCATACCCCTCTTCACATATCACATAGTCTCAGACTGGTGCTCAATGACTATCTTTGCAAGAAAATGAATAAGTAGACCAATGAATGAACTATTGTAAAATAAATAGAAAGCCTATGGAGTAATAGAAGAAGCATGTGCCTTGGAGACAGACTTGGGCCTTTAGGTTCAACATTTAGCTCTGTCACTCATTAGCTGTGTGTCTGTAAAAGGAAGACGAAGATGTCTATACTATTAGATGGTTGTGATGATTAAAGAGAAGGAGGTTTAGAACCTGGACCTATGCTCTCATTTCTTCTTTCACAGTGTTTCTCCAGCATGTTTGATTGGAAGAATCACTGAGCCATTGGCTCTTTATCATCCTGATTCTAGGGGCCATCCAAGGTATATTGAATCAATACTCTCGGAGAAACAGCCTAGGATATATATTCTTATAACATCCAATATGTTCCCCACCACGTGACCACTAGTCTACTGAGAAAGGTGCTTAGGATACAGTAGGTACTCAATAAATCAAGAAATCTTGAAAAATAAAGCACTTTCATTTCTACCCCCTCTATATCTCCAGTAGCAGCCTTCTGAAGGTGTCAAGGCATTTCAACCTGCTAGGGTCATTAGCAATTAAGTTATTAATTAAAATATACATATAAAGATAGAAAGACGAGAGGAGGAAGGAAATCAGCACATCAGTACCTCCACTTCGCAGCCAGGTTATTTTCTTTCTTTCTTTTCCTTCCTTTCCTTTCCTTTCCTTTCCTTTCCTTTCCTTTCCTTTCCTTTCCTTTCCTTTCCTTCCTTTCTTTCTTTCTTTCTTTCTCTCCCTCTCTCTTTCTTTATTTTATTATTTATTATTATTATTATTTGAGAAAGAGAGAGAGAGATTTTTGCTATAGGGCACATACGCTTGCCAGAGACAGAGACAGAAAACAAGAAATCAACCCTTCCCCCCAGGGGGAATGGCCATGCCTCAATTCCTTCTCCTCCAGTCTCCTCTCAGGATTTTATGCACACGATCCTGGCATGAGTTTGAAGCCACTGGGTCTCGGACTTGAACCATGGTTGACCATATGGAAGTCCAGTGACGTAACCATTACGCCATCAACTGGTTCCCCCAGTCAGGCTTTTAGTTTGGCTACAAAGCTCTTTTTTCAGTGAGAGCAGACATCGAGGATTAATCTGTAGGTATCTTATTTGGAAATTATTTAAAAATATATTTCCTGGGTCCTGAGGCTCTCATTGAAATGTTAATTTCATAAGGCTGGGATTTTTGTCAGTTTAGTTTGTTGTTATATATCCAGAGTTTAGAACAGTGCTGAATACATAGGTGTTCGGTAAATGTTCTATGAATTAAGATCAGGGAACTCATTTCACAATATGTATGCTCCAAGAGTAGGCTCACAGTTTGAATATCAAATTGTTTTTCCACTTAAGCTCTTCTTTCCAAACAGAACTGTGGTGGTAGAAGCATACAAAGGACACTTCAATACTCAACTCAGTATCTTAACAGCAGAACCTTAAGCAGAATAGTTTATGTTTGTGTTATTGTCTATTTCCTAATTAGGTACTTATGGACTAAGGACATGCCTTCATGATCTCTGCACATGGCCTGGGTGAGAAAATCTAGTCCAAGTATTAGTATAGCTGTTCACTATGGTGGGTCTCCCCCCTCCCACGTCTCTGATGAAAAATTAATTAAGAACTCCTGATATTTTAAATCTGTGAAATGACAATGGAAAGTTGTAGAAGTAGAGATGACTTATTTACTCAACCATATAGTGGTTAAAACAATGAGAGCCATATCAACTGCAAATTGAGAAAATAAAACAAACATTTAGCATTGTATATGCATTTTTGTTTATACGATCAGGAGGAGCTATATAAGATAACCTACTGATTAAATCATAAGTTATTGGCATTTGGCAATTTACCAGAAATAATTAAGTATAAAGTGAAATGCGAATGCCTTTGTCAAATTGGTAACAATATAAGGATTGCTATCAGATAGCTAAGACACACACACACACACACAACAATAAATAAACAGCTAACAAGTAAATAGATACACATATAAATAATGCATAAGAATAAGGAAAAGCTTCAGAACCAGAAAATACTGAATATGTGTCTAAATAGGATCATGGGAAAAGCTACTTTAAGAATTCATAATCATTTACAAAAATTAGTTTATGATTTGTTATTTACATTTAAGCATTGTACATCTTTAGAGCATACGCTAAACCCTATTGATTCCTTCCCTTCTACCTCCCCCTTGCCCATCTCCCTCCCTCACTAAAATTGAAGAATAGGGACAAAGTAAGGCAGACTATGAAAGAGGCATGGTGTGTCCCCACTCAATATGTACTGAATGTCTGTACTCTATGGCAGAAACCAAAAGGTTGGAAGATAATAATAATATAAAGAGGGACTGTGGATACTTCGCAGTTTTTTGAAACGGAAGAACTGTTACTTAGTTATGTGCCAATATGGGTCTTTTGGTAGAGTAATTTTTTTTTCCTATTTGTTGTAACAGAAGTATACATGAGTATCTATTATCATGTATCTTTGTTGTCCCTCTATGGAGAGAAGGTAGATATACATCTCTAACTCCAACTCTGCTCCCATTCCCTGGAGCTTGGCCATGTGGCTTACATGGGCCCATGATGTATCAATAGACATGCCATGAAGAGAGGCTTTAAATGTGCTTGTTTGATTTGTCTCGGACCTTGTATTTCTCTTACTCCCCATTAGAGTACATGCCCTGGATAGCCTGTGGGCACAGGATGAAACACTTGTTACAAGAATCTGACACAGAGCCTGAGGCAGAGGATTTCTTCCCTCCAATTTTGCAGGCAACTCATAAAACTAGTAAGTCTAAATCGTAAATGATTTTTCTGTAAACCACCAAGATTTTATGTAACATCATCACAGTAATACTTAACTCCCATGGTCACCATTAACCTTTATTTCTGATGATGACTAGTATCGTTCAACATAAAGTTTGCATCATGTAAATTGTCTCAGCCCCTTGCATGTGTGGAAGTTGGACTACAGCAAACAGTTCATCTATTTTATCTCTGGTAGAATCTCATGTAGCCGTTTGTGGCAGACCGAGTAGTATGGATGCATGCACCAATTGTAACTCTAAATCTTATTGATACCTGATCTTTTCTTGAATATTAACTATAAATGGAGGTGGGGTCATATGGCATTATACCTGTTATGGAAAGAATGTTTATTGATTAGGAAAATACAGTTTATGCTGCAGTGATAAACTCAAAACCTCAGTGGCTTCGTAAAAATCCGGTTTAGTTTTTACAGATGCAAATTCCAGGTGTCTTTCTGAAACAGCTAAGCTCCATGTGGTGACTCAGTGATGTTAGCTGATGGAGGTGCCACCCTGCTATAGCTCTGTCACCTAGAAATGTGACCTCCATGGTCAATGTGGTTGGTACAGGGAGTCCAAAAGGGTCTCACATAAAACAATGAAGTATTTCAATTCAGAAAAATCCCACATCACTTTTTTTTCCCACAGCCTAGAGACAAATTTTTAAGAAGTATCCTGGAGCAGAGGTATTGATACATACATTTTTAAAAATCGATATCTCTATTAACATGAAAGAATATTCGGCAAGTGCTTACTGGTACTGAGTAGTGGAAGCCTAAAAGAAATCACTTTCCATACCTCTGTCTGGGGTAATGAACCTCTCAAAAAATAATTGGGATCCTACATAGAAGAGGGCACAACCTTTTGAGCCCTTTTGGGAGCAGAACTGTGAAGGATATAAGGTAGAAGGACAGAGCATTTAAATCTCTCCACAGACCTAAATGGCTTTTGTATAGATAAAACATACCCAAATTGCTGCGAAGCTATCCAACCATTAAACATTCTGTGTAACAGAGGACTTTGTTAAAGTGAAATAAGACACCATGTAGACATGCAGAATTCCTGAGGGGGAAAAAACAACTCTGCTCTAGAGGTCGTGATTGGCGGAAGGGGGTTGATCATGGGAATTTGTAGCCCTGGCTCACAATGCACAATCCAGCTAGCATTTAGCCACTATATAATGGGCTGGACTTTCCAATAAGACATCAGTGCCCAAAGTCCTGAAACTGTGAATTGGGTAAAATAACCACAGGGATAATAAAACAATTTTATAGGCTTAGAAAAATAGAAAGCAATGCTTTGAAATGAGTCATGCTATACAATTTTTAGGTCCATACAGGAAGAAAAAAAACGGTAATAGTTAGGAAGTAATAAGAGAGAGCTGGATGAAAACTGTGCCTTCATGTCTTGGGTATGATTTTATTTACAGCATCTCTACTGGGTAAAAATTAAAAGTAACATTGTCTAGACATGACCTCCAGAAGTGTCACGTTACTTTTCTGCTCCCAAGCAATTGTGTTCAATTTGTAACTACTCCAAGCATCCATGTGTCCTGAGTGTACATTGCTGGACCACAGAGGTCCCTTTTCCCAGCTCAGTTCAGAGTCCTTGAGACCTGTTTATGATGGCTTATTTAAAACTGTCTGATTTTGGTCTGAGGAGCAGTGGGTACCAGAGATAACTATTGCTCTGATGGGTAGAAAAGATGAAATGATTCCAATATTGAGTTGAGAAACTATGAAACTGGGCAAATAAAGTGATACATGCTTATGTTAGTGCTTTTAGGAGGCAAGTGCTTTCAAGGTTATGGGGTTGGTTACTGTCAACACCAACATATTATCTGAGGATAAATGGTATACCTAAGAAAGAATCTACAGTGTTTGGGTCAAAAATTTAAGATCTAGGAGTGTTGAGGACCAGCAGATGCTATAATGGTTACGTTACTGGAATCCCACATAGTGGACCATGGTTCAAGTCCCAGACCCAGTGCCTTAGTGCCTTAAAATTCACGCCAGACCCATGTGCATGTGTGTCCAAAATCCTGGGAGGAGAATGGAGAAGGGATTGCAGTGTGGTCATACCCCAGGGGAGAGATTTCTTGCTTTCTGTCTGTCTTTCTCTGTCTCTCCAGTGAGTACACACATCCAATAGTAAAAATCTCAAAGGGAAAATAAAAAAGATCTAGGAGTGTTTAGGAGTGTCATTCTTTTCTCATCTAAATTTTCTTTTCCTTTAATTATCAAAGGGAAAATGTGCTTGATAGAGAGAGAGAGAGAGACCCTCCAGTGGGGTATGACCATGCTAGAATCCCTTGTCTACCCTTCCTCCCTCCCTTTAGGATTTTAAGCAAGCATGTATATGTGTCCAGTGTGTTTCTCAAGGCTCCGGGGCCAGGACACAAACCAGGTGTGCCATGTGGGATCCAGCTTGTAATGCTGCACTTAACCACTAGGCTGTAAGACTGGGCCATGAATGTCATTCTTAAAAATACTATTCCGGGGCCAGCAGATGGCATAACAGTTATATCACTGGACTCCCACAGGGCCAACTGTGGTTTGAATCCTACACCCAGTGGCTTGAAACTCACTAGGGCATGGGATGCGTGCTCAGGATCTTGGGAGGAGAATGGAGGAGAAGCGATTGCTGCGTGGTTATCCCTCCTGGGGTGTGATTTCTCACTTTCCCTCTCTCTCTGTCTATCTCTTTCTGTCTCTCTCTCTCCAGTGAGCACACTCACCCTAAGGTGAAAACCTCTCAAAAATAAACAAAAAAAGAATAGAATATTCTAAGGTGAATTAAAATTGCCTCATTTATCAGTCATCTTGGCACAAAGGAGAAAACGAATGAACTATCCATCTCTCTACCTATCTATATAACGTACAACCTATTTATGTGTGTGTGTGTGTGTGTGTGTGCAAATTATGAGTCAGTTGAAAACTTATGAATGAGGATCTGCAAAATCTCAGAGTATAAACTCTTCGTACCTGACACAAATGTTGCTAGGATGACTGTTGTGTCAGTGGCCCTGGGCTGCCAGAAGACATGTTTCATACTTTAATTTACCATAGATTTTGACCAAATACAAGGATTTCTTTGCCTTGAAGAGTTGAAGAGTACTGTACTCACTCCTCCCCCACCCCAATTAGTAAGAAAAATTCAGGTACTCTCGAAAAATTCTTCCCTGCCAGCCATTTTCACAGTTACGAGCATCTCTGTATCTGGAGATGAGAATGAACTTGATTCACCTGGAGAACATAGACCACAAGACATGCATTATTCAAGCCCCCAGGGATGATTTATGCAAGTTCTAATAAAAATAGAGAATAAATATTACCAAATTATTAGGTCTTTTTGTCTTACCTCATGACATGATATATTTCATGCCTACTTCTATTTCCAATTACAGTTCCATATTACAAAACACTGGAATGTTTTTTGAGCAATGCATTGTTAGGTGATTTTGCTGTCGTCTAAGCATCATAGAGTGTGTTTATACAAACCTAGATCATATTGACTACTATACACTTAGGCTCCATTATAATCTTACGGGACCACTGTCATATATGTGATTTATCATTGACCAAAATGTCATTACATGGCAAGTGGCAACAGGAGAAACCTGACCTACTTTGTAATAATCCTGTTAGAGACAGAGGAAGCCTAAACCACAGAGCTCCACGAGAAAAGAAAAATTATAATGGAATTCTACTATTGTCAAACATATTGAGGAGACGTAGAATAGATAAATAAACTTTAAAAACTCACCCCAGAAGCAGGCCAAGAAGCCAGATCAGACATGATCTTTTCATTATCAACTATGCTTTCTTGAGCAGGAAGTATAAGATATTACTAAAGAAAATATTTTTTCTAGACTATGTTTCTTAGAGTTCTACCATGTTTATGCATTCCCTATAAAATAATTAAACAGGGGTTAGCAGGTGGCATAGTGGTTAAAGGCTCTGGATTTCCACATGACCGACTAAGGTTCAAATCCTGGTCCTAGAGGCTTGCTTTCTTGCTTTCCCTTTCTCTCCCTCTCTCTCTCTGTCTCTGTTTGGTCAAATCGAACAAATAATACTAATAACAAGTGGAATTAAATAAATAAATAAGGATTAAAAAATAATAATCAAATACATTTTTGTTGACCCCTAAATTATCAATAGCACTCTAGTATGTAAGGTTCATGCATTTATCTTTGTCTCATCTCCCTTTTATTCTTTGCATGTAAAATATTTATGTAATTTTTATCATATATCCTACTACTTTTCTTTCTTTCTCTCATTAAATTATTGGGTTCAGCATTCTTTTTTTCTTTAAGTAATATACCACTCACAGAGAGATTTGGGGGCTTGAAGAATCTTAAATCACAACATAGCAAACTAAAATGGATGTGACAATAAAATGATTTAATTGCGGAAGTTCATCACTTCATTTTTTATTTCTCTTTTTTCCTAGTGGGGAAGGAAGATGTTACTTATCCATCTCCCTCAAGTCAAAAGATAAATTCTATGCAAATGTTAATATTCTATGTAATCAAAGATCCTTGACCATTATGGCACCTACATTTTCTCACTGGTTATCTCCTCTTTAGGTTCAAAAACCCACATAGTCCCCTATCTCCCAAGACCTTATCCCCAACAACCATGTATGTGCATGCCTCACACACACACACACACATGCACACGTACATGTGCACACACACACACACACACACACACACACACACACAGTCTCCTTTCTTCTCACCTGATACATGGTCCCCTTTCTTTCTTTTCTTGGATTTATCCAGGGAACTCAAAAATCTTCCATTTTTTTAATTGCAGAGCAGTTAAGCATTCTCTTCATTTCAGTCCTGTCAGTTCACTTTATAGTCCCAATCAAAGCAACTAAGGGAAATATAGGGTAAACCGTTACTCTATAGAGAAGTGATTATGCTATTTCTGAAGGAGTTCCAGGCAGTCATGACTTTGCAGAATGGGAATGAGTAACTGCAGGCTTCATGCAGGGAGGGAATGTTTCTGTAGAGTTCATTGTTGTAACCTCACTTACTAGAATCTGTCCTGGCTTATGAGAGGTGCCTGATAATAACTGCTGAAGAATATGTTAATGAGCAAATGGCTTATTCTTTGCACTTTAAAATAGAGAGTGAACAGAATGCAAATATTATATTGGCTTGGAGTAGAATTTAAGATCCTGTGATTTAGGGTAATAAAGACATTTCTGGGGAAATTGGGCCTTCCTATATCTTCTCAAAAACACTAAAGTGCTATCAGCACTTAGCATGTACTTCTGCAATCCCTTGGCTTCCCTGCCTCTCTCCGTTACCAGAGTGAGACTCTGAAGCAGCAGTCACCCTCCTTGTACCCTCTTCCGGATCTGTGCCTACTCTCTTTCCTTGGAATAGAGCACTATTTTTACTTCACCACCACACTCCTCCTAACACCCCTGAACACCTGAGCATACACACAACACACATGCACATACACACTTTGCCTTGCTAACTCCTAGTCCTTTTGAGTATCTCAGTTCAATATCACTTCCTCACCAGTACTGTCTTTGTCCCTATTCTGACTAGGTCAGTGAGACCACCGTTAGCTGTCTAGATTTATCAGTGAAGCTAACTATATATTTGTGATGTGATCTGGTAAATGTCCCTTTACTCCCATGGCTATAAACCTACTACACTGTTGCTTATTTTTAGGATCTCAAAAATCACCCATTGAGCGAGCCAATATAAGAGACCCTAAATGTGGTAACTGTCCTTGTTCTAAGTGAACCATCATTAACCTCTAAAGGTGATGTTAAAATGATGAAATGAACTGGTAGAAACACATCATAAAACAACAGCCATGAACACAACAAAACTCAAGAGAAAAACTTCTCACCATGTGTCTTCCTTGCGAATCTCATACACCGTTCATGTTTGAAAATGAGTCTGGCTGAGGACTATTGATTTTCCCTTTCCTCTGCTTCGGGCTTTGTGCTGAGACTCCAGTTCTCAAGAGGTAGAACACCTTGCCCTGATTCCACTTGGCCTTGGTTTGCCTGGAGCTCAAAGATGCCCACTTGGTCTTCAGATTTAATTAAAGGGCAAGACAATAGCAACAACAACAGGAGTGGCATAGTTGAAAGATATTGTCTGTTTTGTAAAACAGAACATTAAGAGGGGTTTTCAAAAGGCAAATGAACAGAGTAAAGATCCTTGTAGCAATCACTCTGCTTGGCAGTGGTGAAGGAAGTAGTTCCACAGGTCTTTGGATATCCTGCCTAGTAGACAGGGAATGTGGGAAGGACAGATTTGTCCACTGACAAAGGTAGAAGCCAGACTTCCTGGGAGACAGAATCAGAAAGAGTGCTCCTAACTATCAGATCTGATCTGAGACAACTGAAGATATTTCATCAGAAGGTAGTTGCACCCACAGCTCCCTACTCAGATCCTTGGCACTGGGTGAATATCATCTAATTGTCTAGGGCAGCCGGGATGGTCGATAGTGGTGGCAAAAGAGTAAGATTCTCATCACAGGAGAAAAATTGGTGATGGTTGTGTGAAAGGGCTATCTTGGGGTAGATGTCCCCTTAAAAGCTCAAATCATACTTTCTCCCCTACCATCCCTTCACATACTCTTCTCCAACTGTAGCCCAAATATTTTCTCCTCTTCTCTCTCATATTCTGGTTCAGCATCACACTACCCTAAACAAATCCTCCTTGTTACATGAGAAGACATGTATGGAGGTGGGAGAAGAACTGAGTGACAAGGTCAAAATTTTTGCTAATGGTTCAGGGAGAAGAAAGAATAGAGAAACTAAGAACGTTTGTCCCATTATTCAGGATTCCTTCTAAGATAATGTTACATTTTTTTAAAGGTGCAGTTTTATTCCCTCTCCCCAAAGATATATGCAAAAATTTCCAATTCTTGGAAAATCTGGGAAAACATTATAGCGAATTCATTTATAGTCTTCATCTAGATCCACAATTATGAGCATTTTTGATGCCTTGACTTATCTGTGTATGTGTGTGCCTAGACACATACTAGTTATTTTTGGGAACCTTTTGAAATCAATTGGCAGACATTATGATATTTCAACAATAAGTACTTTAGAATATATCTCTAGAACACAAGAACCTTGTCCTATGTAACTATATTACGATTATCACCCCATCATCCCCCCCCACAGCATTTAATACAGATGGGGTAGCTGCCAACATACCACCCAAATTCAGATTTCTCCAAGTGCTATCCAAGTATCCTTCATAGATCTTTTATAATATCTAGTACATAACTGAAGGCTGCTCATTGCGTTATATATTTCTTTATCTACCTTCTATACAAATAAGCCCTTACTTTATTCATGCATGTATGTATATATGCATATATGTAATCCATACATTATTTATTTATCTATCTGTAATCTGCCTTTCTACCTTTCTATTATCTTCTATGCCATTGGCAATTTTTTTGGAGTATGGGGTAGCTATATTACAAAAAGTCATAAATTTTGGATTTTTCTGTTTCTTCACGACAATTTTCAAATTTAACATTTTTGGTAAGATACTGTGTAATTGACAATGACTCATAACAAGAGACACATAATGTCAGTTTAATTCCACTATTTTTGTAGCTAAATTTGGTTATGAGGTTAAAGTGGTGACCTGCAGGATATCCATTATAAAAACATATTTTCTTTTCTAATTATGAAGTGACCTGTGGGATGATAGCTTGAATTCCTAAGAATGTTCTACTTTTCAAGAAGTTTAACTGTATGGTTTAAATATTCATTGTTGACCCTTTATTTATTTATTTTTTGATGGTTACAAAGTGTTGATTTTTCTACCTCCGTTTTTTCTTATTTAATCATATGGCAAATATTAGCTGATAGTCTTTTATTATGATTTTTTTTTCTTATGAAGTGACCTGTGGGATGATAGCTTGAATTCCTAAGAATGTTCTACTTTTCAAGAAGTTTAACTGTATGGTTTAAATATTCATTGTTGACCCTTTATTTATTTATTTTTTGATGGTTACAAAGTGTTGATTTTTCTACCTCCGTTTTTTCTTATTTAATCATATGGCAAATATTAGCTGATAGTCTTTTATTATGATTTCTGATCCTTGCAAAAGGAGTGTGTGTGTGTGTGTGTGTGTGTGTGTGTGTTGTGATTTGAAGATAAGATCCAAAAGTGTACTGGATGAGTTGCACGGTACTGACCACATATTCTAAATGTGGTTAGATGTTTCCCTTCATGACTGGCATTTTCTTTTTTAAGTTTGCTTATGTCTTTCATGAGAGAAGGAGACAAAGAAAGAAGGAGAGAGCAAGAGAGAAATAGACACTCCCGACAAGAGTTTTTTTCTTTGTTTTGAGAGAGAGAGACTTTTTTGCCATAGGGTGTATGTGTGTGTGTGTGGTTGCTAGAAAGAGAAAGAAAATGAGAAATCATCCCCCAGGGGTGAGGACCATGCCACAATCCCTTCTCCATTCACTTCTCAGTATTTTGGACACACATGCACATGTGCCTGGCATGAGTTTCAAGCTGCTGAGTCTGGGACATGAATTGTGGTTGACCATATGGGAGACCAGCGATGCAACCATTATGCCATCTGCTGGCCTCCCAAGAGTTTTTATTTAAAGAGATTTTTGCCTTAGGGTGCAACTCCCTTCTTGCACTAACCAGAAAGAGAGAGAGATAGTGACAGGGAAAGTGAAAAAATCACCCCCCCCCCAGGGGGATGGCCATGCTGCAATCCCGTCTCCTCCATTCTCTTCCTAGGATCTTGGGCATTCATACACATGCACCCAGTGTGAGTTTCAAGTCACTGGGTCTGAGACTCATACTGCAGTCAACCATGAGGGATTCCTATGATGTAACCGTTATGCCATCTGCTGGCCCATACCCCCAACAGGGTTTTAATACCCTGATTCTACTCTCAGTTTCAGTCAGCAAGGATTGCTGACACTTGTGTGCATCTGGTGTGATGGGGAGACCTCAGGACATGAACCTGGGACCTTTCCCAATGGCTTCAGCATTACCGAGCATTGCATTACCACTGCACCACTGCAGATGGACTATGGCTGGTCTTGATGTGGATCCTAAACCCCACAAAACCTTTGGATAAACCTATACCATAAGAGCTTGCTTCTTCCTGGCTTTTAGAATATGAAAAAAATACTAAATACTAGTGTCGTGGAAAGGATTTATAGAATCTCATAGAAGTCAAATGAAGGAGACACTTTTGTAAACTGTCCACATATAATCCCTTGTCAGAGGATGAGGTTAACCCCAAGGGAGATGAGTTTGGGGTGGAAATAAGTTCAGGAAATATTAGAATTCAGGCTGAAATAGTTGTAGGTAAAGACATTCATTAAACATTGTCAGGCTGATAAAGTTGAACTCCTAGAGCACACTCAATAGGAGAAAGAAATACAGGATAATGAGGAAGAAATGAAAGTTCCCATGTATGTTAGAGACAGGTAGACACAGAGATGCTGGGCTCCCTGTCTACTTCTGAACTCTTTGAATTTATAGTGGATTTAAGACCAATTCAATTCTCTTCAATAGAATCTCCACCTATGGGAGAATAGACTGGGTTAATTAAATTAGTATCTGATTGGGACAGCCTTGGTTGTAGGGTGGATGTCCACTCCAGTACTACTGTCCCTCCTCACCTGGTTTCTATGGCTCAGTTCCAGTGGGATTCCATCTTATGTGACTTCAGCAACAAAGCTGAGATTCAACCTCCGAGTTTCTACCAGACAAGGAAGTCCCTGCAGAGATTAAAAAGAAGAAAGTGAGTATGTGTGTGAGTGGGGGCATGCTGGCAGGGACGAAAGGGGAGAGACAAGTGTCTTTAAGTCAGCAAGACAATCAGTGCTAGGCTGGAGCAATTTTGAGATTAGGGCTTTGGGTTCTATTTTATTTTTTTTTATAAAAAGAAATGATCTTTCTCTGATGAAAAAGTCATGCAGTTCTATTGTTGTAATCTCACCTCCACTCACACAGTTTTCCGCTGTTTCATTTCTGACCCACTTTCTTCATCTCCTTTGCTTGTTTCCTTCAAGAGCAGTTTTAGCTCCCAGCCCCAGTACCTTGCTTAAATTGCTTTAATCTCCAAGTGCTTCTTATATTGATTTTAAACAGTTAAGCTGCCAATCAACTCCTCTTCTTGTGCAGCAGCTGAGGGCAGAGAGATTAAAACAACAAACAAATAAGGCTGGGTCTAGAAAGTCGGTTAGAATTTTCAAATGAATATTAGCAGCTGCCTTTCCCTCTCCTACCTTGGAGGTACAAGATTATTATACAGAACTTTGTCCTGTGAGTAACAACCAGCACTTAATGAACAGTTGCTCTGTGGCAAGAACCATTTTTAATACTGTATTTATATTAACTCATTTAATCCTCACAACAATGTGTAAGGTTAATATTGTCATTATTCTTTTTTATCAAAAGAGGACACTGAGGATGGCCATGCCGAGATCCCCTCTCCTCCTGTCTCCTCTTGGTATTCTGGGCACACATGCACACGTGCCCGGCTTGATTTTCAAGTCACTGGATCTGTGACTTGAACCATAGTTGGCCATGTAGGAATCTAGCATCTTAACCATCATGCCACTTGCTGATCCAGGAATACTATCTTCTAAGAAAATGGAGGGAGAGGCAGCAGTGGTCAAAATAGAAATGAAAGTTATGTATCCTTTGCCAGGCATGGTGGTATGTGTCTGTATTTCCAGCTACTTGAAAAGCTGAAGCGGGAGGATTGTAAATACAAGACCAGCTTAGGTAACATAGTGAGACCCTTTCTCTCCAAATAATAATAATAATAATAATAAAAATAAAATAAAGGTGATATATTATTTAATCCAATAAACATGCACCAAGCCTTGCTCATGTAAAAGCACTAAACTTTACCTTGGGATTGTAGAGTTGGCTAAGATGTAGTTATAACTTCTAAGGGGTCTCAGAGGCTAACAGGATCTAAACACAGTTAATCAGTCTACTGGGAAAGATTATCCTAAAGGAGGAAGAAGAGGCAAGCGTGAGGCAAGCAGCTCTTTACCTCGTACATCATGGCTCAAGCCTCATTCCCTCCAGGAAGCCCTCCCTAATTACCTTTGTTGCTATCCTTTGTCCTATCACCCACTGCTGAACGTCATGACAGTTAGATCACTTGTTTGTCTTTCCACTCCATCATGGGCTGGCAAATGGCATCCTGATAGTCAAATCTGGCCTACTGCCTGTTTTCATAGATAAAGTTTTATTGGAACATAGCCACAGTCATTTGTTTACACATTGTCTGTGACTCCTCTTGAGCTACAACAGCAGAAATGAACAGTTGCATCAAAGACCCTCTGGCCTGTAAAGCCTGTCTCTTTTTAGAAAAAGTTTGCTGACTCCTACACTAGACTATGGGCTTTTTTAAGTCAGGGAACTTGCCCTTCATTTCTGAATCTGCAGCAGCCAGCACTACAGGGGTAAGGTCATTCTGGGTAAAAGTTACATCTGCCATGCTTGCAATAGCATCATTTAAGCCTGGCCTGAGGTAGGTTCTGAAAATGACAGGTTTCTACTGGACAGAGAAGGGGAGAGGATGCTGGAACTCCTACCCAGCTCTTCTGTTCCCTGCTTCACTGCACATCCCCCCAACAACACAGCAAATGGACGGGTGATTTAGCAACTAAACAGAGATCTGCCGAAACTACTCTGTATGAACCAACACACATAAGAAGAGAGGCTTGGGGGCAGGCGGAAGAATGAAATAGAGACAAAGGAAAAATAACCCACACGTGGGAAGACTTGCTACTTTGATTTTCCTAGGGGGTGACATAACTTCTGTGACAGGTAGGTTATTTTGGTTCTTCATTAGGACTCTTATTAATATGGTGCACCTGCTGTGTTAGGGATTGTAAAGTGGTGCGTATAATGTCATATCTATCTTGGGAAGGACAGAATAGAAGCTGGCGTGAGGGTGGGCAAGCAACAGATTGGACGGTGGGTAGAAATTACCTGCACAATTTCTGTGCTAGAGCTGGTAATGAGCCCAGGGTGTTTGAATGAGCACTCCATCCAAGCAATTGCTGGCAAGAGGGTCATCTGTCTCAAAAAAGAACATTTTTGCCCGAATTGCAGCACCATGAAAGAGCTCATCTGGTATGAACACTACTGGTGCCTTGGCCAGCAGTTTCCCCCAAGTGGTGTGTGGGGAACAGTTCAGAGTTTTCAATGGACTGGCAGCAACCTGCAGAGAAGCCTAGCATTCAAGAGGGAGATGTAAACTTGCTGAAAAGGGGTGACCTGTGATCCCTAATTTGTATGACTAAGAGACTGCCAGAGAGAGGCAGGCTGAACTTTGTTGTTGGAGATCTTGCTGTGTTGGATTTCTTTTCAAATTGAATCAGGGAGCCCAGAATGTCCTTCTGTACCTCAGTGACAGCTGAGGATCTCAGCTTCCATGTCACAGACTGGGAGGGTAATACAAGCTCAAGGTTAAAGGGGTGTTAAAGGTCATGAAGTTCAACCATTTAACCAACTATTAAAATTCAATTGGGGGCCAGCAGGTGGCATGGTGGTTAAGGTGCTGGATTCCCACATGGCTGTGATTTGAGTCCCATACCTGGTGGCTTTCCTTCTCACTTTCTCTCTCTCTCTGTGGTCAAATGAAGCTATAATAAATAAGTAAATAAGTAAGTAAGTAAGTGAATAAATAAATATAAATAAATCTTTAAAAACTTCAATTAGGGAGCTCCAATGAGCTCCAATGACAGATAGTATGCAGCCTTAGACCTTAAATACCTCCTTTCTTTAAGACTTGAGGCCTTCCCAAAGCACACCATCATATCCTAGACCATTTTAGCTATTAGAAAGTTATAGGCAGTCCACTTCATTTTGTTTCAATAGCTGTCTCCTTCATGTCACAGAATAAGCCTAGTCTTGCTTCACAGAATGTCTTTTGTATTTATTCATAGTTGGTTTCCTTTCTACTTCCATCACCCACATCATGATTTTTTTTTTCTCTAGGTTATATAATCTAATTTCCTTTCGCCACTCCCAAAGACGTGGTTTGGATTTCACTAACGATTTTAATAGAATTTTTAAAAACATGCCTCAACCTGTGTATAGTCTTCTTTGAGTTGTTATCCAGAATGAATGCAGTGGCTTGACACTTCTTTCCTCCCGATAAAAGTACTTCTCTCACAAGGCAAAATGAATTGAAAGGACAACCCTCAGATGTCAAAAATAACCAATTCTCAAAGACAATCCCTCATACGCTTATTACAAGTTTAAGTCCAAAGACAAAGAGGCATCTAATGGGGAGATTTATTCACTGTGGATCTTCCATCTGATTTCAGAGTACTTACCAGTCATTGCAGCATCAATGACCCTGGTTTAGATGTCCTGCTAAGCTTTTGTTGTTGCTATTGTTTTTTCTTAGATTTGCGAACATCCATTCATTAGTTTTGAAATTGTTCCTAAGAGATTGTGCTGAAAAAAAAAAAAAGTAATGTGGAGGGCGGCAGTAAAGATGATTATCCGTTAGCAACTCTGCTAACTTGTGCTACTTGTCTCCAAAATGACCTCTTCTCAGTGAATACCATACTTTGAAAATGTAGAGCTAATTTTCTTGAGCTAAACCATTGGGCTTGTGTTTTCTTTTTTTACTTTATGACTTTGGCAACAGATTTTGTGCTCATAGCTATTCAAGTGATTTCCCAGCCATTTTATGGACAAAAGACATGGCATTTTGCTTGGGCCAGAACTTTTTCAAGAGAGCCAAACTGTAGGGAGTGGGCGATGAAGGAATCCAAGAAATCATGATGCTTAGGCTCTCACTCTGTGGGTAAGAGGAAGGTGAATGGAAGGAGCAGATGACCCTGGACTGGGTAAAATCTGAGCCAAGGCTTTCAGATGGTCATTAATTTATTCCAAACTTGAGACCTCACTAAAGTTCTTTTTTTTTTTTTTATAAATTGTGTAGGACGACAATATCAGAAACACACTCATTGAGAATTTGACAGTGTCTGCACTGTTGTTTCTATTTTTTTTCTTTTTACTTTTCTCTTGGCTTATATTTTTACAATAAAAATTCTTCTTGGAAATGTCAGTCTGTCTCAGCTACACTTAGGGGCAATAGGGAAGATTATCCAACACTGGACTGAAGTATTAGAGAGGGAGCTGTGTATTCTGGGATCTGTCAGGAGGGTGGCAACACAAATCAAAATCAGAGAGAGTAGGTAAGTGCACTGGGGTGGGCCATGGACAACCCATCTACATGGGGCTTTGGAGCACTTGGTATGCTGAGCCTGTTTGTATCACTGTATCCCACAGACCAGGAGATAGGGGTCAGGGGTCCTTGTAGAAACCTTAGCCAGCCTTGGATTGCTCCAATATCTCCCATTTTTTCCTAAAATTGTAAGCAAATTGGAGATCGTACTCCATAATGCCATAATCCATAAATTTAAGAGGTGTTTATTATAAGACACATCATTATTTTATTTATCACTAAGAAAAAAAAATACTGCAAATTAAAGTGCGGCCACAGCATTGATTGCAACCACATTTTAATTTTAAAAGTGTTGAAACATGAATGTCTAAGAGTCAATGAAATATTGGTTATGGTCTGTGTTTAATTTGAAACATTATTTTGCTCTTCTCCTTCCCATCTTTAAACGTTCGCTTCAGAATAGTCGTGCCATGTCTCTCCTTTGGTATTGCGTGCCACCCACACATCGCTACAACCTTCACAAGTATTCGTATCCCATTGAAGAAACTTCCTTTACACCATTTCCTAGAGTTAGGGATGTGAAACATCCAGGGGAGTGGGTGGGGAAAGGAAGGGGCTGTAGAACCTTTCTCTGTTAAAGCCCCACACAACCAAGAAAATTAAAAACATATGTTCAAACGAACCCTCATATACCAATTTATGATGTGTCATTATTTGTGACAGCCAAAGAGTGGGAAGAATCCAAATGTCCACCAATTGGTGAATGGATAAAAAAATGTAATATATCCTATAATCAGATACTATGCAACTGCGAACAGGCGTGAAGTCCCTAACATGCACAAACCTTGACAACCTTAGGGTAAGTGAAAGAAGCCAGTTATCAAAGACCACATATTATGATTCTATTTTCATAAAATGTTAGGAACAGGCAACCATTAGACAAATCCTTATAGACACAAAGATCAGAGGTTGTCAGGGAATGAGGGAACAAGGGGATGGGGAGAGGCCATTGAAGAGAGAGAAGATTTGCCTTTGGGGTGACAAAAATGTTCTGAAATTATATAGTGGTGATTGTTTTACAAAATTGCAAGTATATGAAAAACCACGGAATTGTACACTTTAACATGGTTAAAAGGTGATTTTCCTCCAATTATGAAATAGATAAGAAGCTATACAAAATTTCTGTATTGTTTAGATTTGTTGCTATTTTTGGTTTTAGTATTTTTTTTTTCCCAGCTAAAAGCAGAGACAGAAGTAGGGTTGGGAAGATACTTAATTCAGTCCACTTAGCTCTCTTTTGCTCTTTCTTCAAAGAGTGACCCTCAAGTCTTTCTGCAGAACCCTGGGGCTTTGGGAAGGCAGTTTGAAACCCAACTGCCTTAACTGCTTCCCACAAAATGGGTTTTATCTGGGTTTTCTCTTCCCTGCTGCATAGCAAGGCCCAAAGTCTCCTGCTTCCAGAAGTCGGTTCCCCGAGCAGTAAGGACAGTGTGTTCTGACACATGTCCTAGCTTTCCTTCTCCAGCTCTTCCAGGTACTTCAGATTCAAATAGCTCTTGCACTGGTGCCGAGTTCCTCATATATCCTGCAGCCAAGTTTTTATACCACCCACATCCACCGTGAAAGGCCAACTATGAGGACAAAAGAGAAGTGACATGTTCTGTAGGAAGATTTTTTTTCTTAGCTTGGAATCCCTTCTGGAACAAGGTGCACGAACACACACATGTGTTGTATGTGTGGTTTGCTCAGCGGCAGGTGCTGCTTTCGTTAGAAATGTCCAGTTTGGCCTATTCTAAGCCCAGCGTATTTCGAGAGTTGATCATAATAAGCTTTATTCTTTCCATTTTCTGACACTCCAGTTTTTTTCAAAATGATTTGCTTGCTCCCCATCTGCTTATACTTGGTTTCATAGCTGATGGTGCCTTCAGCTCTGACCCAGGTAATCCTGTCACTGATGTCTGCATTAGTGTTGCCATCCCTTCCAGTAACCCTCTCCTTCACCTCTGGGGAGCAGCCTATGCTGCTCACACAGAAGGAGCTGCCAGCGGTCTCTGACTTCTCTCCTTCTCTATACCCTCCCCTCTTCTTTTTGTCCAACTCACTTATGTTTCAAGGAAAAGCTCAGAACCAGAAAATGGAGGCTTGAGCTTATATAACAAGACTTACCTCCCACTCCGCACACAATCATCCTAGACAAAATGTAATGAAAGTAAATAATACATAGTCAGTCTTAAAGCATAGAAAGGGAAATGCAATACTAGCCTTGAAGAGAGACCTTGGGTTGGAACTATAAGTAGAGATGGATCCAAATCCACTCACAGTGGTAGGAAAGGGTGAAGTATGGATAAGTGATGCTCACCAGGGTGAATTAAAACCCAGAATAATGTAGGCGCCTCAAAGAACACCCTAGCTATGCAATGGAAATTCCACAACCAGGCCTTACTCCCAGAACCGTAGGTAGAATCCGGTGAGAAGTCTGAATCCCTGGCATGAGCCAAATACATCTGTGGAATTCAAAGTCACAAAACCTTTGGAGTTTAAGACTGTAAGCTGAAAACATTAATATTGAAAAGAATAGGTTCCAAATTTTAAAAATCTATTGGGATGCTTCTATAATATAGAACATAGATATAACCATAAACTTTTTCAGAGATTTCCTAGTTAAAGTCATCCATCACTGGGGCCAGCAGGTGGCATGCTGGTTAAGGCACTGGACTTCCATGTGGCCTACTGAGGTTTGAGTCCTGGTCCTGGTAGCTTGAAAAAAATCATGCTTAGTGTGTGTGTGTGTGTGTGTGTGTGTGTGTGTGTTTGTGTGTGTGTGTGTGTATGCCCAAGATCCCAGGAGGAGAATGGAGAAGGGATGACAACATGGCCATGCCCCCTAAGGGGTGATTTCTTGCTTTCCATCTCTCAGTCTCTCTTTGGCATATACATGCACTTTGTGGCAAAAACCTTAAAAAAGAAAAGTTATGCATCACTCAAAGAGACAAAGTGCTAAAAAGAATCGTTATATTAAACAAATGGAAGAATTTCATGTTATATAAAGTAGATCATTGTACAATCTGAAAGACATCTTAAAGTAAGTATGTTTACTGGGACCAGCAGTTAGCATAATGGCTATGTTGCTAGACTCCCATGTAGTTGACCGTGGTTTGAGTCCCTGACCTGGTGGATTAAAACTCACACAAGGTGTGTGTGAATGCATGTTCAAGATCCCAAGAGGAGAATGGAGGAGAAGGGATTGCGGCGTGGCCATCCTTCTGAGGGGTGCTTTCTTGCTTTCTGGCTCTCTGTCTTTCTGGCGAGCACACACGCCCTATAGCAAAACAAGCAAACAAACAAACAAACAAAACCTCTCCCAAAAAATTATGTTTACAATGGTAAATGATTGCTGAATTTTGGATATGGAAAGCAAGGACCAAAGAATATGCACAAAGATTACAAGCATTTAAAATATAGTTAAGTAGAAATTCTAGAAATCAATGTACTAGTAGATATTAAAACAAAACATGGATGGCTAATGAAGTTGACTGGAAAAAGGGAGACTTAATAAACTAAAATATAACGCTGAAGAAATTACTCATAATGCAGCTCATGACTTGAGATAAAAAAAAAATTAGACCTAGAGGATAGAATAAGAATATCCAGCAGGTATCTATTATAAATAATATATATTAGGAGAAAGTGATATTCATAGTGAAATAGGCTAATATATTTCCAGTTTATTTTTTTAACAGAACCACTCTGGACTTTTAAAACTTTATTTATTGATTTTTATTTTATTTTTAATTTGAATGGAAAGGAACAGAGTGAGAGCGAGAGAGAGAAAGTGAAAAAGCAAGCCGCCAGGTCTGGGACTCAAACCATAGTTGTCCATGTGGGAGTTCAGTGTCCTTAACTGCCACGCCACCTGCTGGCCCCTATTTTTCCAGTTTTAAAACAGGTGAAAACAGCATGTAGAGGCTCAGCTACAATGGTATAGTCACTGATAACATGCTGCTCTAAAATGCTGAAGTCACAGGGAAAGCCATGGTTTGGATCCTAGGTCAATCTGGAACACACTGGGTATGCACACATACATATCCATAACCCTGGTTGACTGGAAGTCTGGGGTCAAAGAGGTGGGGAGATTGTGGCATGAGGAGACCCTGTAGGAGTGTGTGTTTCTCTCTTTCTCGCTCATATAAAAAAAATAAAGGTAAACTTCATTAAAAAAAGAGATGTGGGAAGACAAATAACAAGTCCAGTTAACAGACAGCAGCACAGCAGTGAAGCAGGATATTCTGCAAGGCAGTCCCACATGGGAAGTTCTGGTTCACCCCTGGAAACTTCCCTCAGTATGCCAGGCACAAATTTGTCCGTAATCTGGGGCCGGTTGAAGGCTGGGTGTGGACTGTAGAATCAAGACCCTATTGAAGGTACACACTGTGTTTCACTAATTTTTGAAAGAAGTGAATATATAAATTTAAAAGAAAAAGAAACCCATATCCAAAATACCATATATCAATATGCCATTCTATAAAAGACAAGCTTTTAAAAGCTACCAAAAAAGGGACAAGCTGTGAAAAGCTACCAAAAAAGGTAAAGAGAAATCACTAACCCAATTATTTTTTATTAGTCTGAAAACTGTCACCTTAGCATTCTATACCCAGCTTAATCTGTCAATTGCAAGTAAGATTAAAATGAAAACATTTTCAAGCAGAAAAGACATAACTTTTCTAGAGAGACTAACAAAGATAAACTGGAGTGAAGAAGAAATGGAAGGCCCCATCTGGTGACTAGTTAGCAGCATATTGAGCTGCAGTGCTAGAAGCCACGTGGCCAATATGGGCTGGGATCCCCGGGTTGTCTTGAAAATACACTGAGTGAATGTGAGTATGACCAAGATCCTGATGAACTGGAAAGCTGAGGAAAGAAGATCATGAGGTCATGTGACCCTGTTGAAGGTGCTTCTCTCTCTCATGCATGCACACATATTCTCTACCAGGAATAAAATAAATAATTAATTTTAAAAGAAAAGTGAGCATAAGTGGAAAACATGGGATATAAGAAGAAATACTGAGTTGATAGTAATAAACTAAATAGTTAATATAAAATCACATCATATTCAAATACATACTTATGCACACACATATGCACATACACGAATGGAGGGGTAAAAGAAAGGTGAAAATAAGGACTAGCTGGGACCAGCAGTTAGTGTAACGGCTATGTTGCTGGACTCCCATGTAGTCGACCGCAGTTCGTATCCCGGACCCGGTGGCCTAAAACTCATTCCGGGCGTGTGTACGTGCGTGCCCAAGACCCCGAGAGGAGAATAGAGGAGAAGGGATTGCGGTATGGCCATCCCCCCCGGGGGGTGATTTCTCGCTTTCTGTCTCTGTGTCTCTCTCTGTCTGTCTGGCGAGTGCATGCGCCCTATAGCAAAAACCTCTCAAAAACAAAACAAAACAAAACAAAAAAAAACAGGGATTAGCTGATGGTATAATGGTTACATTGCTAGACTCTCACGTAGCTGACCATGATTCAAGTCCTTTATCTGGTGGCTTAAGACTCAGACCTGGCATGCCCAAATCCTGAGAGGAGAATGGAAGCGAATGAATTGCAGTGTGGCCAAACCACCTGG
Organism: Tupaia belangeri chinensis; assembly: GCF_000334495.1. NCBI lineage: Eukaryota > Metazoa > Chordata > Mammalia > Scandentia > Tupaiidae > Tupaia > Tupaia belangeri. The sequence continues at coordinate 8,821,818 of NW_006159542.1, forward strand.
GGAGTGGTTTCTTACTTTCTGTCTTTCTATTTCTCTCTGTCTCTCTGGCAAGCACACGTGCCCTGTAGCAAAACAAAAACAAAAACAAAACAAAACTTGTCAATTACAAAGGTGACATGAAATTTCATACTGAGAGGGTCCTATGCATCCCATGGTATTTGTATAACAAAAGGTAAATGTTTATTAAATTTTAATGTTATTTAATATAGCATTCACAGTAAAATTGAAACATGGTCTCTACATTAATCCACATGAAATATATAGTTTATAATTAAAAAAGGAAAAACGTACTTTATCAATCTAGTAGAAGGGAAAAGGAGGTGAAAAGAAATTAAGATTAGGCAGAGTAATGGAATGTTATCTAGCAATGGAAATGAATGTCTAGATCTGTATGTATTAATATGGGTAGATGATCAAAATCTAACAGAATAAAAAAGAAAGTTGAGGGTCAGCAGGTGGCATGGTGGTTAAGGTGCTGGGTCCCACATGGCCAACTCCACTGTTTGAGTCCCGGACCTGGCAGCTTGAAAAACACACTGGGTGTGTGTGCATGCATGCCCAGAATCTTGAGAACAGAATGGCAGAAAAGGGATTGTAGCATGGCTATCCCCTCTGAGGGGGTGATTTCTTGCTTTCCCTCTCTCTGTCTCTCTCTGATAAGTGCACACATCCTATAGGAAAAATTTAACAACAACAGTAACAACATAAAACCAGGGAGAACTAATAAAGTTTATATATGGTATTAATATCCGTACCTCTTCTAACACATAAAATCATGCTTTATGTTATTCATGAACATATACTAATACAGAAATAAGTATGTGACATGCCAACACCATCAACAGAAAAAGAATTTCTTCTGGAGATAAAGAATATAGTGTTAAAAAGAGCCACTAGTAACTTTTCTACTATATTGATTATCTTCAATTCTGTTTTGAAGCACCTGTGAAAAATTTTGGTATTACAATAGTTAAATCCAGTTGAAGAGTGTATGGGTGTTTTGTTATATAGCATTATCCTTGTTCTTGTCTGTAAATTTGAAATATTTTCTACATAGGTAGAAGACTCAACTCAGGGTATCTCTCTCTCAGGAAGACTTCTCAGAAAAACTTCCCAGGTCTTCTATCTCTAGATAGCATCTAATACCGCTTTCTTGTGCTTTCACAGAACCATGCATTTATTCTAGCAAAACACCTATTGTATGATTGTTTGATGGTACTCTCTAGAAGCAGAGCCTGAGACAAGGATTTAGATTCATGTGACTTTCAAGGGAAAGCTCTTCAGTAAAACTCATTAAGGGAAGAAGTGAAGTGCATTGAGAAAGGGGAAAGGGCCAGTCACGGACATGATGTGAGGAACACCTTGCCGTGGTAGGATCCACAGGGGCAGGAGTCTGGAGCAAGGACCACACTGCAGGGTTTTCTCCCTTGAGATAAGATCACTGCTTTCTGTGCCTGTATCCATTTGTTTGTGAGCTGCCCTCTGGTGGAAGTGGATGGCTCCGGACAGCCAAATCAAGTTCTCCCAAGAAGGGAACAGGAACAATGATGAATTTAAAATAATAACCAGTACTCACAATGGCTAGAGCCTGGATGCATTGACCAGAGTATCTGGGTAAGGCACGAGCACTTCTGCTACACCTTGCAATTATTGTCTTATTGTCCTCAAACAGTCACATATCTCTCTACCTGTCCTGACCATGAGTTCTTAATCAGTGGCTAGGTTGAACAAATCAGGGTTGTCCAGGCTCTGCTCAGCTTCATTTATTTATTTTTTTCATAAAGATATTTTTAGGTACTTATTTTATTTGTTATTATTAGTATTTATGTTTTAATTTTGCCAGAGAGAGAGAGAGAGAGAGAGAGAGAGAGAGAAAGCAAGCCACCAGGTTTGTATTTATGTTTTAATTTTGCCAGAGAGAGAGAGAGAGAGAGAGAGAGAGAGAGAAAGCAAGCCACCAGGTCTGGAAATTGAACTGCTGTTACCCATGTGGGAGTCCAGCACCTTAACCACCACACCACCTGCCAGCCCCTTTGCTCAGCTTTTTGACCTCCATTACCTCAACAAGGAGACTCTAACACAAACTGAATGAGCTGAAATAATCTGGAAGACAATGATGCAACAAGCCAAAAAGGGATTGTCAAGAGAAAAAGGCCCAGACATCTCTTCTTGCTTCTGCATTCCTGCATTTATTGATGGAGTACTGACTTCTTGTCATCCAATAATGATACAGACATGCATGCACCCATTCATTAAGCATATATTCAACACCTACTATGTACCAGGCACTAGAGATTAGAAGATTCGAGGAGGTTATTACAGTCAAATAAGTCAGGCATCTGATTCTCGTTAACTTACACATATTGATGGTCCACCTTCTAAGATCCGCTGGGGATACTTTGCTGAATACTTGATGTGGCCTGCTCATAAGCCCTTACAATTCAGAAAGGGAGACAAGCATGCACATAAAAATAACTTGGTAGCCCAAAAGCTGTTCTAAGTGCAACTAATTGACTTAAATAATGTGATATGTATTCAGTAAAATCCATCATTCATTCATTAATTTGATTATTCATTTGTTGATTTCTTCTTTGACAAATGTTTCATAAGGGCTTACTGTATATTAAACAGTGAGAGGCACTGGGTATCGGGTATTGAACAAGACAACAGGGTTCCTAAATTTAGAGATTAGAGACTGTATATAGTGGGAAAGACAAACGTTCTGAAATTACCCGTAAATATACAATGACAGTCACAATAACTCTTTGAATAAAGAAAACCAAATGTCATGAAGCAAAAACATGGGAAGACCCTGACTTTGTTTTAAGAATTATTAAAAAAATCTAAGAAATTGACTTTTTTTTTAAAGGTGTATGTGCTTACTGGAGAAAGAGAGAGAGAGAGAGAGAGAGAGAGAGTTAGAAATCTCCCCCAAGGGGGATGGCCATAGCATAATCCCTTCTGTTACATTCTTCTCCCAGGATCTAGGGCACACACACACATGTGCCCAGCATGATTTTCAAGCTTCTGGGTTTGGGATTCAAACTGTAGTCAGCCATACCCGAGTCAAGTGATGTAAACACTATGCCGTCTGCTGGCCCCAACCTCTTTATTATTTTATAAATGAAGAATGGGGACAAGCAAGTAGAATGAGGAAGAGTATTACAGATGTGAGAAAAAGAATCCCTAAGTTTTTATTGTTGACTTGCATTTAACACAGGAGCTTGAGTTAGAGTATGGTCACTGGGACCAAATCATGCATTACTTTCATGCTTTGTTAAGATATTTAAATTTTGCTCCAAATATAAAATGAGATCACCAGAAAGTTTAAGTAGAGGAGATACATGATCTTGTCATGTTTTAAAAAAATACTAGTCTACTAAAGTAAAAATGGATTGGCAAATAAAAAGGAAATGAGTAGGAACAGTAAACTTTTGTCTAGCAGTTGGAGGACAGTGACTTAAAGTAGTGATGACAGATTTAACGCATGTGTTGATGGACAAAGTGAGGAGATATAAACTGGATATGTGGGGTGGAGAGGAAGGTGCAAACAGGATTCTAAATTTTGGGCTTAAGCAACAGGATAGTTGAAAGAACTATTAACTGAGGTGGAGAAGAACAGAATGAAGATTAATTATGACTAAGAGAATTCAGGAAGACCTCTAAGGGTAGATAATATCTGGACAGGAAGTAGAAAGGAGGACATTTAAAAAGATGAATATGGCAGAGTGGGTAGTTTTAGACAGAGAGAACAGTATGAACAACAGCCTGGGGATGCAGGAGATCGTGGTGCAGAGAATGGCAGTAAAGGAGTATGGCATTGGGCATGCAAAGTAGTACAGGGTAAGGATGTTGTTTTCAAGATACAAGATTGAAAAGTTAAGTAGACATGGGGAATCCAAGTATTTGAATTTAATCCTGCATAAAAAGATAATGACTGCAGATTTTTAAGAGAGTGGAATCATATGTTCAGATCTTTTTTTTTTTTTTTTTTTTTAGTTTTTTTTAGGAAGATCTCCAGAATTTCTGGAGCTCTGTAAAGGAGGAAAAAATAGTTGGTGTTGGAGAAAAAGACATTTTTGGAAAATTGAAATATATGCAATCTTTTTTTAGCATCTCTAACAGATCAGTTTAAGAATATGAGCATGCATTATGTATAATTTGGGTTGTTTTTAAAAGGATCATGTTTGTTATATTTAGAGCAGCACAGACAGGGGCAACTCTTAGAATAGATTTTATTTGCCCATTTGGATGGTGATGGGGGTGGGAAGGCTTCCCATTGGCCAACAATATTGCCGTGTCAAGTCTTGTCATTTTCAACCTTAATTTTAATCTCTTTTATAACTCAAAAAGGCCAGAATGATTTTGATTTTGATTTTGGTTGGCCTCTTCTATTGCCCACTGAAATGTTCTATAGAACAAGGAGCAAAGTAAACAAAAATGCTAATGAGAAATAATGAGATAGCATATGCAATTCATAGGATGGGATTTTCTATGTATGTATATATACACACACGTTCACATATACAAGCACACACACATATATAATTTTCTCATTTATGTTTTCTTTTATGCTTTATAGACTTTTTAAAAAAATCAACAGTGTTCTTGATCAAAAGGCAGTACACTTTTTCTGTTTAAAGCCAGATAAAAAACATTTTAAGTTTTGTAGGGTCTATGGTCTGTGTAAAAATCACTTAACGCTGCTTTGTAATGTAAAAGCTGCCAAAGACCAAACATAACCATGTGGTTATAATTGTGTTTCGATAAAACTTTATTTACCGAAACGGATGCTGAGCCAGTTTGTTGACTTTCTTAAGACCCTCAAATTTGATGAGATCATGAGTTGTTTTTTGTTTCGTTTTCCCCCTTTCTTTGACTACTCTTAAAATATTTCCGTCTCTGTTTTAATATGCCATATTCAGTTTACAGAACATTGTTATTCTTATCACTTCCAAAGATTTCTCATTTTATTCTATTTATATGTGTTATGTAGAGTTAGAATCCAATAAAAACAAGCCCCAGGTATGATAGTCCTTTTTCTTAAACAAAAATACAGTTTATTTCCCAATTCTAACTTATTTTTGATTTGTCTAAATTGTTCTTAAACTTTCTTTATGATAAGTAATTAACTACTGTCCTCAGATAAAATGGGGAGGAGAAGTTGAAGGACCGGGCTGAAGACATGAAGAAGAGAAGGAAGGGGCACTTTTTTTTTTTTTCTTTGTCGTCCTTGTTAGAATAATTGTCTAGGCTTTGTGCCAAGACTTTATAAATATTATTCAATTCTCCTACAAACCTGTTAAGTTATGATCACCATTTAAGTATTAATATTCGCAATATTTTTAGGTTTGGTTTATTTACAAGCAGGGACAAGAACTGGGGCAAAGATTTGAATGCATATTATTTATCTGGGGGACTATCCCAGAAAATGGAATAAAAGGAATATGTAGTACAGAAAGCAGTGGAAAGCCAATAAGGGATGGGTTATCGAGGAGCAATTGACATGTACTCTATCTCTCTGGAGAGCTGTTCAGAGACCGTGTAGTGCATATATCAAAACTGTCTAACTGAGGTACAAAGAAGCTGGGGTATTTGAGCATCAGCTCCCTTCTGTTGAGTAAGTGTGCTCCTGGGTCATTAACACCTTGGATCTTCCAAACAGTCCCACATGTGGACTGATACCTGAAGCCAGAGAAAGCCTTTTAAGGACAAACAGATGTTAGAGGTGGGAAACTGATGTCATGGAGACAAATTGTCCACTGAACCTTTAGATGACTTTTGGCATGGGCTGAGGGAATATGGGTGGAGCATTAACCTATATACTATATAGAACCCAGAGTTTCTCATGCCAGTGCTATTTTTCCTGACTCACACCCATTATATATTTCTCTTTTTTTCCCTCTCACTCAACACTCTTATCAGCCTTAGAGCTAAAGAAAAGGTTGAAGCCAAACTCCATGAAGGTACTTTAACTAATAATTCTCCAAATTTTTCCTTGAGCTCTCTCTTCCCAGTGTGAGGGGACTTCAAAAAATTTGTGAAAAAGTGGAATTAAAAATCTGAATTTATTTTGGTACATTTTTGTTTTGGGTGGGGGGAGAGGTTTTTGCTATAGGGCGTGTGCACTTGCCAGAAAGAGAGAGAAAGAGAGACAGAAAGCGAGAAATCACCCGCCAGAGGGATGGCCATGCTGCAATCTCTTCTCCTCCATTCTCTTCTCGGGATCTTGGGCGTGCACACGCACGTGCCCATCATGAGTTTAAGCCACTGGGTCCAGGACTCGAACCATGGTCGATTACATAGGAACCTAGTGACATAGCTATTACGCCCACTGCTGGTCTCAGATACAACATTTTTTTAAAAATAAATCCATGCATAGTCTTTTCATAATTTGTATTTCCATGAATATTGTGAAGACTTCTCTTGTATAAGATCTCATCTGTAATACAAAGATAAGTTTGCATCCACACCTGCATGGTAAATTTTATGGAGGGGGAAATTAACATTAAATGGTTATACCCACCTAAATCTTTTCCAACCTGTTTTTCACACTCATAGAATACAGACAGAGGTAGCTAACATTGGGAAATATTGTGGTGCACAAGTCAAATGAGGGCTATATATATTTAGGTGTTTATCAGAGGGCACATAATGCTCACTGAAGAGAGACAGAGAGAGGGAAAGGTAGAAACCATCCCCTAGGAGGACAGCCACACCACGATCCCTTCTCTTCCATTCTCCTCTCAGGATTTTGGGAGCACACACACACACACACACTTGGTGTGGTTTTCAAGCTGCCAGGTCTGGGACTCAAATTGTGGTCAGCCTTGTGGACATCCAGTGCCTTATCCACCATGCCACCTGCTGGTCCAGTGATGGCCATTTTAACACCATGTCAGATGCCCTTTATATGGAAACTTGGAAATAGACACAGAGGTATAGGGAAAAAAATGTTTACATACATTTTTAAAAAATTAAGGGTTAAATAATATAATTATCATTGTTCTTTTACTTTTTTATCTTTTAATAATTGTTCAACATACCTTTCCATTCCCTACTTAAGATAGAGCTTCTAGAGTTGGAGTCAGGAAAGGGCCAATTTGTGTATAGGTCAAGGTTCTACATGGGGGAAGCAGGAGGTCTTATTTCTATGATCCTCCAGAGGGCAGCTCCAGAACTGAGTGAGGAGAAATTCCAAGAAATGATCAAACTCAATATAAGGAAGAACTTATTAGCAGGTAGCACTAAGACTGAAGCTGCTTTGCCCTGTGAAGCAATAAGCTCACCAGTGGAGCTGTTGGCTTTCCATGTGTTATAGTAGGAATAGAGGAAGCTACAGTATGGAGTGAAAACTGAGAAAGCAAGGATCTTTGGAGTCCTGTAGTCTGGGCTCACTCTTGACTCTATTACTGCTTCCCACTCTTAACTTTTAGTTCTCTCATCTGCAAAATGGGGGAAATGATGGCCTATTTTCACAGGTTTGCATTGGGAACTTCCTAGGATAATTGATGTAAAGTGTGTCACCATAGTAATCATTCTATAGACGTGTTGTTGTTTTTTTTTTTTTTTTTGGAGGATCTTGCAACAAGATATGGCATTGCATAGAAATTCTATTGGCAAATGCAAACTGAGCTCTATTTTATGCTTGAGCCAGACTCTAAAATATAGAAATGAATACCCCATATTCTCTCACAGAGATCTCCCAAGATGCATGTGTTCCTGTGCATCCTGGGAGATTAACTAGTCCAAGGAGATCTCCAAGTCTGAGTCTCAGAAAATGTCACATCTGGTTGGAGCCCAGCAAGTTGGCCTGGGAGACAGTTGGTCTTATGGGTCATGGAAACACTGGGGGCTGAGTCACATGACCCTGTACTATGTGTAGAGGAGTAACAAGCAGGTATGGTAAACTCCAGAGGGTTGCAGGGAATCAAGAAGACAAGTCCTTAATGTTTATGCAGGACAATTAAAATGAATGCTAGCATCAGTATGACAGATAAAAGAAGTCTCAAAATCAGTCCGTCAACCCATGGGGTTATCTTGTCTCAGGTTCATGAAAACAGTGACAAGAAGAAGAGGGAAGAAGAAACTGCAAAAAAATACAATTTGTTGGGACCAACAGTTAGCGTAATGGCTATGTCGCTGGACTCCCATGTAGTCGACCACAGTTCAAGTCCCAGACCCGGTGGCTTAAACTCACACCGGGCACGTGTGCTTGTGTGCCCAAGATCCCAAGAGAAGAATGGAGGAGAAGGGATTGTGGCGTGGCCATCCCCTCTGGGGGGTGATTTCTTGCTTTCTGTCTCTATGTCTCTGTCTTTCTGGTGAGTGCACGCACCCTATAGCAAAAAACTTCTCAAAAAAAAATACAATTTGTTGAACATTTGTGAAATATTAGGCATTGCCCTAGATACTTTATTGTAGGGTATAAGCTATTCAGTATCCATATTGAATACGTGCTACTAGCATCTTTATCATCATTTTGATAGAGGAGAAACTGAAGCCTGAAGAGATGAACCTCAAGATACACAGGTGAGGAGCCTTTCAGGCTAATTAATTGCCCAGGAGAAAAGGATTTCCAGGTGTCGCTTCCAACGACGACGCTGACAAGGTCTTCTCCAGAACGCTTTATTACCCCAGGCTTCTTACAATCTTCTTCTTCCTCCTTACTCCATCATCCCCAGCCTTCTCCCTCCCTCCTTCTTTCTCCGCAGCCTTCCTCCTTCCTTCTTTCTCCGCAGCCTCCCTCTTCACGGGAGCCCTAAACCTCCCTCTTCACGGGAGCCCTATCGTCTTTTTTCCAAGGACTTTAAACAGTTACCGTTAAGCCTCCCCACCTTTCGAGGCTTACCAGCCGGCTGCCCTGGAGCATTGGAGTTCTGACCTTCGAGCGAAGGGAGAAGTAGTTCCCCGAACGGGCCACCAGTTGTTGCTTCAAACGAAAACGCTGACAAGGTCTTCTCCAGAACGCTTTATTACCCCAGGCTTCTTACAGTCTTCTTCTTCCTCCTTCCTCCATTCTCCCCAGCCTTCTCCCTCCCTCCTTCTTTCTCTGCAGCCTTCCTCCTCAGCCCACCTGGGCTCCCTATATATCCGTCCCGCGAACCAGTCCTCTTTTGCCATCAGGCAAGCACTGATAGGCTGAGGCAGTGCCTACGCGTTCCGGAACAGGAACGATAACCAAATATGGGCTTGTTTATGTAGAGGTCTGGGTGCTCTCGGCGCCATGTTAGGGCGGGGGCGCTCCACATCCAGGGAAACATCTATTCATTAGACATTTACCCTAACCCAGAAATAGTACAGGCTGAAGCTTCTGGGCTTCATGGGGACAGGTGAGCATTCTGGACCTGAGATCTAATGCTGACTTGTCTTTGCCATCTGTGCTTCCCTGTCTGTAAGCTGGAATTCCACCTGTCTACAAAATTGCTTTGAGATGAATAATAGGAAATGAGGACTAAGAACAAAGGTGGCAGTTGCCATAGAAATGCAGGAGTCTTTGTACAGCCTGATCTTGGCGGAAACACTTGTAAAGGCATATGAAATGGCAACCTTCTCCTGCAATACATGTGCAAGTGGGCAGAGGACAAGTGAGACTCTGTCTTCAAAAGCAGAGGATGGTTGGGAACTGGCAGTTAGCGTAACGGCTATGTCGCTGGACTCCCACGTAGTCAACCGCGGTTCGTGTCCCAGACCCGGTGGCTTAAAACTCATGCCGGGCGCGTGTGCGTGCGTGCCCAAGATCCCGAGAGGAGAATGGAGGAGAAGGGATTGTGGCGTGACCATCCCCCCTGGGGGGTGATTTCTCGCTTTCTGTCTCTATGTCTCTCTCTGTCTGTCTGGTGAGCAAACGCCCCCCAGATAAAAACACTCTCAAAAAAAAAAAAAAAAAAAAAAAAAGCAGAGGATGGTTGAGTTGACCTGGAGAAGAGTATCATAGAAAGAGCCCGCCATGCATAGGGTCAAATCTGATGTTAGCTGCGTGGCCTTGGACAAATCATGTAACTTCTTTGATAACAACTTCCTTTTAAGTAACAATGTAGACTTCCTTGAATTGCTGTAAATATTAAATGAGTTGATGATGCAAAGTGTTCAATATTAAGTAAAACATTTCAGATAATTAATATTACCTAGCTGTCTGTGTGACCTTGGACTTAGACTTCTTGTTTCAACTGAGGATTATTCAACATGAGAAATGGGCCAGAATTCAGCTTCGTCACCAGTTTGCAGCTGAGTCAAGGTGGGACTAGTTATCTCTGCCAACTCAGTGAGGGCTGACCTTGTGGAAAATTAAACAAACAAAATCATATTCCAAATCCCCATGGAATAAGCATGTTTAGGGATTATTTTTGCTCTGCCAACTATTGGGTTTCTTTCCTGGAAGTAAAAAAGGAAAAAAAAAAATCATTTTTCAAACAGGTAAAACAAAGCCCATTGGTGTCTAATAGTAAAACAGGGGACAAAGGAAGCTTCTACTCTCCTTTTCTTTATCATTGATGTTTATCTAGGCCTTCTGGTGAGAGAGCAGTGTGAGTGTTAGAAGGCTGGAAGCTGTAACAGTAGTGATACCTAGGGCCTTTTAGAATATCCCAGCACCAACCTCATATGAAGGACCTACTTAAATAAAATAAAATAAAATAAAATAAAATAAAATAAAATAAAATAAAAAAGTTTGGACACTGGCAGGAGAAAAGGACATTGTGATTACATAGTAGTCTCTTCTGGGCTATCTAACTAGCATTTGGTTAGCATTTGATACCTCAGATCCTTCACACTTTGGCCATCTGGTTTCCAAATCCTCTCCTCCAAAACAAGTCTTGTTAATGAATTGCCCAAAGGTGAATTCCAGAGAAATTCTTACAAGATGGGAAAGGATCACTCCACTCTTTCACCACTGTGCAGTCTTGGAAACACGACTATGTCCTGTAGTCTCCGTTTCTTCCATTATGAAGTGAGGGCAATGCTGCCTACTTTCGAAGATCATTATCAGTACAAATCTTTGAGTCAATGAATGAATGAGTGTCAAGCATCACTCTGATGGTTAAGAGGCAGGGACGAATAAGACAAAATGATCGTACTCAAGGAGTCTATGTTCTTTTAGAAGGTTGGGCAATCAACAGGTAAACAGGTTAAATCATTCTAGCTATTGAGATTAAACTATGAAGAAGATGAAACAGAGTCATGTAATACAGAATGATGAGGGCTGCCATATTAGTTAAGTGGTTAGAGAAGGCCTTTGAAGAGGTGACACTGGAGTTGAAGTATAAATGGTGAGATGGTGTTGGCTTTACAAATATCTGAGAGAAGGAATTTTGAGGAGAAAGAATAAGAAGGAAAGTCAAAATATAGCCACACAATTTGAACTATTTGAGGGTTGTGAACAAAGGATATGCTGAAGAGAGATGGGAGATCTTAAACTTCAGCCAGAGAAGAGTCACTTGACTTCTGTTCAGCTCCAAAGCTAAAATTTCAGTGAAGAAAATTTCTGTTCTAGATTGTTGTAGTGCACACCTGTAGACCTGTTAACTCTGCCAGTGGGTCAGGTTTATGTCAGAACATGGTAGCGCCACTGGGAATCACACAGAGTAAGTAAAGAGAAAATGTAGTTCCCAGAAAAAAAAGGGAGAGTGCTGTTTTCCAAAATTATGGGTTAGAAACTGGGTACTTAAATTGAGTTACCCATATACTAGGTTCTGTGGGTCCAAAGAAATTAAACCTTCTGGGCTGACTCTTGAGGAAATTTGGGTAGGCCATGCTGTCTTCACCTTAGGATGAAACACTGCTGCAGAGTCTGAAGGGTCTTGTCCAAAGGAACAGAGATCATAAGAGGCTCAACAAGATAAGGAATAAGGTTTCTGATTTAAATCTTAAGATACTTTCCTTCTCTAATTTTTGTCCATTTATGCATTTATGTTCATTGGATATTTTACTGTGTTACTTTGTTTTTAAAGAATTATTTATTTTATTTTATTTTATTTATTCTTCTTCAATTTGACCAAAGAGAGACAGAGAAAGAGAGAGAGGGAGAGTGACAAAACAAGCTGCTAGGTCTGGGACTTGAACTGTGGTCAGCTATGTGGGAATCTGGCACCTTAGCCACCATGTACTGTGTTCTAATAACAGTTGTCTTCCAAAAGTATTCTGTGTTCAAAGGAGTTTGAAAAATCAACTTACTGTCTTTTTAAAAGGTCTGGGTATGTGTGTGTGTGTGTGTGTGTTGTGTGTGTGTGTGTGTATACACACACACATATGTACATATATACACACACACATACACACACACATACACACGCACACCCAACTAAACTTATGATTTCACCTCTCTCTCTCTCTAAATATATATATGTATGTATATATATATACCAAAAGAAACCCCAGAAAACTTTCGAAGTACAGCATGTATTATTGCTTTGACCACTGAATTTCTTTGTACTACGTAGAAGGCTAATCTAAATTCCTTTTGTTATTTCTTATTTATTAAAAAAAATAGGTTGGAAAAAAATATAGGTTGGGGACCAACAGGTGGTCTAGTGGTTATGGTGCTGGACTCTCACATGGCCAACTGCTGTTCAAGTCCTGGACCCAGCAGATTGAAAATCACACCAGGCAAGTGTGTGTATGTGCCCAAAATCCCAGGAGGAGAATGGAGAAGAGGCTGTGGTGTGGCCACCCCCTCTGGGGGGTGATTTCTCACTTTCTCTCTCACTGTCTCTCTGTCTCTGTTTCTCTCCAGTGAGTGCACACACTCTATGGCAAAATCTTAAAAACTATATTATATGTCAAACTGAAAGTACAACAGAAAGATCAAGAACCCCAAATCTAAAGTCTGGTTTAAATCTCACCTCTACTGTATGATCTTGAGCAAATCACTGTTGATTAGTACACCAGCTTTCTGTTTCATTATCTATAAAATGAAAGCATTTAGTTTAAATGAGGTTAAATTCTCTTTCCGATCTGATATTCAGTAATACTATTTCCATTCCACAATGCTTCAGTAGATCGAGAGAAGAGGAAATATAGTTCTTGAGTTGAAGGAATTTACACGTCATTCTCAAAAGGAGGGTGTGTACATACACACATTGTTCAGATGGTAAATGTGAGATAATAATGTCTAACCTTGTTCATCTTAAGGTAAAAGTAAGGATAATGTTGTTTGATTGTTCTCTGAGGAGCACCACAACACAGAAAGGTTCAACGATTTTCCCAAGGTCACATTATATTTAACTGCAATTGCTATTGCCACATGTGTCCACAGAGTTTGGGACCTCAACAAGTTAACTCTACTCGAGGAGAATTTATGATGTTTGAAAAATGCAACATGGTCAAAATAAAAATGAGTATTTGCATAACCCCTTACTGTTTATGAAGAGTTTTTCATGGACATATTTTAGCAAATTTACACAGCTTCATATGTTATTGTTATGAGCAATAGCTTTGTGCAGATTAGAAAGCTTAGTTCACAGGGTTTGAGGAGCTCGTGGCAGGGCTGCTTCTATCTACTGCAGAGCTGGCTATTCTACTATTCTGCCTTCACAAACCTAGTAGAAACATTGCATTCCTACAACAGAAGGTCGAAGCGCATCAACAGAAGGATGAACACCAGTCTACATTGAAATTTCAATATCTTAAACCAGAATGAGAAAAAAAAAGGTACTACCTCCATTTCCTCTTACTTTCATAATCAGAATATCGTCACACCAATTTTGTTTTGGCAGTTGAGATATTTGAGATAAAAAGGGAATAACGGATATCAAAGGCAGAGCTCAAGCTAGTAAATATTAACCACTCACTAACCTGCTGTCTGCTCCTTGATGGCAAGTCATAAAACATAAAAATACCTTAGCTACTATTTTTCTCCTTCTACCTTTGGTTTCCTAGAATGATGATTTTCATCGTATTATATGTAAAATAAATGTTACATGTAAAAGAGCATTTTTTATAAGCCTAAAATGTCTGATTTCTTCTGTTCAAGAATCATAAAGTCTTGGTTGATTTATTATTTGAACCTCAGTTTCCTAGTAAGCAAAGGACAATTAATTTTGATATTTTGATAATAAATTGTATTGTAAAGATCAAACAAAATGACACTTGAATGTGCATTTTAATCTTCCATGAGAGAGACATACAAGAGGAAATACTGCCTCAAGAAAGATTATTGTGTGGATAGCATTCAAGCAAAGTGTTTGTACAGGAGCTCAAATTTTGTTGTAATCAGATAAAGAAAGTGTTGTTCTTTGGAGACAAATGCTGAAGAACAGAGATTGCTTTGTTCTACAGAATCCTCTTTTGTTATTGAAATTTTTGAAATGGAATTTGACCTGCATTCAGGAGAAAATGTACTAGACATTAGAGTCAGGTTGTGCAGAAGACAACAGACAGAAAAGCAGAGTGATGTGAAGGAGAGAAGGCGAGCAATAAACAAATTAGGGTTGTATAGATCAGCCTCCAGGTGAATCAAATCCTTTCTCCAGCAGCTTCCTCGTCATATCTGGGTAAACACACATTGTCAGTCGTCAAGGCCATGTGTTCTCCCTTACTTTGTCTAGTGCCTGTCAGTCATAGTTTCTAAGCTCTGACAATGGGGACGAGTTTACTGGCGTGTCAGCTGCTGTATCCAAGCATCTGCAAGTACTGCTGTAGCAACCACATGCAGGCCTCAGTGAGCACTCTCCAATGGGGATGAGATTCCAGATCCCTGCCAGGAAAAAAAATGCTGGTATTTTGCAACATGTTTGAGTCTTACCATCTTTGATATTTCATGGAGAGAGTACCATCAAATATTGGTGTTTTATTTAAAATAGCACATATGGGGGGCCAGCAGGTGGTGTAGTGGTTAAGGTGCTGGACTCCCACAGGGTTGACTGTGGTTTGAGTTCTGGACCTGGTGGCTTGAAACATGGTTGACTGTGCTTTGAGTCTTGGACCTGGTGGCTTGAAACTCAAGCCAGGCCTCTGTGTATGTGTGTCTAAAATCCCGAGAGGAGAATGGAGGAGAAGGGATTGTGGCGTGGACTGGGAAGTGTTTTCTCCTTTTCTGTCTGTTTTTCTTTACCTATAGCAAAAATTTAAAAAAAAAAAAAAAAAAAAGGAAAAGCACATATGGAATTCAGGACTGACCCAGATTTTGTCTGAATAGGTAGGTGGCCCCTTGGGCAAGTCACTGTGGTTTTCTTAATACCTTTTTTTTTTTTTTCATTTGCCAGAAGGCACAGGTGCTTGCCAGAGAGACAGAGAGAGAGAAAACACCCTTAATGGGGCATGGTCATGTTACAATGCCTTCTTCTCTATTTCTCCAGTTTGTGTGAACCCAGGGCATGCAAAGATGTGAAACATAAAAAACAGTAGTAAAAGTTAAAAAAGAAAATAACTCTCTGTGAACACAAAAATTGATAAACTATCAGTAAGTTTAATTAACAATTATATGTAAAATTAATTATTATATTTGTGCGATAAATGTAAAACATATTCTAAATAGTCAGTGCCATGGGGGGGGGGTACTTGTGTCCATTGGTAAATCACATGTTCTAAAGCATTTGTGATGTTCTGGAAAATATGAAAATTTTAAAATATTTTTAGATATGGTGGCAAATTTATAATTACTTCTCTATGTAAAAGAAAATGAAGTGTAACCACTGAAAGCTTAGACATAATTCATAACTCCAAAACTGTCAGAGGGGAATAATAAATATAGACAATATATCAGTTCAAGAGGAATCAAGGAAAAAAGATGATAGAAATTAATCTAAATATATCTATAATCCTAGTTACCTTAAATATATAAAATTTGCTATTAATAATAGATTATCAAACTGGAGGCTGAAATCCCATTATGAAGCCCCTTAAAGAGAACAATTAAAACAAAATCACACATTTAATTTGAAAAGAAAAGAAAATTACATGCTATGCAAATACTAACCTAATAAAAAGTAATGAGGCAATAATTCATACCAGCAAAATGGAACTCAAGGTAAAAACATTATCACAGATAAAGAAATGCATTACTTAATAACACAATTCTAAAAATAACAAACCAAATCATAAAGAATATAGCCACACTTGGGCACATATTTTCAAAATAGAAAAGCAAAATTTATATAATTATTTACAAAATTGGAAAACTCCTTATTATTAGTGAAAGATTTAGAATATCCTGATCAGAAATTGTTAGATTACGAAGACAAAGACTTAAACAAAATTGACAAGCTTTACAATATATGTGTTTATACCTATGCAAATCTGTATTATAAATACATACAGACTATACTAAAAATTGATAATATCATTTTTCTAAAATAAAGTTCATATAAACACACAAACACATATATAACATGTACATACATATTTGTATATCAATTTATGTATCTGACAAGAGATCATAAAATATTTCAAAGAGTTGTTCTTGATTTGATGACATTTTCTTTCTACAATACAATTCATTTAGAAATGAAGCAGTGAAAGCGTTCTATTACTTTTTTAAAAGAATTATTCATTTAATTTTATTTATTCATTAAGTCATTTTCATTTGACCAGAGAAAGACAGACACACAGAGAGAAGGAAAGTGAGAAAACAAGCCGCCAGATCTGGGATTTGATCCATGGTCAGCCATGTGGGTTTGTCCAGGGCCTTAACCAACACGTCACCTGCTGACCCCTTTTACTTTTCATTGGGTAACTATGATAAAGTAAGAGAAATATTTAGGGGGGCAGTGGTTCTCACATTGAGCATTAGAATCCTTATGGGAGAGAACTATTGGGGCCTTCAAGAAATTCATGAGCACTTTTGCATAGAAAAACACTTTCCGGACAACCTAATACAATATATACTGATGCCTGGATCTTATTCCTGGGGAGTCTGAGTAAATTGGGTTCAAGGTGTTTACCCTGGAAATTGAGATTTTTAAAAACTCTTCAGGTAACTTTAATGTGCAGTCAAAGCTAAGCATCACTGATTGAGGGTCTGACAATGTTTCTACCCTGTAAGTGTTAGAGCCTTTAAAGATGGATCACAAAGACAAATGTTTTTGCTTCTGTTGAGGAGTTGTTATCAACAAGATAGAATCCTCACTGAAAGCCAAGTGGCTGGTGATGTAATCACCAGAGCAGCTGTCAGCACGCCTTCAGTCACTGTGACCAAATTCCTCCATCTGTCCCTTATTTCCTTGGTTTCCAATCAAGCACACATCTTAATTGACCCTTACGCAGAAGGCATCTGACTGTGAGCTGCTGTAGCCTCCATTTGTGAGGGGATCTGAGTCAATCATTTTGCTCCTCCTCTCCTGAGACATGAAAGTAGCAAACACACTGAAGCATTTCTCTTTGGTCTAATCAAGGCCAGATGTGACCAGGGATGAAGTTCTCCCTGAAGTTGAGTGTATTGGAGTGAAACCCAAATGTTCTGCAGTTGGCCAAAACCAAAGATTGATGACTGAGATTTTCAGTAATAGAGTTCTATATGGTTTGATAAATTGCAAGTAATAAAATATAATGCATGAATATGTGGGTTTGGAAATTAGACAGATTGGGAACAAGTCCCAGCTCAGTTAATTATTATCTATGTGACCTGAGGGCCATCAGTTATTTATAAAATTCATGACACTTAAATGAGATGATGTAGATAAAGAGCTTAGCTCAGAACCTGACACAGTAATTGTGGGGTACATGGTTTCCATTCTTATTGTTATTATTTAGTAATTTTCCAAGGATACATACCACTGGGCCATACTGGCTGTCAGAGTTTGAACATTGATGCATCTTTCTTCCATTGGTGGGGCTGCAGGATGGGCTAGGAACAATAAGATAGATCTCAAAGTGAAAAATGTAAAACATAAGTCTGGAGAGGGCGTCCTTTAACCTTGGAATACTTCAGCAACACTTACTCCTAGGCTTCCCTGGGCAGTGATCTTCCTTTAACAATGGTATAACAACAAGGAATGATATTCCAAAGCTTCGGGGTAGTGATAGGTAGATTATGCTTCATTCATACCATTACCAAGGGAACAAAAACCATTTAAACTTAAAATGGCCCAAGGCATCGAAGAAGCAGAAAGCTGTACTTCTTGCCATCTACTTTCTGAAGTTTCCACCCCACTCCTCCCAGATCTGCACAGACGCCCACACATCTGCCACCTCCTCCTCTCACATGACAACCTAAATACCGAGTTTTACAGGTTTTAATGTGGGACTAATACATTAATTCTCTTTTCCGATAATCTGTCCCTTTCTGATTCCATTCTAAGTCTTCTTTCTTGTTGTGTTCAAAGCTTTCTCTTTGCTCATTCGTAATTGCACAGGGCAAATTGTTTACCTACCCTCTGAATAAAGGCTTATCGCTCATGAAATAAGACCTCTGCATCGTTGACTGAGTATTTATGGAGTTATCTACTACGCACATTGTGCTATGTGTTAGGGATATGGGACACAAGATAGAGCGCCAGATCTGAAGAAGGCTGTATTTAGACTGACCTGTGGATGAATGGTGGAATTTTGGAAATGGGTTATAACTGGAATGCAGAGAGCTGGGTCCTAACCTAGGCTTAAGGCAGAGAAGACTTACTCAGAGTAGATAAAGTCGGCTTTGTGCTAAAAGATAGGAAGAATTAACCAACTGAAGATGAGAAGGAAGAATGTTCTAAGGAGGAATAGTTCTTCAGAGGCCCAGAAAGGAGTCTTATGAAGCAGATTTCCCCACAGGACCCTTTTGGGAAGTCTGTCTAATGCAGAGGTAATGTATTTAGGCATTTTCCTGAGGACAGTGAAACATATTAAAGGTAAGCTGTTCGGTAAGGTAACTGCTATAGCCATGTGCCTGGTGAGCACTTGAACTTTGGCTAGTCCTAACTGAGATGTGCTGACGTTGTAAAATATACACCATATTTCAAAGACTTAGTACTAGACTAGAATAGTCAATATTTCATTAATAATTATTATATTGGGGTTAGCAGGTGGTGTAGTAGTTAAAGATCTGGACTCCCACATGGTGATTGTGATTTGAGTGCCTGATCCAGTGGCTTAAAAATCAGGCTGGATGCATGCGCATATGTGCCCAAAGTCCCAGGAGAGGATTGAAAGAAAAGGGATTGCAGCCTGGCCATCCCCTCTAGGAGGTGATTTTTCACTTTCCTTCTCACTATCTCTCTGTCTCTGAGCAAGTGCACATGCTCTATTGTAAGAACCTTTAAAAAATTATTCTCTTTACTTTAAAATGTAGCTATTAGAAATACTAAAATTATTTATGTGTCTTGCATTTATAGTTTGCATTGTATTTCAAGTGGTGTCATTGGAGACTTCCTGAAAGATAGAATGAGCTGAGATTTAACAAAATTTCCAAAAATGGGTATATCTTTAATACTAAACATACTGCTAAAAGAAATGTAATACACTGTAAAGATACATGTGATTCAATGTAATATAAAAAAACTTAAGACAACAAAAAATAAAATTAAATTAAAAGTAATAAACATATTGCTTAATGAAGAGAAACATTAAACAATGGAAGAACTTCCATTAAAGTTAGAAACGAACTAAATTTCCACCATCAACCAAAACAGCAACGACAACAAAACTCTCAACTATTAAATGTAATATTTTTTGGCAGAATGTGCTAGGTAGTGCCATGGGACAAGAGAAAGAGTAAAAAAATATAAATATTGGAAATAAATATGCAAAATTACCACTATTGCAGATAATATGATTGTATGTTTGGAAAACCCAAGAGAATGAAATAAAACTATTACAAATGATCACAGAATTCAATAACATGCATGGGAACAATATTAATATACTGAAATCAATAACTTTAATCAAGACAAATAGCAAATATTTAGAAAATGCAATGGAAGGAGAGACTCCATCGACACTAGCAACAAATTAGAAATGCTGAAGATCTAAGGGGATTTCAAAAAATTTGTGGGAAAATGGAATTAAAGTATGCATTTACTTTAAGGCAAAACCCGCCCTCTGAAATCCATGCATAATTTTTTTGGGGGGCAATACATATTATCTATGAACTTTGGAGGACCATTCATATATAAAAGGAAACTGTAAAAGTCTCTGGAAGAATTGAATGAGTAGAAAGACAGACCATGCTCTAAAATAGGAAAACTCAATATTTTTAATTAATTTTGAAATAAGTGCCAATTCACTTACAATTATTAGAAATAATACACAGAAGGAACCAGCAGTTAGCGTAATGGCTATGTCGCTGGACTCCCACGTAGTCGACCGCAGTTCGCGTCCTGGACCCGGTGGCTTAAAAACTCACGCTGGGCGCATGTGCGTGCGTGCCCAAGATCCCAAGAGGAGAATGGAGGAGAAGGGATTGCGGTGTGACCATCCCCCCTGGGGGGTGATTTCTCACTTTCTGTCTCTATGTCTCTCTCTGTCTGGTGAGCGCATGCGCCCTATAGCGAAAATCTCTCCAAAAAAAAAAAAATAAAAGAAAGAATACACAGAGATCTCTGTTATACTTTATTCAGTTTTTCCCAATAACAACATGTTATAAAACTAGTGTACAATATCACAACAGGATATGATATTGATACAGTGAAGATAAGACCATCCCATCACCACGGTGATCTTGTGATGCCCTTTCACAGCCACGGTCACTTCCATTCTCTCTTTCTCTTTCCTTAGCTCCTTTGAAACCACTTATGTGTTCTCCATTTTTATCATTCTTATTTCAAGAAAGCTTTATAAAGAAAATTATATGATATGTAGTCTTTCAGGATGAAAATTTTTACTTGGAATAAATGTATAGAGACTTGATAGCAGTGAATGGCGTAATGGTTATGTCGCTGGACTCCCACATAGTTGACTGCAGTTTTAGTTCTGGACCTGGTGGCTGGACCTGCTGGTTTAAACTCACACCAGGCACATGTGCTTGTGTGCCCAAAATCCCAAGAGGAGAATAGAGGAGAAGGGATTGTGGCGTGGCCAACCCCCTAGAGGGGTGATTCTTGCTTTCTTTCTCTCAGTCTGTCTGGCGAGTTCCCATGCCATATAGTAAAAAATATCTCTCTTTAAAAAATGTCTGGAGACGCATCTGAAGATGTGTGTGTCAATAGTTTCTTTTTTTTTTTCTTTTCTCTTTTTTTTTTTTTAACAATAAGTTACATTACACATTCTCTGGATTGAATGTTGGCCCTCACCCCTCAATTCATACATAGGATCCTAGTAAACAGTATGACAATATTAAAAGGTGGGGCTTTTGGGACCTGAGGGATCCACACTTGTGAATGGGATTAGTACCCTCACATTAGGTTTAAGGAGCTTCCCTCCCCTTATTGCTTTAGGAGGACACATGAAAGATGCTATCCACGAGGGATTCTAACCAGAACTTCCTAGCCCCCAGAACTGTGAATGATACATTTCTATTTTTTGTATATTGATAAATTTATCTTTATAACAACTTTTTGTTTAATTGATTTTCTCATTTTTTAATTAAACAAAGTTATTTATTTAATTTTTATTTGTTATTATTGTTATTTTTAATTTGATAAGAGACATACACAGAGAGAGAGGGAAAGTGTGAAAGCAAGTTGAGAGGTCTGGGACTTGAATTGTTGTCAGCCATGGGAGTTTAGTACCTTAACCACCATGCTACTGGCTGGCCTCTATTTTTATTTTTAATTTGTTGATTTATTCTCTTCTTTTCTTCTGCTTATTTTTTTTCTTCTTCTCTGCTTTCTATGTTCTTGAGGTATCAGTTTAATTGTTTATTTTCATTTGTCTATGTCCTTGAGGTATCAGCTTAATTTTCATTTTAATTGTTTATTTTAATTTTAATTTTTATAGCAGTCTGAATAGACTAGGACACTATATTGCCAAGGTACCATCGTTTGTTTCAGTACTCACTCGTAATAGACATCTAGGTTGTTTCCAGTTTTAGGTTATTATGTATAGAGCTACAGTAAATTTTCATGTACCATAAACTTTCATGTACACAAAAGTTTGTGTGTGATCCTAAGTTTTATTTATCTTGGATAAATGCCCAAGAACACAACTGCTGATTTTTTGAATGCTTCATGCTTAAGTTTTCAAGAAGCTACCAAAATGTTTTCCAAAGTGATTGTTTCATTTTACATTCCCACCAGCAATATATGAATGATTTGGTTTCTTTAAACCCTTATCAGTATGTGATGTTGTCACTATTTCTTACTTTAGCTATTCTGATAGCTGTGTGGTGATATTACAGTATGTTTTTTTTTTTTTTTTGAGATGTTTTGTGCTATAGGGTGCATGTGCTCCCCAGACAGAGAGAGAGAGACAGAGAGACAGAAAGCGAGAAATCATCCCCCAGGGGGGATGGCCACGTCACAATCCCTTCTCCTCCATTCTCCTCTTGGGATCTTGGGCACGCACACACACGTGCCCAGCATGAGTTTAAGCCACTGGGTCCATGACTCGAACTGTGCTTGACTACATGGGAGTTCAGCGACATAGCCATTATGCTAACTGCTGGTCCCTTTTCTTTTTCTTCCTTTTTCTTTTCTTTTTTTTTTTTTTAATTACAGTATGGTTTTAATTTGCAGCTTCCTGACAGTTGATGGTGCACATTTTTCATGTGCTGATTGGTCATATATATTTTCTATGTTAGAATGTGTTCATGTCTTTGATTCACTTTTTCATTATTTTTTTTTCCTGTTGAGTTGCTAGTCTTTTATACAGTCTAGAAATGAGTCATTTGTTGAATTTGTGGCTCCACATGTACTTTCTCCTAGTCTGTAGATTTTTTTTTTTCACCATGTAGTAGAGTCTTTTGCAGGAAAAACAAGTTTTAAATTTTAACAAAGTCTAATTTATCATATTTTCCTTTTATGATCATACTTTTGGCTTCAAGTTGAAGAACACTTTACCTAGCCTTAGGTGTTTCATGCATTTTAAGGTTTTTTATTAGTTGCTTACACATTTGTATAATTTTTTTCCCTTGCCTCAGATTCTGAAGATATTTTTCTACATTTCATCTAAAAGATGTATAGATTTACTTTTTATATTTAAATGTGTTGTATTTCCAGGTGTTTCTTTGTTTTTAAGATGTGTGTTGTTTGGATTCTTCTACTTTTTTCTTCTTCTTTTTACTTATTTATTTATTTATTATTTTCACCTATGATTACTTTTCTTTCTCCTATTCCATTGATCTATTTCTACTTTCCTGCCATTATTATACATTTGTGATTACTGTGGCTATCTAAAAACTCTTGAAATCAAGTAGACTAATTTCTTTCATTCTATATTTAAAGCTTATTTATTTTCTTTGAGAGAAAGATGGAGAGAAAGACAAGCACCTTCACTAGAGTCTTGCTCTATGATTCCCAAGCAACAGCCCTTCCATGATCTGGGATTGTGAGGACATGTGTGTATTAGACACACAGAGGTCGATCAAGGAGTTGAACCTAGGTATTACACATGGTCTCCAGCATTGCAGATCTTCGCTCTAATGCTGCCCCATTATAGCTGTGCCATATTCTTTATTTAAATTAAATTAAATTTAATTTTGTTGTTCTGTTCAACATATGCATGTAAAACATGACCCTCAAATCACAGATATTACCATATACCTCATTTTCAACAGAGAATGTTACATTCTCTTTTCTTGTAAATATTTTTTCCTTGATCTTTTTACCTACAGTTTTTATTATTTAAAGAATCATTTATTTAATTATTATTATTATTATTTTAATTGCTATAGAGCACATGTACTCACAGAGACAGAGAGAGAGAGAGAGGGAGCGAGCAAGGGAGAAAGCAAGCCATGTGGTCTGGGACTTGAACCCTGTTCAGCCATGTGGAAGTCCAGTGCCTTAACCATCATGCCACCTGTTGGTCTTCTGTATAATTTTTAAATAGTTTTAAGACCATTCAAGCTCTGTATTTTATGTTGGGTGAAACAGAACAGTTTGTGCTTTTGAAGAAGTTAGTGTACCTTCTTTACAGCTGTCAAATTATTGTATGTAGGGTTTTGAAAGTGCCTTCCTAATACCCTTGTGATATCCTCTAGGGTCTGTTTCATTCTTGATACTGCTAGTTTGTGTATATTTTTCTTCTTTCTAAATCTTACTAGAGATTGTTTAATGAAATTGGTCTTTACACTGAACTTTTTATTTCACTGATTTTCTCATTTGCTTTTGTTTTTAATTTGTTGATCTATTCTGTTTTTCTGCTTGTTTTGTTTTTCTTTCCTTTCCTTTTCCTATGTTCTTTAGGTGTCAGCTTAAATTATTTGAGATATTTTCCCTTTTCTAATATCGATATTTAGATCTATAAATTTTGCTTTTCCTTTCATTACTCCTTTAGCTATATCCTAAAAATTTTGAAATGCTTTATTTTTGTTTTCATTCGGTTCAACATTTTTTTTTTCTTTTTTGGTTTCCATTGATATATTCATTTGACCTATGAATTATTTGAAGTGTGTTGCTTATTTTCCAAGGGTTTGAATATAGTCTTGTTTTCTTTCTAATATTTATTTTTATTTTCATTCTTTGTGGTCTGATAACTCAATCTGTGTGATTTCATTTATTTTAAATTGACATGAGGTTTATTTCATGTCCCAGGACATCATCTATCTTGGTATATGTTTTAGGGATGCTTTTCACAAAAGAGTTTCTGATTTTGAGTATAATATTTTATAAATCTCATTTAGATCTTATTGTTTGATGTTGTTAAGTTCTATATCCTTGCTGATTTTCTGTATAGTCATTTTATCAATTACTAAGAAGGAAGTATTGAAGTTTCCAATTATAATTGTGGACTTATAGATTTATTATTTCAGTTCAATCAGTTTTTACTTTATATAGTTTGCTTTAAATCTTTTGTTTGAAGCACACATATTTGGGGTTGATATCTCTTCTTAGTTATCTGATACTTTTATCATTATAAAATCTCTCTCTCTGTCTTTGTTAGTTCTCTGCGTTCTGAAATATATTTATCTAATATTAATATAGCCATTCCTACAAAAGTTTTTATTACTGGTTGCATCATGTATTTTGTTTTATTTTTATCCTAATATATCATCATATGTAAAGTGAGTTTCTTCTTGACAGTATTCAGTGTATTTTTAAATACACTCTGCTAATCTCTCTTTTAATAGGTGTATTTAGATGATTTACATTTAATATAATAATTGCTATAATAGGGTCTTCCTTTTTATTTAATTTTCTCTGTTAGTTATTTCTGTTTTATATTTCTTTATTTCCTGCCTTCTAATGAGTTATGTGAACATTTTTTGGATTCCATTTTGTTTTACTTATAGTGTTTTTGAGTGTTATCTCTTTGTATCACGTTCACAGTGGTTATTTCAGTATTGCGTTTTATGCACATGGCTGAACTAATGTATTTGTTGTGGACATTTTGCCAATTTTTTTAACATACAATTTTCCTTCTCTTTTAATAATATAATTCTTAAATATTATTTACTCTCTACACATTTGAAACTACATGAGACGGTGCTATAATATTTGCTTCAATTGTCAAACATAAGAAAGCAACCTCAGGGACCAGCAAATGGCATAATGGTTATGTATCTGACTCCCAGACTGGCGGCTTAAAACTCAAGTCAGGTGCATGTGCAAGATCTTGAGGAGACTGAAAGAGAAAGGATTGTGGTGTGGTCATCCCCCTTGGGGGGTGATTTCTTTCTATCTTCTGTCTCTCCCTTGGTGTGGTCCACCCTATAGCAAAAGTCTCTCTCTCAAAAAAAAAAAAAAAAAAAAAAAAAAAGAGGCAACTCAGAGAAGTAAAATGATTGTGTTTAACTATATTTTTATTCCTTTTACTGTTCTTTCTTCCTGTGATATTCCCAATTATTTCTTTTCTTTTATCATTTCCTTTCTCTGGGGAGAATTTCTTTATCCTTTCTTCTAGCACAGATCTGCCAGTGACAAATTCCCTTTAATTTCCTCTACCTGAGAAAGTCTTGATTTTATCTCATTGCTGAAGGATATTTTCCTGGATATGGATGTCTGGTTGGCATCTTTTTGCTTTTAGCACTTGAAAGATATTGTGGTTTGTAGCCCCCATAAAATGTATTTAGGAAACTGCCACAATGCAACTCACTTCTCTTCTATTTGTAAGGTGGTATTTCTCTCACTGTTTTAAGGCTGTTTTTCAGAAAAAATATTTATTTATTTATTTATTTTTAAAGAGATTTTTGCTATAGGGTACATGTGCTTGCCACAGAGACACACAGAGACACAGAGAAAGAGAGGAAGGGAGAGTGAGAAAGTGAAAAATCACCCTTTGGGGAGAGTGCCACACTGCAATCTCTTCTCCATTCTCCTCTCAAGATTTTTGTTCACACATGAACACCAATCTGGAATGAGTTTTAAACCGCAGGGTCTTGGACTCAAATTGTAGTCAGTCATGTGGGAATTCAGTGCCTTAGCCCTTATGCCACCTGCTTGCCCCAATCTTATTATTATTTTAAAGAAGATTGACTATAATGTTTCCTTGGGTTTGTCATATTTTGGGTTTGCTCAGCTCTTTTGGATTTGTTGAAAGATTTTTTAAAAATTATTTTGTTTAACTTTATTTATTACTTATTTTTAATTTGACTAGAGAGGGACAGAATGAGAGAGAGAAGGAAATGAGAAAGCAAGTTGCCCGGTTCAGGACTCAAACCTTGGTCAGCATGTGAGAGTCCAATGCCCTTAACCACCACACCATCTGCTGGTCCCAAAAGATTAATTAAAAGTATGTGGAGGCAGTAGTTTTCACTTTTCCCATTATCCAAGATTTAAAAGCCTGTTTAAACACTTTACTGAGGATGATGTGAGGAAGTAGGCATTCTTGCACATTGCTGGTAGGATCTTAATCTTACAAGAACTCTGTAGAGCACAATTTGAAAGTACATATTCAAAGTATAAATGCATCTACACATTAAAACAATTTTACCACTAGGAATTTATTGTATAGAGATACTTAAATACATGTGAAATGAAGTACAAAAAACTTTGTCATCGCACTGTTCGTGAAACTAAAGAATTTCAAACAATCTCTATCTTACCAAGAGATGGCTTTCTAAATACATAGTCAACATGCACATAATAGAATATTAAGAAGCCAGGAAAAAGAATTAGGATCTTTGTGCATACAGTTTTGAAATTATTTGTAAGTTATATTGGTAGTTTAAAAAGTGAGGACAATAATCCAGCTTAGATGCAGCTCCTAACATGCTAGATTTCAGTGCTGGAAACCACACACTGACCGGGTGTTTACATCCCAAGTTGGCCCAGGAATGAGCTGGGCATGCCATAGAAAATCAGTATCTGAGAATCTAGAGAGCAAGAGAAAAGGAATTGCAATGTGATGAGACACTGCGGAGGGTGCTTTCTTCCCTTTCTTTCCTTTCCTTCCCTCTCTCTCTCATGTGTACACATGTGCTGTTGTAAATAAAAAAAGAAAAAGAAAAGTGTCTTAAGTATTTTTTTTCTGTTTAGCAAGGTGAGAAAAAATATTCATATGTAACTGCATGCATATTAATACAATTCTACTTGAGGGCTCAATAGGAAACAGCTTTGTTCACCTCTGGTGGGGAAGCTTGAGGTGCTGGGAAAGGGGTAATATATCCTTTTGTATTTCGAACCACGTGTGTATTTAACCATTCAAAGACATACTTAAGATTACCTTCCTGAAAATGGGATGACCCAGAAACTCTTAATCATGAATAAAGGGGATCTGAAAAGAATATTGAAGAAGAGAGATAGGTATAGGAAAGCCAGGAAATGATAATTTCGATAGATAGAGCAATTTAAAAGTGGATAGCCTAGCAAATTGGTGAACTGGTCAGGTATGCAGGCTCTTACATTAGGTAAACTAAGCAGCATGTATAAATGTAGTTACTTTCTAGCCAGAAGACCAGAGACTGGTTTCTTAGTTTTCCAGAGCTCTGGTTTCTACACATATAAAACAGTAATGACAAAACTGAACCCAAACTGTGAAGAATAAGCAAATAAATTGGTAAATAAACACATGTAAGAGGCATTAATTAGAAGACAGTTATTATAACTTTTTTCTTTTTTTTCTTGTATTTATAACAATACTTTACACTCAAATCTTACCTTGTAAAAGGTAGGATCATACTGTACAACTATGAAAACTGTTCTGCAAGTTTTGCTCTTTGTTTGAAATAGTGTGAGAATGTTTCTATATAAGGGCATATGATATACCTCAATTTAAAAAAGTGGATGAGTACTGGGGACCAGCAGTTAGTGTAATGGCTATGTCACTGGACTCCCATGTAGTTGACCGTGGTTCGAGTCTCGGACTCGGCGGCTTAAACTCATGCTGGGCGCATGTGTGTACATGCCCAAAATCCCGAGAGGAGAATGGAGAAGTGACTGTGGTGTAGCCATCCCCCTGGGGAGTGATTTCTCGTTTTCTGTCTCTTGGTCTCTCTCTGTCTTTCTGGCCAGTGCATGTTCCCTACAGCAAAATAAAAAACAAAACAAAAAACAAAACAAAAACAAACAAACAAAAAAACAAAAGCTCTCCAAAAAAAGAAAAAAAAAAAGTAGCCGAGCACTCATTCTTTGTGTGTAACTCCTATGACTTATGTCAGTGTTCTCCCAGACATTTAGGTTGTTTCTAAAAGAATATTCTTACAAGTAACGTTGATTTCACACCTTTGACATATTCTCTTTGCACTCATCTTACAGGATATTTTTATATATTATGTTACTATTATTTCTATGTAAATGGTGGGGAAGTTTGGCTAATAAATAGATTTTTTTTCTCATATATGTCAGCAACGTTTATCGGAACTTGTTGCCTTTCATTTCAAGATGAGCCTATGTGAAGGTAATCCTCGGAGGCACTAAAATCACTAGAGTGACCCCAGTGGAGAGAGTCCTGGTCTCTGCAATTTCTCTAATCACTCTCTTCAGCATGATGGATGCTGAAGGGAGATAGATGCCTGCTGGCTGGGTAATTTCTACACAGCTATAATGGTAGATCATTTTTAAGTGAGCAAAACTTGAGCAGCACATTCTGGTAATGAGGTGGGGAGTAGAGTAATGAGCAGAGTTCAGGGTATGAAAACATCGTGATAAAGGGAACTGCTTTAGAGCAGAATGACTGGTAGAGTGATTAAGGAGCAATATTGGGAATGAAATGATCCCAGACGCAGCGTACAGAGCATGGGAACACAGAGCCTAAACAGACTTTCAGAGGTCACTCAGTCCTTTCCTTCCTTCTAGGTGAATTACAAACAGAGTGGGAAGAAGTCTTGACACTCGTGGCTTTGTATCCATCGGTCGGTGTCTGTGTCACCTGCAGATACAACTTTGGGGGATCAGAAAGTCTCAGAAATGTTTTAAACAGAAAACAAAACAAACAGGCAACAATAGAATAATATGCTAAACTACCATGGATTCTGTGGCTTAGAATAAACAAATATTTATATTTTGTTACTTTGCCTTACTTAGATAGGAAACATAGATAAAATGAAAGACCGTATACTTTCCACTGCCCCCTATTCTTTCGGTTCCCTAACCTGCTGTATGTGTGAGATTTTGTGTGTTTATGTAGTTATTTCTTTATCTAGATTCCAAAAGTGGCTGTCACCAATGCCTCCTGTTCTTGCAAGCTCATGATATCACTTCTATCAAGAAGTAAACCTATTTCCTCTCTCATTGAATCTGGGATTGTGACTTACATTGCTCATAAAATACAATACTCATAGAAGTGACATTTTAGGTCTTCTGACCCTGGGCCTTAGGTAGACAAGAAGCTTCTGATTTCTCCTTCTGCAAAGCCAGATGTCATGTAAGAAGGCCAGACAACCTAAGATCTAATTTAGAGAGAGAACCTAAGCTAGCTACATGAAAAGATCCCCTGGAAGAACTCCAAGGTTCTAGATATGTAAACATAGTCTTTTGGGAGCTTCTAGCCCAGGCAGCTAAGTTCAGCTGAGTGAGAAACCCCATTCAGTGCCACACAGAGCAAATGATCCATCCAGCTGAGCCATGTCAACCAATAGAATAGTAAGAAAAAAATAATGTGGTGTTATATTAAACCAATAAGCCTTATAGCATTTTTATGCAGCAATAGCTCAATGAAATGTGCATAAAAATTTATACATATTAAAATATTAATAGTTGTAAAACAACAGCTACTTCCACTATCGTCAAATAAGCCTGTATTAGTATGACCCTTCTACTCGCAACAGACAAAGAAAAACAAAAAACAACAAGCAACTATCTGAAGACAATAAAGAGTGACTCAAGGTAGGTATATCCTGGGAAGGGGGAGTTGACAGGTTGAAGGAAATTTAAATTCTAATTTTCATAGTTTATCTTTTCTTTAAAGAATTATTTATTTAATTTTCTTCCTCTCTTCTTTCTTCATCCTTCCTTCTTTCTTTCTTTTTCTTCCTTCCTTCTTTCTTTCTCTCTCTTTCTCCTTTTCTTTCTTTCATCTTTTAAAAAAAAAATGATCAGAGAGAGAGATGGAAAGTTCTAAAGCAAGCAGCCAGGTCTAGGACTCAATCCATGGTTGGCCATGTGAGAGTGTCCAGCACCTTAACCATGATGCCACTTGCTGGTCCACCATAGTTTATCTTAACATAAGGGCAAGCTTTATTCGGAACCATGCATGGAGCTAGAACTGTAATAGGACATTCACAGCCTTTCTGGCTTTGGCAAAGATAAGAATTTAGAGCAATCACATTGCTAGAAAATAAGCGGCAGATATTAGAAAGGACGGAGCCACCTAAAGGGAGCTCAAACTGTCTACAAATTCTTTTGAATTCTCTGACTACTCAATCACTCTTAGATGGAGTAGAGTTCAAGCAAACTAGCTATGGCTGAATTAAGTGAACTGAGATTTGAGCTGCTAAGAGACAGAGTTTGCATTTTGCTCCCAATTAAGCTAATTTCTATTAAAATAGACAAATAAGGCCCACGCATGGTGGTACAAGTGATAAGACACTGCTGAAACATGCTGAAGTCACATAGGAGGCTGGGTGTATGTCTCAGGTCGACCTGAACACTCTACCTGAGGTTCTGGCTGGCTGGAAGGCTGCAGGGAGAATTGAAATCGGGTGACATCCTGTCAAGGGTACCCTCCTCTTTTTTCTCTCATGAAAGACATGAAAATTTAAAAATCCAAACAAATAAAAATCTGCACTTTTTGGAATGACACAGCAGAAGCTTCTATCTTTGTAGCGTAACATTTACAATGTTCAGGAGGTGACTGTAGATTACTTTGGCATTGGAAAGAACAAGATGGTGAGAAGCATCCTCAAGTAAATAGTGGCTATGCCAACAAAAGAAAGCAACATTTAATGGTGATGTCTAGGTTCCAGGCCATTTTCTAAGTATGCTCACATGTATTAAGTAAATACCCATGACAATTCTCAGTTGTCAATACAATTATTGTATCAGTCACTTTGGAATCAAGAAAATAAAAATTGGATTAGGAATTTCAGGCAAAGAGGGATTAAATATATGGAATTTAGCTAGTCAATATTTAGAAGAAATGATAGAGCCCCCAAAATAATAAAAATAAGAGTAGGGGGAAAGTGTTATCCATGAATAAAGAACTGGATAAATCCACTCTTGTCCTAACACTGCCTCACTTCTGCTGATATCCTGGGGGTTGGATATTGCACACTTATCATAGGAGTGTGCTATGGGACACATTTATACTGAGGGAAAGTCCCTTGGCCTGATGCTACCAGCATCACTGTTAGTGTTGGAGTCCTCTCAGTGGACAGCCACTATTGAGGCAGAAATCAAAGGAAGAATTGCTCTGCCTTTTGCCCCATCATCTTTCAGGAGTGCTTTCCATTGGTAGAAATACTTTGTACACTGGACTGTTGCCATAAAAGTGGGCACAAGAATGTAGTTAATAATCTAGGCCTTGTAGAAAGAAGACACTAGAAGGAAGGGATGTTGTGAATTTGAACAGACAATATCCAATACAATTACCATTAACGTTTTACATTTGAGGGAACAGAAACTAAGGTTTAAGGCCCTTTGCTAAGATCGCATATCTAGGAAGTAGAGGTAAGGGTTTCAACTCAGGAAGCTTGATTCCAGAGTTTGTAATTTTAATCTAAAGGATAATGACCTTGTTTTAAATTTTGTATACTTAAAAGACAAAGTCACACAGTGTATGTTAGGTCGCTGGGAAAGTCACGTGCATTTTTCTATGTTTCTCTATGCAAAATGTGTTGTGACTTTTCCGGTGAACCCATATTTGTCTTTGGGCCTGGATCCTGATTATCATTTTGGTGATGATCTGAAAATAATTAATGTTAGCATTCCTTAGATTTCCTAAATTACTAACTAATAATTGAAACTATCATCTAATTTCAGAATGCATGTCTGCATTTGCTTTTAATAATGATGTCTATGCCAGATGACGATGCCAAGTGACAGAATTTAACTTTTAATGTGTTGGTAAGCAAGCCTGACAGCATGTAACTTGCATACCTTCCTGTCAAAATGATAATATTTGTTCCTCATCTGCCATAGTACTTATCACTAATTTAATGTTTACAACTGCAAAACTATTCTTTTTCATCAACAGACTGTAACCAAAGATAATTTCAGAGCAAGAAATTGATGTATTTACTTAGATAAATTAAGAATTTAATTTGACATCATGAAAATGACTCATTGAAAGGGTGTATCAGACTATTTTTAATGTTGTAAGCTAATAAGAAAACTGTACTGTCAAAAATTTTAAAATAAATGGTACATTTGAGAGCCAAATGAAGGCCAAATGACCTCATGAGAAGCTATGGAGACAAATATCCCTTGGAAGTTTAAACAGAGAAAAGCAGTTGGGAGCATTTAATTATCAGAAGGCACACAGTAGTATCCCCAAAAAGAGACAAAGCAAGAAAGAATACAATATATTTCTTTGCATTTATTACCATGTTCAGTTTCTGAGCATGGCTGCATGATAGGTCTTTTTATATGTATTATCTAAAATGAGTTTAGCAAAAAGTTTGAGTAAACTATTACAAGGAATTTATGTATACATAAGTAAGTGTAAACAGATATGCTTACAAACATCTAGTGTTCTATTGTAAGGTGTTATTAATGAGGTTGGCACTCGATAATAACCAATAGATTCTAAAATTGCATTTTTAAAATTGACCAAATAAGTTTGACTTCTATATTAATATATGTATATGTGTAATATAAGCATCTGTAGGAATAAAATATATAATAGGTAGAAAGATGAGGGGGATAAATGGAATAAAAATGAAATTGTGCTGTAACAACCAACCACAACAATAATCTGATATAAGTGCTCTGATTGGCAGGTAGCTCACTTTATGTTATAATTTAATTAGTCTTCTGTCTTGAGTTCTCCCATGGTGTAAATACGATCAGCAAAGCCATTTGTATACAGCAAAAAAAGGAAGGAAAGAATGTGAAAGAACTCATGGAATAGTATACAAAAGTGACCCCACATATCCATTGACATGCCTTGTTTATTAAACCAAAAACACATTTCTATTTGCCTAAAAAAGTCACGTTACAATTTGCAAATGCCAGAATAACTTAAAATTAAAAAGGGAGAAAGTTTTGGGAGGCAGTAAACCACAGCAGACAAAGTTACAAAATTGAGTATAGGTTTTAAGTTCTTGGCTGACTTTTGAGCTGTTCTTTAATGGGATGAGAATCCAAGTTGTGCACAGGAGCAAGTTCAGCTGGAAGCCCTGGATTTATAAGCAATGACTGCTGCAGCTCTTCACCTCAAGGTATGCAGAGTTGTGTTCAGGTCTCATTATGTAAGAGGGAATTAGTAAACATATTGCCACTGAAATGACACCATGAAAAATAATAAAGGCTTCAGGATGAAGGGATTTGTTCAGTAAGATTTCATAGATTTAGGGGAAAACTGAAATTGATCCTTTTCCAAGGTCCACTTCTCCAAGAGCAGAGGATCTTCCAGCAATTTAACAAAATCACACCTAAACTCATAGTTAAACTGCTGCTGATGAGATTAAAAACAAAACAAAACAAAACAAAACAAAACAAAAAACAAATTGAGCCAGCCAGTGGTGTGGTGGTTAAGGTGGCTGAATCCCATCTGGCTAACTGCATGGTTTTAGACTTGGGACTGGCAACTTGAAAAACATACAGGGTACATGTGCATGCATGACTAAAATCTAGAAAGGAGAAATGGAGAAGGAAATGTGATGTTACCATCCTCACAGGGGATGGGGTGCTTTCACACTTTCTCTTTCTCAACCTTTCTGTTTTTCTCTGGTGAGTGTATGCAATCTCTTACAAAACTGAAGGAAAAAAAGTTCCATGGGTAAGAGGAACAGAGAGAGAGAAACATAGACAGCCCCCTTCAGCAGAGTTTTGATGCTATGATACATCCCCAGCATCAACTAGCCCTGGATCATTGGTAAGAATGTACATAGCAAATGTATGGTGGTCTCCAGGTGCAAATGCATAACCGAATCATGTGGCTCAGCCTCACAGTGTTACATGTTACTACTGTGCCATTATCCAGTCCAAGGGGGGAAATTCAGGAGCAGGCAGAGGGAAAATAATTGCATCTTGTGGTGAATATTAACTATATTCATGCAAGAAATAACAGAAGATAGAAATCAGTGTAATGGCACCTTTAATGGGCTAATAAAAACAATAATCAAAACAATTGGACTAGAATTAATTATCTAATAAAAATTTAGCTTAAAATTATTGACAAAAATTATTTATTCAGTGAAAATTTATCTTAAATTTGAAGGTGTAATACTATCAGACCAAAATAAATAAGTTGGTGGGACCAGCAGTTAGCATAATGGCTATGTCACTGGACTCCCATGTAGTCGACCACAGTTCGAGTCCCAGACCCAGTGGCTTAAACTCATGCCAGGCATGTTTGCATGTGTGCCCAAGATCCCAAGAGGAGAATAGAGGAGAAGGAATTGCCATCCCCCTGGGGGGGGGGTGATTTCTCACTTTCTGTCTCTGTCGCCCTCTCTCTTTCTGAGCACATATGCCCTATAGCAAAAACCTGGTCAAAAAAAGAAAAATAAAATAAATTGAGAGTGTTTTTTCACTACAAAAAGTATTAAAGACAATTATTTAGACTGAAAGAAAATTCTAATATGAAAATTCAGATGTACAGAATCATGAAGAGCACTGCAAATGGTAAATATGTAGACATATCTATATATCTATATATCTATATCTATAATTGTTTTGTTAATTATGAAATCAATTGACTATTTCAAGCAAAAGTTATAAAATATACTTGAGACATATCATATGTGAAGGTAAAATATGTAACAGACAGAAGAAGGATGGGAGAAATTATAAATAGAATTATATTGTATCTAAGACTTTATAACATACATGAAGTGGCATAATATTAATTTAAATATTATGAGATATTAACAATAGATATTTTTAATATTGGGAATAAGTACTAAAGCTTGCAAATTAATTTATTTACTAGAAGAAATAAATAAATAATAAATAAGTTTACTAGTAGAAAACTAGCAAATGAAATCAATTGAGTTTTAAAAATGAAGGGTTGGATGAGACACTGATAATGTTTAATTGGCTTCCCAAAATAGTGGAAACAAGTAATGTAAAAACAAAGAACAGGGGGGATATAACTTGAAAATACAGAAAGATGATATCCTTAAACTCAATCATATGAATAATTACACTACATGTAAATGGAGTAAACTTAAAGCAGGAGATTTTTAGACCAGGTTAAAATAAAATTGTTCCCAAGCATATGTTATTTGCAAGAAACTCAATTTCTTAAAATACCGAGAAGTTCAAAGTAAAAGGATGGAAAAGAGACCTCCTACACAATTCTAAACAGAGAAAGATTGGTATTGCTATTTTAATAGCAAACATAGTAGACTTCAAGACAAGAAGATAGAGGTAAAGAGGAACATTTAAAATAAGAGTTGTTTCTTCAAGACATGATGACCTTAATGCATCTCTTTCTAATAAGGAAGCTTAAAAATACATTGATAAATCTACAGGGAATATAGGTGATTGTATTTGGAGCTTTTAACTCTCTTCTCTGACTACTTGAAAGAACAGCTACAAAGTAAGAAATACACATTTTGAATAACGCAATCAACACAGTCAAGTAACACTTGGCAATAGCAGACTGTACATTCTTTTTGAGTGCATATGGCATATTCACACATATAGAGTATATACTGTGTTAGAAAAGTTCAACTCACAGGAGACCTTCTGACAGGATAAGAAATTCTTCCTATTCTTCATATTTCAGGTCTAATAATCCCATACTACCTGTTTTCCTAATTCTTGCTAGTTATATTAGTGGATGCTGACATTCTTTTTGTGTGTTTAGCTACTTGCTCCAAGAAAAGAAACTGCTTTCCCAGCTCTGGCTCTGAAATGACCGACGAGATTTAGTTATTAGTCCTTTCCCAACTCTGGCTCTGAAATGACCGAGGAGATTTAGTTATTAAAATAGTCTGGATGCAATATGGAAAGTACGAGGAAACACTTTTGAGGATAACAGTGATGTCTTTGCATGATCCCCAGGCAAAAGCAGGCATTGGGTCTTTCTAGCAAAAGTGGGCTCTTCTAGCCAGCCTAGAAGAAGAAGGCTGGTAGTAGAAGGTTTTTTTAACTAATTCGGTCAAATGCCTGCATTTCCCTTCTCAGAGCCCTGACTCTAAAAGCTTGTCCAGGCTGGACTTTTGGTCTTCTTTATAGTTCTGCCACCTTTATAATTAAACCTTTCTTTGATTTTTCCATATTGTTTCCCATGTGACTGAAAAAGATGAATGCCTTTTGTACTGCCATTCTGAAGGCCATTTGGCTTCATGGTGTGTATGGAGTTGATATTTGGCTGGTCTCAGCCTGATGTTTTCTTTGTTCAAAGCTTCTAATGCAGCTATTAAGGGCCAGTCAACCTACATTCCTGTATTTCTCATCTCCCTATTTTATTCAAGTGCTGCAGGTTCTGTATAACTTATTGCTGACCTACCACTTATACCTCATTCAAATGTACTTCATGTGAAATTCTTGATAATTGTGATGCTAATGCATACCATCCCAATCCAATCACTACTAGCAGTAAGATTCTTATTGTCTGACTGGTGAAGATTGTACCTTTGAAATGCCGTCCTGATATTCTGATTCCTATAGCCACTTCAAGTACCAACTGTCTACTCCTGTATTCTCCCTAAAAGCAGAGATAGGGATGAAGAACCGAATAGGAAATTTAGTGAGAGATTCCAGGAAATAGGGAAGAGAGATTAAGGAAAATTAAATAAGATGGAGATGGAGCTGACAAGAAGATGAATTATCAAGTTGACTACCGGTGTAGACAATTTATGTTTGCCCTCCCACTTTACCCCCCCCACCCCCCA
>NW_006159542.1:8870204-8875014 GCF_000334495.1 Tupaia belangeri chinensis
ACCCCCCGCCAAGGACATCTGAAAAGATTGGCAGAATACATTTCAGAATTGCCTACCTGAGTAACAAATGTGGGAATTGGGTTCAGTGTTATAGATAATGCATGATAGTAAGAGTCGAATATAGGGACTAGGATAGG
This sequence comes from Tupaia belangeri chinensis, assembly GCF_000334495.1. Classification (NCBI taxonomy): domain Eukaryota; kingdom Metazoa; phylum Chordata; class Mammalia; order Scandentia; family Tupaiidae; genus Tupaia; species Tupaia belangeri. The sequence continues at coordinate 8,870,342 of NW_006159542.1, forward strand.
ATTTGAAAAATTGTACATATTAAATTTATGAACAGCCTATGCTATAAGTTGGAGACCTGAAGTAATAAGGAATTATTGAATATTTTCAACAGGGCAATAACATTTATGGACATATCTTTTACTCTTATTTGTAATGCTAGAAATGCCATATATTTGTTAAATTAAAGTATTTTGGCTTAAACAGCTGTTGTACTCCCACACTTTGATCCCTACAGATAAGCCGAAATCGTACATGTTTGACTGTTTTTGTGAACTGGTTGCTAGGTTATAGCCAATCACAACAGTTAGGCTTCAATCACACATCCTGCCTTTTAAACTATGTCAATATAGACAAACTTCAGAATGTAACCAATGATTTTTCTATCGCACTCTCTCACTTACTTTTTTTTTGTACACTTTCCAGTTCTGCCATCTTAAGTGCAGAGTTGACCACGAGGCTGGCCAGAGTTGTCTGGAAGTCCAGGGACAGACAACTGCTTGATTTAAATTGTGTTAATATTTGCTCTATTAAAAATCTATTCTATTAAACTGGTTGGTTTCTTTTTTCTCTTAACATATTTCTCAAATAGGAAGATTCAAAAATTTTTTTGAATTCTAGAAAATGTCAGCAATTCTCATTTCAAATATTTTCTCCACTGCTTTTCTGCTTTTTCATCTAGAAATTATGTTTAACCTTCTCTTTTCCTCTTATGTATTCATGTTTGCTTTATGCTTCTACTCCTCTACATTTTGAGCAGTATCCTCAGATCTAGCTATAGTTCAATGAATGCTCTCTTCAGCTGTGTCTAATCTGTTGCTTATTGTATTTTTTTTTTTTTTTGGCAAAGGAATTGTAATAACTGCACAAACAGCAAGTGATGTAGACCAAAATCTACAGAAAGATCAGCAGCCTGCAGAGGGTGGATGCTTAGCTATGCGCTATGGAGCTCTGCTCCAGGAGAAAGCCCTTACCCTGCTCCCTTTTAATAGCTCTGGATTTCTACCATATGAGGATGGTGCAATTCAGATATACAACTCCTGTAAGTGGATGTACTTATGTAGGACAAGATTGCTTTCCTCCAGGATCTACACCATAGGACTTTTACTTCTTATGTTTTTCTTTTTTTCTTCTAGTTCTCTGTCTGAACCTCTGACCAAAGACTTTTTTGGTCAACATTTTTGCCTGCTGGTTGAAAATATTTTCGTTTTCTTCATAGCGAGAAATATCCTTTCAGGGGCACAGCTTTATGCAAAGATAGTGATTCCAACTTTTCTTCCCACCCAATGTAGAACCAAAGCTATATTCCACCCTGTGAAGGTGTGAAACTATATCTTTAATCCCAAAGTACATACGTTTAGGTAAAATATTGCCACAATTCTCTTTGGTATCCTTTAGGGTCTTTATGGTTGTTTGCTCTCTTTTTCTGTCGTATAAATATTTCTTTTTAGGTTTAGCTTTTTTCTTTTCTCTTTGTTTAAAAAATAATTGCTAGAGGTTGTGTGCACTCACTAAAGGGAAAAACAGAGGTGAGACAGAGAAAGAGACAAAGTGAGAAAGAAATGTAGAAAGCAAACCTCGATCAGGTGTGGTCATGAAACAATCCCTTCTCCATTTCTCCACCCCATTCAAATTTTGGACATGTAAGCACACATGCGTGGCACAGTTTTCAAACCACTGAGACTGAAACTCGAACTGTGAGGCTGGCCATGTAGAGTCCCATTCCCTTAACCAGGCCACAGGGTTGGCCCAGACTTTTCCTTATTTTGAACTTAGTTCAAAATAGGTTATTGTGCATTTCTAGGTGTTCATAGATGAGGAGGGTATATATTGGCTCATAATATCAATTTTCCAGAGCTACTGCTAATGGATAAGAGAAAGCCTTAAATAGTGTACTATGGCAGGTATATAAGGACAAAACTAGACTCAGGAAGCAAGTGAAAATTGATGAAAAAAATGACTTCCATATGGTGAGAATATTCTATCACTGAGGCTATGTGCCCCATACTTTTACATATCTACATCTTACAGTAAATTGTGCTGGGTTTAGAGAAAAAAATAAAATAAAATAAAATAAAATAAATAAAAAATCCAAGATCACAAAGCTACTTTGTAGTTGAGATTAGCTATACATCCTGTTTTCATGATTTTCTACTCAATTTCCAGGGCACTAAGCCACTCACCATTGAGAATAAAGAAAAAGACCTACATGGAAGAAGTTAAGAGGAATGAAAGTGTAGGGGGTGACATATTTTGGAGAATGTGATTGATGAGACTGGGACAAGTTTCATAACTCAGATAACTGAGAGAGGAGGGGAAAAGACACTGGAAAAGGCAGAGGAAGGAGAAAAGTGGGGATAAATAGCTTTTCAAAATAAAATCTAGCCCCAGGTACTTGGAGCTTTTCTCAGACACCCACTTGTTGCATTGCCTGAGACAAGAGACCTCTCTCTTTAGGACTCAATTTTCCCCACCCATAAAATGAGAGAATATCATGTCCTGGTCAAAAATGCTCTCTTTGTTAGAACAAGCTGCCAGTTTCCCTAGGCCCAGCAGGACTTTGTCGGTTCTGTATCAGCAGAAGAAAGGTGGAGAAACCACCTCAGGCCAAACTCGTTAACAGTTGTTTCATTAATCACAGTTTGTGTTTCAAATCCAAAGACAATCTGTCCAATTAACATTAAAGCTCTGGCAGCCTCGAAGAGACCTTGAGGAAAAGGCAATTTGACACAATTGCTAATAATGCTTGCATTTAGAAAAGTGGCTCCCAAATAGCATCCTCCTTGGTGACAGCTGGAGACCTGTCAATGGAGGAACACAGCCTTCAGCACCTCCACAATCTGACCCTTTCTCTCCATCCAGCCTCGTGGCCCTAGACACTCATCTGCCAGCTGTCTTAGCGGGACCAGTCCTTCAGAACATGCCACTACCATTCACACCTCTGTGCCCTTGTCCATTTCAACTACAGCTCACATATCATCCCATTTTCTTGGTGTGAGACCCAGTCAAAGCTCCTCCATATTGCTTTCCTAGTAATTCGCTTGGAATCTCACAACAATCAATTACTAATTTTACTCATTTTTAAATTTTCAAGTTATATATATTTACATATATATAATGTATATATACATATATATAATATATATTTACATACATATATATACACACACAACCAGAAACATTCAGATAGTACAAAGGATTATACAGTGGAATGTAAATCTTTCTCCTCTCCTTTTAGCCTCCTCCTAGGATGCATCTTTTTTTTTTTTAATTAATTTTTTCGAACTCTAAGTACAAACTTTATTACAATGAAGTTAATGATTATAACAGTGAAATAAAAAGTGGGGAAAGGGCTCTGACACTTGGTTTTGCAAGTGTATAAATGAATGAACAGCAAACTCTGTACACAAGTAGTGATATGTTATACACACTATATTACATCTGGCTGTTCAACATATCTTGGATATTGTTGCATATCAGTATGCATAGAGTTTACCAGTCTTTATAACCTTGGACAAATAAATTGACCTCTCTGAACCTCAATGTCGTCATGCATGAAGTAGCATAATAAAATGACTCAGACCGAATACTTGGGTGGCTACTCTGGGTTCAAAACTATTCCCCGGGTTCATTTAGGCCATTTTATTATAATTGTCTATATGTACCTTGTGCAATGCTGGCAACTAATTACTGATACTTGTGGGGCAAATGACAGGGTATGTAAGGAATACTGTAGAGGTAACTTGAGGGCACTGCATCAAGAATAATGCCTTGCAGGTAGAAGATACATACTATGGAATTTCTCTTTCTTTTTTTTTCTGAAATTCTGTAGCAATCACAGGCTCACCTGCAAAACAGATCATAGGCAGAGAGTATCCTTATCTGAAATGCTTGAGACCAGAAGTGTTGCAGATTTCAGACTTTTTTTCAGATGTTGAAATATTTGCAAATATGTATCTTGACTCTGGGACACAAGTCTAAACATGAAATTCATTTATGTGTCATATGTCTTATACCCAGGGCCTGAAGGTAGTTTTGTGCATTATTTTTGTATTGCAGGGTTTTCTATTGTGACCTGCTATGTGAGGGCAGTTGTGGAATTTTCCATTTGTGCCACTGTGTGGGTACTCTGAAAGTTTTAGATGTTTGAGCATTTCAATTCCAGAGTTTTGGATTACAGATATTTGGTCAATATTTAACTTCATTTTGCTTTATTCACTAATCTGCATATGTGTGTGAGAGAGAGTGAAAGAATGTGCACACACACTTGTACCTGTGTGTACGTGTCCCATTCCAGCCTTGATCTGCCGACAGACTGAAGGCACTACTTAGAATGAACCATAGGAAAAATGATAAAATCAGTAAAGTGCCCTTCCCTAACCCACTATTTCCATAGGGAGTTGTTGAGTGGGAAGTATGCTAGACTTAGAAGCTTTGGTTGAGGGTCCCAGTTGTGCCAATTACTCTAAGCAATCTCTTGACTGCTCTCAGGCTGGGGCTTTTGTCACTCATCTGCATAAGAGGAGTAAGTGATTGTTCTTGGGTAGGATTATTGGGAAGCTTAAATCAGAAGATACCTATGAAAGCACTTTAGAGAGGAGAGGCTCTAACAGCGAGATATTATTTAAGGGATCCTGCTTTTTATCTTGACATAATCAACCCCCTCCATTGACACTCCTTGCCTTGTTGCTTTCCC
>NW_006159542.1:8875120-8916899 GCF_000334495.1 Tupaia belangeri chinensis
CTAAACTGCCAACAACAGGGATCAGGGAGCAAAAACACCCTGACAGACAATAAAAAAAGAAATGCAGGCAGAATTACAGCATGGCTTTTGTGATTCATCCATTCAGAACAATGTCAATTCTATTGTTTCAGATATGAAGAGCAAGAGACCTGTTTGGGGCAGGGGAGACAGGGAGGGGAACCAAGCAAGGGTCAGACAGAGTTTCAGGACCCTAGAGAAAAGGACCAAAAGTCATAGTGGATTGTTGGTTTTTTGAGTCAATTTTGTTAGAAGTAGTGAAAATGAAGAAAAGAGAACAGTCCACAGTGCCAGGAATACTCTTCATCGCTGAGTTACAAGAACTGGTTTATTTTACAAGTGTTGGTTTATTTCAGTGAGAAGTCAGGTGTTGGAGAAGGAAATATTTTTGTATTTTAAGACTTCCTAGGTATCCATGGCTCACCAAACACCCTAGATCCTGAGTCTGAAGCTAATGATATATTTTCTACCCCAGAGAATTACTGCTGGGTGGGTCCTCTGGGAGGATTACACATGGAGAAGTGAGGGGGCATCAACAAGAGAGCTCCAGGCATTGCTGTAAACTTTCCCCAGAACCTGGCTCTACTAGGGGGTTGGGCCCCTGTTGCTTACTGGTAATTACCGGCTATACTCAGCTGTTCTGCAGGCTGAGATGGCAGGTGACATGCTGCCCTTGCCCCTCCTCTCTCCTCCCGCTGGCTGACTCTCCTTGGGTGTCCTTGCCATTTTTTGTGCAGGTTTTTTCTGACCTTGGTATGGCAGCATATGGGACAGGGTGTCCCATCGATTCTTTCTCTCTTCCCCATGGAATCTTTGAAATACAACCAGGGATGAGGAATGAGGAAATGAAGGGGTCGTTACATGCCAGGGGAGGGGATGACCTTTGAAATCATCTTTTCTGGGTGACACCTGAGCAATCCAAGACTGTAATTTCCTCCGTGAATGTTCAGCCTCTTTACATAAGTCCCTTAATGACAGTGTGGGCGATAGAAGGAGACAGGGCAGTTGAAGCTTAAAATATATGCCAAGGGGATATTAAAAACAGGGCAGAAGTGAGGAAAATGGGCAGGAGAGCACCTAGATGTGAGGAAAATGGGCAGAAGAGCCAAGGAGATGGGCTAGAAGTTTTGCCAATGGTCTGTTAAGATACAGGAAATTATCTTTTGTTCACTCTTCTATTGTTCCACACACTTTCCTAACTGATTCTTCATAATGCTTTCAATATCTCTCTACTTCCTCTATATTCCTAAAGTTGCTATCCTAGCCTAGACCCTAATTACCTTTCTTCTTGACAATTACAGTAATAGACTCCCTGCCCCCAGGCTCTGCCACTTCCAGTCTACCCTGCAGATGTCATCAGATTGAACTTCCTAAAATATCACTTTGCATATGTCATTTTCTTGCTTAAAAATTTTCAACAATTCCCCATTGTCTGTAAAGTAAAGGCTAAAAAGTTTTATGCTGGAAATCAATGCGACCCAAACGTTAGACATTCTGGGCCTGGCCTGAAGACTGAGGCCAGACCTCATGTATCTTTCTGTCCCCAAACTAATGTAAGCTTTCTGAGAGAAAGAAAAACTTACTCTTTAGTGCCAACTCATAATGAGCACACTTTTATTTGTTGGATGAATACATTGGTTAACTCACTCATGGTGTATTGTAGATGGTGGATATCTTATCAATATTTCTTGAAGGAAAGAATGAAGGGGGTCAGGGAGGGAGAAAGATGCCATGTTCAAACAGATGCAGAGACAGACGGAGGCCAACTGTAATTATGGGCTTAAGAATCAGAACATGCAGCAGAAACTTGCAGAAGAGGTAAAGACATGGATGAAACAGAGGCTGAAGGCAACTTGAGGTTCAGGCAGACATTGAGAAAGAAGAAAAAGGTCAGAGAAAGACTGGGCAGGCTTGGAGACCATCAGCTGGTGGTCTGGGGGTCTGTTTGGAAAGACAGCTAAGGACCCCAACTGCTGAGCTGGGTACAGAAGCCTAGGTAAGAGGACCAGGAATAGTGAACCAGGTTTATGAGGAGCCAAAGATCCAGAGATTTGACACATCAATCAGGATACACTCGGTTAATTTAAATGGCCATTATGAATAAATTACTTTATATTTTGGATATCATAAATGTCCTTCAGACTTGAATGAAAGCTGAGGGACTGTTAGTCATAATAATAAATAAATCTGATTTTGTACACAGTTATAGAGTTGAGAGATTTCCCGGAAGCTAATCCTCAGGCTAAAGAAAACCTGTTTTATGTAGTCTGGATACCTCACATTTGCACCAGTTTTTGTTATTTATGAACACATCGAATCTTCATAACTCTATGAAATTGGTAATAATTATTTCTATTTTGAGAAAACTGAGTCTAAATGAGTAGATATGCCTTTCCAAAGCAAGAAGTAGGAGGTAATATATTTAGGAGTAGAAGTATTTAGGCTTTAAATTGAGTGGGTTTTATTCATATCCTACTTCTACCCAAAGAAGATGAGTTAACACTTGTTTATGAGCCAGGAAGCCCTTGTAAAGGTATTGTCTGAGTACCTCTTACATGTCAGACACTGTTAGGCATGTGAGATACACTAGTAAGCAAAATCAGACCCATAATCCCATCCTTGTGGAGCTACAGACCCAGAATGTGGTCATTCCGAGTCTGACGACCTGGACTGGAAAATGTTCTGTCACCTAAAATCATGACCCAGGAGGCAGCATCCTAGTTACTAGTTGTCAAAGGTAGATTTTTATGTCAGCTAATATGAAACATTCCTCACCCTTTATCACTACCTAATTATGGACTCTATTGATATTTATTTCTTTTTAATTTTTTTCCTTCTACTTGGACAACTCAAGTTTAAAGACCTTTTACTTTTCTCAACTTACCAATTGAAATGAGGGAATCAGATGGTGGTGCAGCAGGAAAATGCAAGACACCATGACACTGATCCATAGGAGAAGGTTCTGGGTTCACACTCGGAGACCTCCCTGAGTACACTGGGCACACAAGCACAGGAAATGTACCCATGATCTGGAAGCGGCTAAGCTGGGGGCTGGAGCACAGTGTCAAGATCTTGCTGGGGATTCCTATCTCTGTCTCTGCCTGTCTCTTTTGCTCTTGGAAAAAATAAATAAGTCAAACAAATTTAAATTAAGAAAGAATGAAAGAAAGTCATTTCAAATAAAACATCTAATGCAGAGTTGTTCTGAGAAGAACTAATAAAAACCAGACTGCGAGTTAGGAGGCCTGGCCCACTAGTGCCAGCTCTGTCATTTGTGGTGTGCTGGTATTTTCCCTAAGCCTCAGTTTCTCCACCTGAAAAACAAGCCTGTATGTTTATATGCTCTTTTCTTGCCCTAATGTGTTAAGAGGCTATGAATGCCTGACAGTTTTGAGCCTCCCTGGGAGAAAATCCTTATAACAATGTGGTGGTAAAACGTAGATAGTGAGCGGAAACTCACCCTTGCAATGAGTAGCTACCCTATCTGGCTCTGGGTGCTGAACAGTTCTTGGAGGAGCAGGAGTGTAGGAGGCTGGAAGAATGAGAGGCAGGATGTAAGCCTAGTTGTTTTTTCTTTTATCTGAGAAGGAGCAGCTCCTATCAGTGGAATAGAGCAGTGAACACAGAATGTCTGGCCGTATTTCCTTCTGAAAAGGTCAGTGCCCTTCCAGCTGCCACAGAGTGGCCTTTGAAACAGCAGACAGCCAGAGAAGCTGCTGCTAAGCTCATGTGGATGGGGTGGAGTTGGAATCCTGGTTTATCAGAGCAGAAAGGGACCCAACTGCATCTGGTCTAGTTCTCTTTTATTTTGCAGGTAGGGGCATTGAGATTCCAAGGGTAGGGTTGGGGCAGATGACCAAAAGCACAGTTTGCAGTCAGCAGAGCTGTGACTATAATCCAGGACTTCTGAACTTTGAAGGGACTACCCATTGTTTTGCAATTAAAAGGGAACTTCCCTTTTGTTCTTCGTCCCTCATTTAATAAAATCATTTTTCTTTTATCTTCTACTTGCTTGGAATAAATAAAATGTAATCACAGCTATCTCTTCTTGACAGCATGGAATCTGACACTTAAAAAAATTAAAGGTGTGACTCATTAAACCTAGGTTTGTTTTTAAAGTTATTTTGTAAATGACTGTTTATAATGAGAGCTGAAAAAATTGTAACTTTGGTTTGGGTTTTCCATTTAAATACACCCTCCTTCATGTGCTCTCTTTCTTGCACCATCCCCCAGCCAAAATTCTCTCTCCAACGGAAATATTAATAACCTCCTTCCCTGCTATTATCTAAAATATCTAATTTAATCCTCATAGAATTACTGTCAACTTCCCAAATGATATCTTACTTCTCTGAATTTATTTGTAATTCCATATCCTTCTCCCTTTTCCTATTGGAACTTGATCTATTGAAATATTGTTATTGTTTAAAGCAATCCAGGAAAACCCACTTGCCTTTGTAATTCAAGGATGCAGTGGTCCTGGAAAAAAACATTTAACCTGTCTGTGCTCAGTTTGGTCTTCTGACAATGGAGATACACGTTATTCTAGACTTTAGGTTATTGTAGGGCTACATACAATTACCACCCGTGATTTCTCTGACTATTCTGCATCAAAGCAAGCCCTTTGTACATCGCATTTCATTAAATTATCACAATTGTTCTTATTCTTATCTCCATTTTACGGCTGAGGAATCAGGGTGAGAGAAATCCCCCAATGAACAAGGAGGCTGAGTGCTTTACACCCACACTGTCTAACTCATAGAAACACATGCTTTCCCAGAGCACTACATGCATTATTATGTATTGGTTTCCAATCAAGGCAACTTGTCTCCCAGAGGATGTTTGGCAATGACCGGAGACAATTTTACTTGCCACAACCTGGGAGGGGCACAATGACCTCTAGTGGGTAGAGACTAAGGACATGGAGGAGCATCTTATACGAACAGGGCAGTACTCCCAAAGAAAGAACTATCAGGTCCCAAATAGCAGGTTGAGAGACATTCCTGTGTCATATTTAATTTGAAGAATGTACGAAATCCACTCTTACAGTGCATGTGATTGGTGCATGCAGGGTCAAGCACATAGTCAATGCTCAGAAATCACCAGCCCTTTTCATTACTACCGCTCCTCCTAGTCACACTTCACACTTTGCTTTTGAGGTTATCCCAGATAACCTGCTACATGGAAGTATCATTTTCGATATCTCTTTCAATAAACCTTTACTTTCTTTAGCATTTGACACCCCATATTTATTACAATGACTTATTCATATTCTTTGTTTTCCTTATAACGAGCTGTCGATATCAACAGAAAGCAGTTGTATTTACTTATTTATTTTGTATCTCCTCGTGTACTAGTACAGTGCCTGGTCTGTTTTCAGTAAATCTGAGAAGCTGAAAACTTTTGTGAAGGAAGGCAGACCAGGACAATTATGTCTATTTTTATAGCTGAAGAAACAGGTTTAGCATTCCCAAGTTATTTAAGGCCCTACAAATGATAAATAATGCAGTTGGTGCTAGATCTCACCTCAGAGTTCAGCACTAGCTTGTTTAGCTGCTGTTCATTGAGGCAATTGCAAACCACAAGAACCATAACTCATTATTTTAGAGAAAAGTTTCTAGAAAAATCTTCAGATTCAAGGAGAAAAATAGATAAAAAAAAAATACTGGTTCCAATGTGTATTTGGTCCAGAGATGCCGATGGCAGGACCCTTCAAAAAATCGTGTAAGAGAGGCTACCACAAAGGTCAGTCTGCTTCAGACAACTGATGGCGAGGAATCCAGGCATCTGAGAATGGACCTGAATGTGAATTAGCTAGTCATACAGAGATGGAGCTAGGGTTCTCTTTGCTTCTCCCATTACTTATCTATCAAAAAGAGGCACAATTTTCCAACTCGTATAAAGGTTGTTGTGAGAAAATGGATGTTAAGTAAAATCAATCCTTGTTGTCCATAGTAGTTATGATCTACAAAGTTACTGCAAACATTAAATTAGTAGATATGGAATTGGTACTCCTAAGGGTTAGGTTCTTGCAAGCCTCCCATTACAACATTTTATCCACTGATCAATATATAACCTTGTTTAATGTGTGTATCTTTTTAAGAAAAAGACTTTTTGAAAGAATTATTTTATTTAACTTTATTTATTTATTTTAATTTGACCAGAGATGGACAGAGTGAGTGAGGGAGTGAGCAAGTGAGAGTAAGCAAGCAAGCTGCCAGGCTCGGGACTCGAACTGCTGTTGGTCATGTGGGAGTCCAGCATCCTTAGCCATTGTGCCACCTTTAGGCCCCCAAAAGACATTATTTTTAAAAATTTATTTACATTTAATCACTATACATCTTTACAATGTACAACATTACTTTCCCCAACATGAATACAGTGCATATCAGTCCAGACAAAGACATTACCATACACATTGTCATCAGCAAACAACTTTTCCATTTTGTGTCAATTAAACATATTTTCCCCCTGGTTCTCCTCCCTCCCTTCCCCTGTTATCCACCCCCATATTACCCCTATCCTTACTATCTCTAGTATCTACAGTTGCCCTCCCCACTACTATAATTTCCAATCTTTCAGTTTCTGTTATGGAGCACAGACTTTCAGTATATATTGAGACATACAAAGTCTGTCTTTCGTAGTCTATCTTACTTTGCTTAGCATTAAGTCTGCCATATTCTTCTGTTTTGTATCAAATGTCAGGGTCTCATTTTTTTTTATGACTGAGTAGTATTCCATAGAGTAAATAAGCCACATTTTTTAACCCACTCATCTATTTTTGGACATTTGGGTTGATTCCATGTAAGTAATGCTGCAATAAACATGGATGTACAAGTGGTTTTCTGACTGAGGGTTTTCCTATCCTTTTGGGAAATATCTGAGAGTACAATTACTGGGTCATATGGTAGTTCTATTTGCAGGTTTCTGAGGAATCTCCATATCATTCTCCACAGTGGTTGTACTAATTTGCATTCCCGTCCACAGTGTAGGGGAGTTCCCTTTTCATTTCACCATCACCAGCACGTATCATTTCTTTTTTTAATTTTAGCCATTCTAACTGAGGTTAAGTGGCATTTCATTGTGATTTTGACTTGCATTTCCCTTATGATAAGAGATGTCAACATATTTTCATATGCTTAAAAAGACATTATTTAAGATATGAGATGACTTCAAAAAGTGTATAGAAAATGCTTATAATGGAAAACATACAGAGAAGTCAAAATGTGTTTGCAGCTATGGTACACCGAGATGATGGCAGTAAAATATGAGGCTCTGTGAGGCCATCCAAACATGGGAATGTTCCCATTCAAGACCAAAGATGTCTCTGGGTATACCAGGCAAATGCTTACCCATGATCTGGTGCTGGTGGAAGTCTAGGGGTAGATCGTGATACCAAGACTCTGTGAAGATAGTGTTTAGTCTTTAAGAAACAATGACTAGAAAGGGAAGGAGACTACCTCACAGGTGCCAGTGACATACTGTTATTTGGGTGCTTTACATTTATTTTTTATTTTTGCACTAAAACAAGCTTATACTTTAATCCTGATTTTCTAAAAACTTTTTCAGTCTCCTTATATAATATCAACTCATTAACATGGACCTTGTGTCCAGGAGCACTATAACTCAGGTCTCAACAAAGCATATCTAGACCTTAAATTTTTTCTGCATAGTACATGACAGTCTTTTCGCACTTAGGAACAGTAGACAGCACTTCACCATTATGCTTGAGAACCATTTTAATCAGAACAAAAAAAAAATCACCAATAGAAAGTACAAAAATACACACACACATACACACAAATGTGGAAATAGATATACCACCAAGAGGATACGTGCTTTCTTCATTTGATGGTAAAACAAAAAAGCATTGTTCAAGGTCAGCTGGGAACATAAAGTCAGACTACTCAAATTGTTTATGTCTGTGAATAACCAAAAAGTGCACTCACATTGATTCTGGGGTTACAAATAAATTCTCGCCAGTAGAAAAATTTTCAAACACAGACTCCACGAATAATAAGGATCAATTATATGTACATTTTTGAAAATTTGTATGTCAATACAGAGATGATGACAGGCAATTCACAAAGGAAGATAACGAAGTGACCCATGAGATTATGAAAATGTATGCGACATCACTACTTATCAAGGAAATTAAAATTAAAAGCAAAACACAGTATCAGTACATACCCACCAGAATGGGCAAAATGAAAAAGATGGACTCTATTCAATATTGGAAGAGATGCGAAGAAATAGGAAATTTAACTATTGGTGATAGAAATGTACAATTGGTGTAACTACTCTGACAAAATATATGAAGGCTGAATGTTTACAAACATGATTCAAAATTTCACCGTTAGAAATATACTCGACAGAAATGTATACTTGTGTTGAACAAATGAGAAGTATATGAACCAGAGTTGTCACCAGTCACTTGAGAGTAGAAAGAAACTAAATGTGTATCTAGTAGAATAAAAAAAAAAATTATGGCTAAATATGTATCTAGTAGGATTTAAAAAATTATGGCTAAGCAACAGGGAAAATGAAGAGATTATAGCTATACTCAACAACTCAGATGACTCTCACAAGCATAATTTTTGGCCAGAGAACCCAGACATAAAATAGAGTATATGCTGTATAACTCCATTTATGAAAATTTCAAAACCAGGCGACATCTATCTATAGCATCACAAACGAAGATAGTGTTTAGTCTCGAAGAAACAATGACTAGAAAGGCAAGGAGGCTACCTCAAGGGTGCCGGTGACATTCTGTTATTTGATCTGGATGTTTCACAGCATCTTGACTTTCTGAACATTTTTTGAGCTCCACACTTCTGAGTTGTGCACTTCTCTATTCTTGCTCTATGCTTCAAGACTTTTTTAAGCCTAGTGGAGACAGAACACCTACTATGAACACCTACTATGTCTCACACATTTTGCTCGGTGTTGCCTTTAATCCTCACAACAATCTTATGTGTTTTTAAAGCTTGCATGATAATTAAAATCACCAATGGCACTTCTTAAATTTAGAAAATCATGAAATTCTACTCCACATCTAATGTGTTCAAATCTCCAGGGAAGACACTAATTGTCAGTCTTTTAAAGAGATGATTTCATATTCATCCAAGTTTGACAAGTATTGGCAGGTATGTGTATTAAGGAGTATGATTTAATGTGATGTCTAATACATAACAAATTTAATAAATGGTTGCTCTTTTTATTTTTAGGTATAGTTACTTGCATTTTATGAAGGACCAAGGTACAGGGAAATGACTAATCCAGACTCACAGAGTGGAAGCTAATGTTTTATGTGTTATTTCACTTTACTTATTTATGAGGGTTGTGCCTCACAGTGCATATGCTAGCTGGAGAGATAGAGACCAAGACAGACACAGTGAGAGGGAAAGTGATAAATCACTACTCAGAGGAGTGGTCATGTTGCAATCCCTTCTCCTCCACTCTCCTCCTGAATCTTGGGTGTGCATGCACATGCACCAAGCATGATTTTCAAGTCACTGGGTCTGGGACTCAAGCTGAGGTCAGCCATGTAGGAGTCCAGTGACATAACCACTATGCCATCTGCTTGTTCCATGTTATTCCACTTTATGCTAGTAACAATTTTTGAAAGTACATTGCATCTTACCAAGGACCAATCTACAGCTCAAGAACTTAAGTAACTTTCCCAAAGACATTTAGCCAAGAAATGGTAGAGCCAGGTCAATTTTACTCATGAAGCTCTGATGGACTTAGTTGTCAAAATTCTGCCATAGGATAGGAAAGGTGGAAAAAGGTAAATACAGAAGCAATAAAGGTAGGCTTTGTGGGGTCCTGCTGGTGGTATGGTGGTTAAAGCATTGGACTCCTGCATGTTTGACCGCGGTTTGAGTCCTGAACATGGTAGCTTGCTTTCTCACTTTCCCTGTCTCTCTCTCTAGTGAAATTTAAAAAAAAGAAAAGATGAATAAAATTAAATAAAATAATTCTTAAAAAAATAATTTTGCTTTGCTATTTTGCATTTTGGGTGCCTAGCCATTACCACATGTTTGTTTTCCTTCTCAATATTCACTTATTTAAGCAATAAGAGCGGGCTGTGTATTTTCCTAGCACCGAGTTTAAAGGAGCGTGTGAGAAGAAAGAGGACTGACTGGATGTTTGGTTAATATGACATATGTTGTCTACTGTCACAGCGTAGCTCATTTGGGCTGCTATCATCAATGATTGGGAGGAAACTTGAAGCTATAGAGTAGCCACCACGACATTCTGAAAATTCTGTTAGCTTTTTGGAAACTATCTCTTGAGAAGTTTTTGTTGGACAGAGCTTTCTCCTATCTTTTTCTTGGTTAAATAATATTTTGGGGATTTGAGGTGGTGGCTGCTATCTTCTAGAGAATGTTTTGTCATTATCGTGAAGGCATGAAAATGTTTCTTTCTCATGCTAGAGTGAAGAAGTTTGCTGAGTCCTTTTCTTCATTTACTAGAATAAACTTCAATCTCACTGGCTACCATTGTTACTCATTCATTGCAGTAGGTTAAAATATCATGGTGGGTGGGACCAGCAGTTAGCGTAATGGCTATGTCGCTGAACTCCCATGTAGTTGACAGCGGTTCAAATCCCAGACCTGGTGGCTTAAACTCATGCCGGGTGCATGTGTGTGTGTGCACAAGATCCCAAGAGGAGAATGGAGGAGAAGGGATTGCGGCGTGGCCATTCCCCCTGGGGGGTGATTTCTCACTCTCTGTCTCTCTGTCTCTCTCTGTCTTCCTAGTGAGCACATGCACCCTATAGCAAAAAACCTCTCCCCCCCCAAAAAAAATTATGGTGGTTAAGGCACTGGATTCCCATTTGGCTGACCATAGTTCAAGTCCTGGACTTGGCAACTTGAAAATCTTATCAGGTGCATGTGCACGTGTTCCAAAACCCTGAGAGGAAGATGAAGAAGAGATTATGGTGTGGTTGTTTCCCCATGGGATAATTTCTCACTGTCTTGCTCTCTGTCTGTAACTGGTGAGTGCACACACCCAATGGGAAAAACCTAAAAAAAAAAGTACATGGTCACATTTTATTATTGACTGGTCTTCATGTCTTAAAGAATAGAACTAGACATTGAACTATACTTTTTCACTTCTTGTATGTAAGTATCACCCTATGTATACGAATTAGTACTTACCTATTTATAAAAATCTGGATGTGGGGCTAGTGGGTGGCATAGTGGTTACTGCACAAGATTCCTGCATGGCCAATTACAGTTTGAGTTCTGAACTTGGTGGCTTGAAACTCCCAGCAGGCGCATGTGCACACCTGCCCAAAATCTTGAAAGGAGAATGGGGGAAGAAGGAATTGCAGTTTGGTCATTTCCCCTGGGGAATGATTTCTCATTTTTTCCCTCTCCATCTCTTTTTGTCTCTTCAGCAAGTACGCAAGCCTAATAGCAAAAAGAAAGAAAAGAAACTGGACCTTGTCCTTTAGTGGAAGGCTGGAAATCTTGACTTTTTCCTTCTGGCTTATTTTGGAGTTCTGAATACAAGCTAAATAATTTAAGCTATGTTAGTACTAGAGACGGCAAGAAAATACTCTCTGTTGTCTGCCTTTTTCTCTTGAAACTAGTCATGTGGCTTTGATTTAACTTTTACTGCAAAGGCAAGATCCTGATCTTGAAAAGTTTCAATAAGAAGGAAGTAAAAAGCCCCATTAAAGAGTTCTGAGTAAGTTAAAGTCTCTAGTCCAACTTTTGCTGAGAAAGGCATACCTGGTTGCTAACTGGCTTAGGAACACATGTGTGTAATTCTCTGGCCTGAGAATCTTCTATTACATTTCCATATTTCACCATCATCCTAGCCATCTCATTCTCATTGTTATCGCTGTCATTATCTTTATTCTCTATATTAGAGAGCTTTGAGCACTACTGACTGAAAGCCTTTTCACCATTGACTGATTCTCCTCCATGGCAGAAACATCATGCTTGGTATATTGAGCGATCCCAAGAGCACAGACCTCTTCATCATTCAGAGATGATTGACGTGATCCAGTTTCCCCTTCTCCCCCCTGGGAAACCATACACAATGCAGACCTGATCATGTTTATGTATAGTTCTGGGTGAGACACTAAGATGACAAATAACTCTGTGTTCATAAAATCCCTCTTTCTTGAGAAGTCCCAAAACAAAATGAAGTGCTGAGGGTTCAGCTGAGGAGGTAGAAAACAAACCAGACTTAATGTTGCAAAATGAACTGAAGCCATTTTTCTAACATTTTTGCTTTGATCAATTATTACAGTTTTGCTCCAAGCAATTTTACTCCTAATCGTTTAACTCACACGTGGTGGCAAAAGGTGGCCAAAGGTACATTAATCGATTATGTTTTAGGTTCATTGACATTCAGCCCAACATTCTGGTCTTGTAAGAGTAGTCCAATTTCACAGTTGCCTGGGGGAAGTTCTAAGCCATTGTCCCATGCTTCCGAGAGGGGCAAAGTATCCCTTTGTAAAAGAGACAGAAAGTCCTAAATCAAGAGGATGGTGAGGACAAAAGGGGAGAGGGAGAGGAAGGGAAGAGAAGCCTTTCTTTGCTTTTCCTCAACTCTTTCATTCTAAAGATGGCAGGTCATATGGTTGGGGGATGGAGACATAAATAAAGCCAGGGTGAGCCATTAACTAATGGCAGCTCAAAGGAAGGAGCACTGGCCTTGGAATCAGACAGATTGAGATTTGAGATCTGACTCTGACATCAATCTGTCGTCACTTTGGATGAGTTTCCTAACAACTCAGTTCCTCAGTTTTCTCAACTATCCAATCGGAATAAAACCCCTGTCTTTCAAAGGTTGTCATATGGAATATAGGAAACATATCTAATACAGGTACTATCATATGGCTTCTTTTCCAATAAAACATAATTGGTGTTCTTTAAGCTTAGATGTTGGATAGATACAAGAAAAACAGAACTCACATCTGGTTTTCTATGTATTCATTTACAGTAAATGAGATGCTGTATTACCTGGTTTCTATAAAAAAGCAGGATGATTTTAAGTCCAACTTTGATTACAGTGTCACAATTATTGCTGTTATCCAAGTAGAAAGCTTGAGGTTATCTCAAATCTTCTCCATCTTGCCCCACCCCTAATTATTCACTAAATCCTACCACTTTTATTGCTAAAATATTCTTTAACTCAAAACCTCTTAATTCTTTGTCTGTTAATACTGTTCATGCCCTAGTTCTGAACCTAATTATTTTTATCCAAGGCTGCTGTGATTCTTCCTAACTGGCCTTCTCAAGTCTTTCTCCACTTTAATTCATTCTACACACAAGTTATCTTTTTAAAATAGCCTGAATTCTGACTAATATTTTATCGCTCTATATTTCTATGAAATGAGGTTTTATTGTTTGTCTCTTCCAAGTTGTGATTCTGACTTCTTGTTATACTAGTGGTTCCTACCATTGGAATTATATTTTCTTCCTAAGGGACATTTTTTTATTATCACATCTTGGGTTAAAGGAGATGTTTCTGGCACTTAGTGAGTAAGATGTTATCAGGCATCTTACAATGTATGGGATTTAGGCTATAACGTAAAGATGAGAATTATTCAGACTAAAACATCACAGTGCCAAGAATGGGGAAACTTGCTTCACAGATGAGCTAGTATTCATAGTCAGGAAGAATAACCCAAGAGCCAAAATAAGGTTGGAAACAGAAAAACTAAGCACTGTGTTGCTATTGCTAGTCAGTAGGTGGGAGGCTGGGAGAAAGAAAGCCAGATGATAGGACAGGATGAAAGGTCCAAAAATGAAGTGCCCCTCTTTTCCATCATTGGCTGTACATGTAGAAAATAAGTACGAATAGGGCCAGCAGGTGGCATGGTGGTTAAGGTGCTGGACTCCCACATGGCAGACCATGGTTGGAGTCCTAGACTTCACAGGACTCTTGTTCACTTTTCCTCTTTCTCTAGTCAAATTTAAATTAATAATAATAATAATAATAATAAATTAAATAATGCTTTTTTAAAAAAGGAGATGAGCATGAATAATAAAGAACTTGAGTTGCATGGGGCAGCTGGGTGTCAAGTAAACTTTTGGAAAACCAGGACAGTCTAGGTGTGAGATAATCAGGTTTGGGTCTCGAACTGGGGAGATGGAAAAGAAGATAATAATAATTTTTTTTTTTTATGGACATCTCCTCTTTTTTTTTTTCTGTTAAGAAAGTACACATTGTAGACAGATTAATCACCTCTCCCAGAAGTAGGGATAGAGATCTATAATAAGTAAATGTGAAAAAAGAAGATCATTTCTGAAACTGCAGATTTATAACCTCAATACATAAAATCGAATTAATTCGAGCAACAGAAATTCAGCAGTAACGATGATAATACTTACAATTATGATAGTGATTTAGATTAATATATCACCTGTAACCTGAAGAGTGATAAAAAAAGCAATCTGAATTAAGTTTCTATAGTGATATAAGAAATTGTGTGGTGCTATTTTCAAAAGAAACATAAATCTCTAAAGTTCTAGATACAAAGCTGTGAAAAGCTTTTATTTTTCATTTATTTTTTTTCACAACAAGTCACTGAACGTGAGAGAATTTGAAGGGAGAACTTCATGATAAAATTTGTGCAGTGAAGATACGGACAGGCACCTTCGCCATAGCAGAATAAGCTGAGCTGAATTTCTTTAGTTGTTGTGGCTGATTTGTACATGCATTAGGACTTCTGTGAGGTGACATGTATAATTCATCATGAATATTATTATTAATATCTCTTAATATAGAAGATGGATCATTGTGTATCTAAATTGCACCCTGCCTTGGCTGTTACCTAATTAAAAAACTGAGACCAGCAGTCAGAGAGAAATATTAATGGCATGCAATTTAGTTTAAATCTTAGTTCACAAAGAGATCTGAAAAATAATTGTATGTTTTGCCATGAGGAATTCCTGTTACCCAAAACCATTTTTGTACCAAATCCCTTGCTCGCCAGATCAAACGAATGTCTGTTCCATATTAGCATGTTTATTTTATCTCAGGTTGTCAATAAGACCATTAGAGAACATTCAGCTTTGGAGACTCAGAAGGAGCAATAAAGATACAAGTGTAAATTACAGGGTGAAATGAAGAATTTATTTTTAGCCTCATGGAGGATTGGGCTTTAATGAGAGACTACTTTAGGTCTGAAATGGGAGGTTTGCAGCAAGAAAAGAAAAACATCAAATGCGATTACTAACCCAATCTTGTTTTTACAGGATGATTTCGAAATGACCATAGCTTATACTTGGGTCAAACCAAGCTGTGTATGTGTGAATATTTATATGTGGTTCATTTCATTTGATATTCACTACAATCTAGATGTCAGGAGAGCAGAAGCTACTAGCCCCACTTTACGGATCAGGAAACAAAAGTTATTCAGAAGAGACAAGTGATTTATTCAGTCACATTGTAAAATACTCAATCCCTACTCACCTTACCTAAAATAGGACTTTTTATTTTCTCTAGATGACCATTATTATCTCTTTTGAGCTCTATAGTAAAAATAAGATTAAAAATCAAGTTATATTTAGAAAGTAATCTACGGTTCGTACACTTTCTGAATCTGTTATCTTACTTGATCCTTAAAACTATCCTCCTGGTTAGGTAATATATTATTCTTTTTATTACAATTTCTGGCTTACATATAGTCAATGCCTATCTTGATGGGATACAACATTTTTTTTGAAAGCATGTATACGGTGCATAATAAATCAGAGACATGCATATTTTGTCTTTAACATTGAAACATTACATATTACTTTGTATGTTTGATAATAGTTATATATAAGGTTTTTTCTTATCTTGATGGGATACAACATTTTTTTTGAAAGCATGTATACGGTGCATAATAAATCAGAGACATGCATATTTTGTCTTTAACATTGAAACATTACATATTACTTTTTATGATAATAGTTATATATAAGGTTTTTTTTCTTTTTCTTTCAAAATGTGCATTGAACTATTTATGTATTTTGCTCTGTTGTATCACACCATCCCATAATCTTTAACCCTTATGGACATTCATTCTAATGGACACACAGTTAAAAATATCCCCCCAAACCCCCATCCTTCTCGAAGCAGCTCCTGGTTTCTACCATTGCTCTATTTCTATGCTTTTGAATCCTTCATTGTCCTTCATAGAATGCGGATATTCAGTATATGTTAAACAGGGATATATATTATAATATTGTCTTTCACAATCTGGTTTATTTCACTTAGCATTGTATCTTCTAGGTTTGTCTATTTTGTGTCAAATGACAAGATTTGTTGTTCTTTATTGCTTAGTATTCCATTATGTATAGGTATATATTTTCCCAACCCACTCATTGGTTAATGGGCCCTTAGGTTTCTTCCATGATCTAGCTATTGTGAATAGAGCTTCAAGAATCCAGAAACTATTATTAGTTCTAAGTTAAAGGTGGAGACATTGATGTTCAAAAAGATGAAGGGTTGCCGAAGGTCACAATTTAGGGGAGACGGCTGAAAATCAAATCCATGTGTTCTGAGCACAAATTCAATGTAAGGTCTTGTTATTCTTATTCTGAAATATAGCTACAATGCCAAATTCTTCCAACTATTTGGTCCTCAATAACCCCTTGGGGTGTTAGACAGTGGCACAGCAGTAAAATGTAACACTGCAGGCAGACCCATATGGGAAGGTTCTGGGCTGGCATCTGAAGACATTCCTGAGTACACAGAGCAAACACCTTCCCATGTTCTGGGGCTGGCAAAAGCTGGAGACAGATCACAGCATCAAGACCCTACTGAGAGTGCTTCTTTTCACTCTCTCTTTTTCTCTAGTTCATGGAAGAAACAAATAGATTAATTTTTTTAAAATTAATTTAAAAAAGTACCTTTGGAGCTCCCTTACAGGGAATCAGATAAATGAATGTGCCTCTCTAAGTGTCTTAAATCTTGGTATGTGGGTAGCTACAGACTGTGCTTAGTCTATTTTGATGGGGAAACTGATCCGTCTGATTCCACTATCCAAATGAAAATAAATACAAAAAGGTAAGTATGCAAAATAAGTGGCTAGTTAACTTTTTTGAGAGACTGTGGCACAGGGAAGCTATAAAAAAAGTAATATATCATTTTAAAGGTGACTGTGTCCCTTTAAATGCAGTCTGTAATGACTTATGACTCTAGCGACCCTTCTTGATTACTGCCTGTTGCCATTCATTATCACCATGGAAACAGCACTGTTGCCAGCTGTGTGCTTGGTGGCGGGGTGGAGGCGGTGCTGTTGACTGGGGACAAGAGGCTAGTACATGTGGGACTCTAGATTTGTGAGAGCATTTTTGCAAGAGGAGAGAAATTGAGAGGATATAGCCCCTTCCCTTCTGCAGCAAGCCTCTAGGTGAGGTGTAATCCAGAGGGGAACACCAGAACAGATGGTCTCAGTGTCCTCCTATCTCTCTGGAAACAAAATAAGATGAGATCAGAAACACTCCAGTCTGGAAAATAATCCACCGGGCAGCAGAAGGCACAAGGAAGGGGCAGACTGTGTGCAAATTTCATTAACACAATTTCTCATGGAGACTCTTCGAGCATGTGAGCCAATCTTCTCAGCTGCCTCATTCCTAAGCTTCTAGTGCATGAAAACATCAAAGATGATCTGCAAAATTCATCCTGTTTCTTCTAACTTAACTCCATCTCAATTTCACCCTTACATTCCGTTTTGTTTTTGTTTTTGTCGTTTTGCCTCTCTCTTCACTCCTGTCTGTATATGGTCTTTAGCCTCTATGCCTATATCTTTCTTATATCTAATTACTAGCAAGTGAGACCAGGATAGAAAGAAGACGTATTTCATGACAATCTCCTTCTGTTGTAGAAAAGTGAATTGACATCCAGAGTGGTTTCAGGAACTCCCCAAAGTCATGCCAAGAGATCTTGGCAGAGTCAACCCTAAATCCCAGGTCTCCAAATTGCCAACCTAGTGTTTCTAGCACACAGGTCTTCTCTAACATATTTTCTCTGCACTTCTTGGGCTAATTCCCTGCCACACAGAAGTGTAGTCAAATCTCAACTCTCTAGGCCAATTATTATTTAGTATCAAGTAACCCTTGCTTGCACAGAATGGTTCTCTCTGCAGAACTTGGTTTGTTCCACAGTCATTGGAGGATGCATCCTCATGAGATTCT
Source organism: Tupaia belangeri chinensis (assembly GCF_000334495.1). NCBI lineage: Eukaryota > Metazoa > Chordata > Mammalia > Scandentia > Tupaiidae > Tupaia > Tupaia belangeri. Next base: position 8,893,294 of record NW_006159542.1, read on the forward strand.
CTGGAGGGAAGAGAGCAGAGACAACATAGCTTAGTCATCATTCCAATTAATTTAGAGTGAGTGTTAAAGTCCCAGGGCGTGGAATTGCTCAAAATAAGTACATATAAAAGAGCTAGGAAAATCGGAATATGATCACTCTGCACCACTACTCTCTGCCTGTGGTGCAGACAGCTGGGAGAAAGAGACATCATCTGTGAGTTTGCTGCAGAAGAGTTTCATACACACATCATATGGCTGGCAAAGAGATTTTTACAAAAACATGACATTGCATTTAACGTCTACGATCTCTGGAGAATGCCTACAATGGATATCTGGTGTTAAGACAGAGGCAAAATGATAAGTAAAAAGTACACAGAATTTGGAGATACTTCTATGGAACTTTGTTCTGACTCTTCAGCTGAGTTCTCCATGAAGATGTGATTAAGCTTCATCTTTTCCCTAAACCTCTATGTCTTTGTTTGGACATAATATTGTAGAACAGGATTATCCCCTAGAAGCCCTTTTCCTATTTCATTCTAGTAGCAATGATAATTGGAAAGTCAGGAATTTCTATCCTTAATTGATCCCTACTAATATACTTAGGGATTTTTTTTTTCAGACATCTTTCTCCCAATAATGCTTACAATCTATCATATAGGTAGGTATTATTTTTCCATATTAGAAATAAGAAAATGGATTCAAAAAAGCTAAAGAACTCACTTAGGATTATTACATTCCAATTTAAATAGGAGAGCTAAGATTCATATCCAAGTCTGTAAGACCAATACCACTGACAATTGTCTTTGGGGTTCTGTGATTTTTGGCTAATCATCCTGACTTAACAAGCATACATTCATTTATTCAATTTATTTACTGGGTTCCTAACATAGCTTGTTAAAAAGCTGGGGGTACAGTACTAAACAAAGGAGACAAAGCTCCTACCCTCCTGAATCTCACAACTTATTTTATGTATGTGGGAAAGACAGACAGTGTGCTAGGAACCTGATAAATATGTATGTAACTTTAGATAGAGATCAATGCTCTGAAGAAAACAAATAGGGTGGCAGGATAAGGCCACTTTGAATGGCTTCCCTGAGCTGGTGACATTTAGGCTGGAAATTAAAAGTAAGAATGAGTTAGCCATCCAAACAGTTAGGGGAGGAGTGTGTCAGGTAGAGAACAACAAGAATAGAGTTACAAGGAAGAGAAGTTGGCATGTTTGAAGAACAGCAAGCAGAATGAAGAAAAAGGCGGGCTTAATCCTACTGAGAATAGAAGACAGTGGCAGATTGATATAGTCAGAGAGGTAGACAGTGGTCTGGAAAGCCCTGTAAGGTCACTGAGCTCTATTTTAAATGTGAGAAGGTATCAAAAGGATTTAAGCATACATATAACCTGTATGAATATGTATGAAAATATACACATCCCAGAATATAAATATGAAACCATTTAAATTCTTTTAACTACTGCCTCAACTGTACTGTGGGGGAGTTTTATTAAAAACACGGCCTTGCGTTTTTTTACTTTGGAGCCACTGTCAAATATTCTAGGTGGTATATTTAATTCATGGTCCTAGTCACTTTAATATTAATCTCAGTTTCGTTCTTTTTTCTTAGAAAGATTTTTTGCCTTTTTTTGCGTTTTTTTTATTTCAAGTTCTTTTATACATTCAGTCATGTTACTTATCTTGCAAAGTGAATATTCCAACATGTGTACATTTCTCCCCAGTCCAGTTGTTAATACTATAAAGTTATCTTCAACAGATAATACCCTATTTCTTGGTCCTATTAATGCTAAGCCTCTCTATTTTTCTCCCTAATGTCCTTCCTCAGACTCTACTCCTTCACCCACCCTCTCCCCACACTATATCCGGTATTCATAACCACTTAATGTGTTTCTTTTTGCTTTAGGGTGCATGTGCTTGCTGGAGAGACAGAGAAAGACAGAGAGACAGAAAGCAAAAAATCATCCCCTCTCCTCCCAGGGAGGACAGCCACACTGTAATCCCTTCTCCTCCACTCTCCCCTCAGGATTTCGGGCAAGCATGCACATGAGCCAGTGTGATTTTGAAGCCACTGGGTCCAGGACTCAAGCTGTGGTTGGCCATATGGGAGTCCAGCAACGCAACCATTTCACCATCTGCTGATCCTAATCTTAGTCTTTTTTAAAGGTTTTATTTCACCTCCTCTCCTCATGATAGCCCATACTTGTTCAAGGTTCCATTTCAAAGGAACACCAAGGATTTCTGTAAAAAGATAGATAGTAAATATCTTAGGCTCCACAGTCCATCCATTCTCTGTCAAAACTATTCCACTTTGCTATTGTTGTCTGAAAAAAAGCCATATTCGGAAACACTAATTACACACTCTGCAATTTTAATTTCATAAAGTGTTTATGTCAAGAAGCTTTCTTCTTCCCACCTTGCTTCCTTCTCTCCTTTTCTTCTTCCTCCTTCTTCTTTTCTTTTTCTATCTTCTTTTCTAACGTGGCTCATAAATCAAACAGAAATAGGTAAAATTTTATCCATAAGTTATAAAGTTATAATTACAGGGACTTTTTTTTTTTTTTAAAGATTTTTGCTTTAAGGTGCATACATTTGCCAGAGAGACAGAAAGAGACAGAAAGCAAAAAATCAGCTCCCAGAGGGGATGGCCAAGATACAGTCCCTTCTCTTCCAATCTCCTCTTGGGATTTTGGGCATACAAACATATGTGCCTGGTGTGAGTTTCAAGCCACTGGGTCTGGGACTTGAGCACAGTCAACCATATGGGAGTCCAGTGCCTTAACCACTATGCCACCTGCTGGCCCCTATAATTAGAGATTCTAATTCTAATGACATGGAGTTAGAGGTGTGATTCATTACTTACACAATTCAATTCACCACTCTCCTGTTTTCATGTCTCCTTTCTTCTGAGCAAGTCCAGGGAAATAGGCTCCTTCTGTATGTCAGCCCAAGGTCAGTTTTCTGTATTCTTACTATTATTGTTTGTAACCATTCTGCAAGATAACATTGAATGGGAGCAGAAGAAACTTAATGCCTCCACACATCCCCATAACCATTATTATTCTCAAGTAAGTTGGTTATCTTCCACCTACCAGCACCTATAGTTCTTTCTAAAGGCCTTTCTCTTGCTTCTAGAGTATACTTTTCCTATGCAGTAGCAGGTTAAAAGTTTTGGAGAATTGGGGGCTGGTAGGTGGCATGGTGGTTAAGAGCACTGGATTCCCAAATGGTCGACCATGGTTCGAGTACTGAACCTGGAGGCTTGCTTTCTCACTTTCACCCTCTGTCTCACTCTCTCGTTCTGTTTCTCTCTGGTCAAATGAAAATAAATAAATAAATACAGTTAAGAAAAATAAAAAAAAGCTCTGGAGAATTATTAATATTCCTAGGTGCAGCCCTCAAGCAATGATCAACGAAAATAAGTGGATAAAAACTCCACTTTACTGTCCTTGTGGAAAATCCTCACAAGTATGGTCCACATTGCCTCAAAGTTCTCTGGGATTTAGCTTCAGTTGTCTTCAGTGGTAACTTGCTTCATAACATATTATTTACTGGTTACCTTTCCAATCTTGTTTTACTTACTCAGATCTATTATAGGATAACTTCTCTATTTAGCTACTTAAACATGTATCCTGTATCAGAGTTTGCTTCTCTGGAAACTCAAACCAAGAAAATGATCACATAGACTTCTACATCAGTCAGTGTTCAATATTGGCTCCCTTTGAGACACACAATGAGGGTTATGGAAATCGTTTTGTAAATGGTTAGACATTAATGTTGTCTTCAGTTATCTGACATTTATCTAAAAGAAAAGGTTTGATTTAATCTCATGTGACTCTATACGGCAGAGATAGGATCACATAATGAAAGTATGGAAAGGACCAAATCGAAAAGGGAAGAGTTTTTGTAGTCCTATTTATCATGAATTACATTGGTCTACTTCATGAGGCAATAAACTCTTCATCATTGAATATGCCCACATGAAATGTGGCTAGAGACTTCTTAGTAGGGATATTAAATCATGGTCAATCATCTGGCTGAAAAATTTGCGTATGCTTTTTTTTTTTTGGAGAGGTTTTTCACTATAGGGCACGTGCGCTCGCCAGACAGAGAGAGACATAGAGACAGAAAGCGAGAAATCACCCCCCAGGGGGGATGGTCACGCCGCAATCCCTTCTCCTCCATTCTCCTCTCGGAATCTTGGGCACGCATGCACACGCGCCCGGCGTGAGTTTTAAGCCACCGGGTCCGGGACGTGAACCGCAGTCGACTACGTGGGGGTCAAGCGACATAGCCATTACGCTAACTGCTGGTTCCCAGCGCATGCTTTTTTTGAGGTTATCTTCTCTTTATTCATGACAGAATGCATGTTAGTGTGCACATGAGAGAGAGAGAAAGAGAGAGAGAGAGAGAGTGAGAGAGAGAGAGAGAGAGAGATATGAGCACTCTGTGCAGGATTTGGTCACCCTTCAATACCCTTCCTCTCATTCTCCAGTCAGTTGTATCTTGGGCACTTGGGCTTGCACCTTGCATTAGTCAGGCCAGGGATGCCAACCATAGCCACCATGTGAGCTCCGTCATCTGTCTCTCCCTCATTCTCTCTTTTTTTCTCTCTCTGCCTTTTAATTTTCCAGAGGGCTCATGTAGTCACTGGAGAGAGACAGAGTGAAAGAGAGAAGGTGAGAAAGGACCCTCCATGGGTGATGGTCACACTAGAGGAAGAATACCTTTTTCTCCAATTGTTCCTCTCTTTGGGATTTTGTGCATGCACAAACACATGTTGGGCGTTTTTAATGCCATGAGGTCTGGGACTTGAATCGCAGTGTGGACCTGTTGGAATATAGCTGCCTTAATCACCATGCCACTGGCTGGCCCAGGATCTATCTTCTCTTGAATAGGACATTATGGTTGTGCCATAGAGCTGGCCATGGCATATGCTTGAAGCTTCCTTTACACTCTTGCATTTTTGGATCTTGAGGTTAAATATAGAAATCCTGATGACTGGAAAAGGCAAACAACTGAACATCAGAACTGGTGTATCACAGAAAAGAATCCTTATCCAAGTTGTGATGACAGAGTTGAAAAAGTGTTCCCTACCCAAAACCTCATAATTGGTTTCACAGGATAGTTTCCCAAGGTTTCAGAAATTGTTGATGTGAAGAACAGTGACTCATAGCCCAGTCTGACACGTCTTCATACCTGCAGAGAAATTGACCTGGAGTTGTACAACTGTAATCTTCCTCTAGAAAGAATTATGGCACAATTATTTTGCTCTCCAATGTCTTTCTTTCTTTCTTCTAAGAGAAAACTGTGGATGAAAAGATAAAATATTTTATTGCCCTCAGAATCATACCAGATATTTATTAGAGTAATTCTCTAGCTATCACTACCTGTTGCAAACCCTGATCACATTATAAATCTTATTAGTGTCATACTGTTTGGAGACATCCATCTGATTTGGGCAATTGGTTAGTGGGTCTTTCTTATTTCCCAGAGAATGGGATTTTAAAATTTCATTTGGGAACTGGCAAGGGTGATGAAGATCAGAGGTTGACCAAAAAGTACCAGCAAGATAATAAATCATTTAGAGCTTTAGGCAATGTAGATAGAGACATTTTCAGAGATTGTCAAAGCAAAAGCTTGTATTTTAGTGGTGTGGAGAGAAAAATAAGGATTAGCAAAAGAGCCATTGTCAGCTGGCCAGAATTCTTTTCCCAGTTATTTTTCTATTTCATAGAGTAACAACAGATGAATTGATACTCCTCATTATTCCAATTTGTTTTTAATCTGTAAAAGTAATGAATTGGAACACTGATTTTTAAGTTCTCTTCAGATTTAAAATGTATAATGATATAATTTACAGGTGCATTTATTATTAATCTTTTCCAAAATATTTATTCTAAATACTCACTTTATAAAGTAAGATGAATACACACTTGAAATCTATATATCCATATACAGTGAGTCTTCAAAATGTTTATGTAAGATTGTAAAACTATGCAAGGATTTCAGTTTTGTGTGTGTGTGTGTGTGTGTTTGTGTGTGCCTACCAGACTTGTGTTAACTTGTTAGAACATGTCTGAATAGGGTCTATACTAAGGCGCTAAGAAAAATAAGACATCAGTTGGAAGAGCCCCCATGAGAGTGACATCAGTTCTGCTAAAATTGAAGCAAGAACAAACATCAAATTCATGGCAAAAATTGAATTGATGAATAGTGAAATCATTAATGCTTTACAAAAAGATTTTAGAATACATTCTCCAAAGAAATAGTTTCCAAGTGAATAACTCATTTTAAGAAGGGATGAGATGATGCTAAAGATGGTATCTGTAACAACAGACCATCATCATCTGTTTGTGAGCAAAAATGATCTAGTGAGGAAAAGATAATCTAGCTCATGCCCTAATTGAAGAGAATTGATGATTAACACCACAACAGTAGCCAACACCATAGACAATTGGTTCAACTTACACAATTCTGGGTGAAAATACTTTCTGCTTGATGGATGCTGAAACTAATGTGGGCACATAAGCTACAGACAAGAACAGAGACTTTAATGGGAGTTTTAAACACATAAGATTAAGATCTGAAACATTTCTTCAAAGAATTATTTTTTTTTTTGGAGAGATTTTCGTTATAGGGTGCATGCGCTCGCCAGACAGACAGAGACATAGAGACAGAAAGCGAGAAATCACCCCCCAGGGTGGATGGTCACGCTGCAATCCCTTCTCCTCTCGGAATCTTGGGCACGCACGCACATGCACCCGGCGTGAGTTTTAAGCCACCAGGTCCAGGACGCGAACCGTGGTCGACTACATGGGAGTCCAGTGACATAGCCATTACGCTAACTGCTGGTTCCCGTTTTCAAAGAATTTTAACAAGAGATGTCTTGTGGTTTTACCAGCAAGGTTCTGACGACAGAGTACTGTCAAGGAGTGGAAGTACTCCAGTCAAAACTAAAGTGAACTGATCAAAAACAAAGGTCATGGCAAGAGTTCTTTGGGATGCTCAAGGCAATTTCTTGTTGACTTTCTGGAGGGCCGAAGAATGATAACATCTATCTACCAGGAGAGTGTTTTGAGATAGTCAAAGCTTTAGCAGAAAAATATCTAGGAAACATCATCAGAGTCCTTCTCTACACCAATGGTCCTACTTATTCTTCTCATCAAACTAAAGCAGCTTTGTGAGAGTATTGTTGAGAAATTATTATTTACCTTGCAGACTTTATTTGGATCCCTTTTCTTTCCTCAATTTTTGTAAGTTTTATAATGTTTTATTTATATATAATCCTTGTATATCTTTGTGGGTGTGATATAGTTTTTCAAAGCATGCATGAAATTGTGATGATCAAATAAAAATATTAAAATATTCATTAATTTTCTTCAACAAAGAACATTGTATTACATTGTATACCTTTGATTTTCATTCGACAAGTCTTTCTTCTTTTTTAAGATCTATCATCTGTTATTTATATAAATTAAGATTGGAAATGCCCCTTTTTACGCTCTGTTGTAGTGTACTGTTCTATACCCTATTTGTCTTGTTTACATGCATTCTTACATCTGTTAAATGTTTTTTCCTGAGGCCCTGCCCACATCCTTCATCTGAATCAGGTCCAATTCCCTTTGTATGGGGGTTAATTTCAATCTTTTTCAAACTCCTTCAAGAAATAGAAGTAGGAAAAGTGATTCTATGAGACTAATATTATCCCAAAAACAAAAGTAGAAAAAGACATATCTTCCCTGTAAGATGAAAGAGAGAGACTAATATCCTTTATGAATATAGATGAAAAAATCGTCAACAAAAATTTTTTTTTTTTGGAGAGATTTTCACTATAGGGTGCGTGCGCTCGCCAGACAGACAGAGAGAGACATAGAGACAGAAAGCGAGAAATCACCCCCCAGGGGGGATGGTCACGCCGCAATCCCTTCTCCTTCATTCTCCTCTCAGGATCTTGGGCACACACGCACATGCGCCCAGCGTGAGTTTTAAGCCACCGGGTCTGGGACGCGAGCCGCGGTCGACTACGTGGGAGTCCAGCGACATAGCCATTACACCAACTACTGGTTCCCTCATCAACAAAATATTATCAAATTGAATTCAGCAGTATATAAAAATTATTATACACTATAATCAAGTAAGGTTAATCTCAGTAGTACAAAATTGGTTCAGTACATAAAAAACAATCAATATAATATACATATTAATAGAATAAAGGGAAAAAAACCCTACAGGATCTTTTCAATAGATGTAGAAAATATATTTGACAAAATGCAACAGTTTTTTTATTTTCCATTATACAAGGTGGGAGAGAAAACAGATCATTTACAAAATATAAGTGAAACTTCCTTTATATGGAAAGGAACATCTGGAATGGGGAAGAACTCGTCTCCCTTAAAAAAAGAAAAAGAGGGAACCAGCAGTTAGAGTAATGGCTATGTCGCTGGACTCCCACATAGTCGACCGTGGTTCGTGTCCCGGACCCGGTGGCTTAAAACTCACGCCGGGCGTGTGTGCGTGTGTGCCCAAGATCCCGAGAGGAGAATGGAGGAGAAGGGATTGCGGTGTGACCATCCCCCCTGGGGGGTGATTTCTCACTTTCTGTCTCTCTGTCTCTCTCTGTCTGTCTGGCGAGCGCACGTGCCCTATAATGAAAATCTTTCCAAGAAAAAAAAAAAAAGAAAAGAAAAAGAAAGAAAGAAGCAGAAAAAGAGAAAAAGAAAAGGAAAAAAGTGAATATGGACAATTGGTCTGATTTTTCTGATACTTCTTTGATAAGGGTCACTTAATGGACATGACAGTGTCATCACTCAAAGGAATAGAGGGAAAACAATTGTGAAGCAGACCTGACTATGGCATAATAACTATACAGATCTTGTCTTGAATTTGGGCTTTATTATTTACTAGCCATGTGATTTGGGGGCATTGCAAACTCTGTGAGAATCAGCTTTTCTTATCTGTAAAATGAATATAGTAATACTCATTTTCCAGGGTTGTTGCAAAATCAGGGTTAATAAGTGTCAAGAGTCTAGCACATGACAGACTTAAAATAGGCACTGTATAGTGGTAGTTTTGATATTATCGATAGTTGTGGAGAGCAGAGTGGTAGGAGGCAAGGGATAGTAGTCAAGTCAGCTAAGAGAACATCCACTCAAGAAAGAATTGAGTGGGACAGTACTCAAATGAAAAATAGAAGTCTTTTTTAGTTTAATCTCATAGCAATTTGTACTATCTTAGGTAAGTCATAAATCTGACTCTGACCTTTACTTTCCTTATCTGTAAGATGGAAGAAGTGAGTTAAGGGGTCTTTGGAATCTCTTTTAACTCTACAATTCAGTGACTCTACAAAAAGAGAGATGACACAAAAAAGAGATGGGGGAGTATTAAAAACAACCTTTGAGTGTAACAGTAGACTTTGTTTGAATACAAGCTTCGATATGATTTCACCAAAGTTAACAACAGGCTAGAACATCAACATGATGACATACTCTTTCTTTGGCTTTAAAAGGCTTCCAGATTGTCTCTAATTTTATACCACTTTCTGGAGGCCAAAGAGGTGTCTGTGGACAGATTGACAATAAATCTTTCAGCACACATAACTCTTCTTGTCATCTCAGCATGAGGAACGTGAGCACTTCAAGCTTCCTCCTCCAGAGTCATCAATCTGGCACCTGTCACCATCATCTGATTCATTATAAAAATATTTAATTCTTCCAAGATGGATTGGCAGAATGTCCAAAGAGAAGGAAAAAATGGCAGAAAAAGATGGAAAAGGCTAGTTTGCAAGGAGGGACTCTGCTTGGCTCTGAATCCAATAAACATTCTTAGAATGATGCCAGACCCAGTTGTTTTCATCATTCGCATCATTTTGCACAAATGCTATAGTACTCTTATTAACTAATTGATTTTCCTAGCCTCAGTGTTCTCTAAGGTTATCTCTTATGGAGATAACCTTATATTCAATAATTAATCCAAAGTCACAGTTAACAAATTGGTCTTCTTGAAGACCTGTTCCACTTTCAAGATTTTCAAACTCAGGATGCCCTCTTTATAATCACAACCTTAAAAGAACTTTGATAGCTTCCCACACCTATAGGTTCAAAGCCCTTACTCTCAGAGATCAATTGTCATCTGCCTTCAACCTATTTTTCCTGCTTCAAGACATTTGCATCACTCTGAACTAATCATGACTCCTGGCTTTATGTTCACCTTGTTCTGGAATCTCTTTTCCTAATATCTTTACTTCAAAGTTTCTCTATCACAGGACTAATTACATTTGGGGAAGAGAATTCTTTGTTGTGGAAATTGCTTGTACACTATAGCATGTTTTGCAGCATCCCTGGCCTCTATTCATAAGACACTAACAGCACACCCCAAGTTGTGATGAAGAAAAATGTCTCCTTTGGGGGTAAAAATTTTCTTGATCAAGAGCCCTGCTCTAGTTGGAAAACTTCGAATCAACCTTCAATATCCAGTTTAACGCCACCTCTTCTGTAATCTATTCCAACTTCTTTCAGAAAACACTTGTTTCCTCAACTATATTGAGCATCTCTAGAGTAAGAACTTCATCTTATTCATCACTATGTGCTTGTCCACTCCCATGGTATATATATATATATATAGGTGATGAAAATGTGTTCATTTATCAGATATGTATATCACTCCTGGAAAGTAGAATGAATACCCACTAGTTTTTCTTCATTAAGCAGATGATTTTTGCCTTAGAGATACCCCCAATTGCAAGTGATGGGAAAGTAAGACATACAATGGCTCATGTAGTTAGAAAAGTCCAGACTCAAATTATAGGCATAGCTGAATCCAGAAGACTAGATCCTAGGCAAAACCAACCAACCAACAAACCAACAATACATAGCTACAACAGATTAGAAATATAGAAACTTGGACAAGCCAGGAGGTACAAGTGGTAGGGTGCCATTGTATGGGCCTGAGATCACATGAGAAATCCAAGTTCTAAATCTGGGTCAACCTGAAACATCAAGAGTAGTTGCTCGAACCTGTGACGCTAGCTAACCGGGAGGCTGGGGCTAGGTAAAGACACTACCAAAAATACCCTTCTGGTTCTGCAGAAACTTGAGTAAGGAAGGTGAAGAAATTTCAGCTAACTAGTCCAAACCACTTGGTCATGGGTAAAGGACAACACAGATTTTGTTCAGCATGGCCTTAGCTTCATTTCCCCTAGTGCCTCTGTAAGTAGAGAAAATAGTGTAATTGAGATAAGGACTCAGGTGATGGGAGTGGATATCCATTTTCTCTCTTACATCTTAAGGCAACGTATACATGGTTGACTGACTTTCATGCCATATGTAATGTGATATTTTTTTCAGGTCAGAGGAACCTAGAACTGTGAAATTTTGTAGTTTTTGCTGTATTGTTTCCAGGAATAACTCAATTTAGGCAATATTCTGGTCTTCAGTGATCCATGTCACCCAAACTTAGTGTCTGGGTTCTGGATCTTGAACTATTTACAGCGTCAGCAGTGAGTCACTCTGTCCTTATCTTTGCTTGCATGGTGGGACAAATAACGTTTATTTATGTTCTCGGAGAGCTTTTTTGTTGTTGTCATTGTCCTTGATTTTTCCTTAGGGGAAGTCTAGCCACAGGCAACACAGCAGAATAGCTGAGACTTGAAACTACATCTCTCCATATTTTGTCAATATAGTATAAATAAAAACTTGATAAACTTCACAAGAAAATACTACAGTTGGGTCAGGTAAATGAATTTCCTGGAACACAGGTCAGATGGGGGTTTGCAGAGATCTAGAAGTGGTGATAATTTGGAGATACCATACTGGGTCGCTCTTACTTGCTGTAAGACTTCTCCCAAAGTCATAGAATATAAATCTCTGAGCTAACAAGGTAGAGTGGAAACGGCCTGATAGCGGTGCAGTAGGAAAAATGTGACCATCTGTGAGGCTGGCCCACAAGGGAAGGTTCCAAGTTCATGTCCAGACCTTACTGAGTATACCTGGCCATGACCAGAAGTTGCTGAGGCTAGCCGATGTCCAGACCCTGTTGTGTATGTGTTCCTTCTTTTTTGCTCTGTTTCTCAAGAAATACAGAAATAAAAATCTAAAAAGAAACACACAGTACCATGGCATCTTGACTTTATCTATCTTGGTAGGACTCAGTCAAGTTGCAGAATTACAGGATATCAGAGCTGAAGTGTATTTCACTGTAAGTTGTGAGTCTCTTAATTTTAATTGTGTGACTATCGGTTCATAGAGGCAAAGTGGTTGCACTAAAACTGTAGCCTTGTAAAATCAGAATTAGAAATAAGATCTGTTAACATGGCACTTTCACACAAATGTCTCGTTTGGCATTCATACAATTCTTGTTATATTATTATCTCCATTTAAAATAATATCCTCTAGGAGCTGGCAGGTGGCATGGTGGTTAAGACATTGGACTGCCACATGCCAACCACGGTTCGAGTCTCGAACCTGGCAGTTTGTTTTCTCACTTTCTCTCTTTCTCTCATCAATTTAAAATAAATAAATAAAGTTAAATAGAATAATTCTGAAAAAAAAAAAACACTTCTATTCAAAGACACTTAACCAAGGTCCTTAAGTAAATATCAAGATTGAAATTACAGCCCTGGAGCTAGTCTTCCAATTTCAAACTCAGATTTTCTTGGTAACGCTGCAAAATAATGACCTGAAACTGAAGAGTTCTCTTGTTTTGTTATGGCCAAGCATGGCCTTTGCCTCATGGACCCTACTTCAGAAGCCATCCTGTCTACCACAGTGGGCTGATCTGAAAGTCATCTCCTGAGAGTCCAGACATACACTCAAGGAGTTCCTTGGAAAGGCAAACAACAACTGAAAAATGAAGGTATGCTTTGACTCAAATATGCTCAGCCTTCTAATCATATTATCTCAATTACTCATTGCAATCATCCTTTGATTAAATTTTGTCTTGCTTTCCAGATGAAAACATTGAGATTTAGAAAGATGGCAAAATCAGCTCAACTTACCCAGCTATTAAGTAGAAATTCAAATTTATTGGATTACCTGCCCCCTTGTTTACTCTGTCTATACCATTCCATTCAGAGAACAGAGCAGGAAACAAGATAAGCTGATAGACTGGGTTGTCTGAAAAGTTATGATGCATTTTTCATAGAAAAATATGTCATGACTTTTTTGACGACTCATTGTTTGTCAGTGAGAACTGACATTAAATTTGTGTGGTTCCTTAGCCACATGTTCTTTACCCATGTGCCTCTTGCCTCAACTTACTTAATTCTTCAAGAAGCTAAAACCATTCAGAAGCCCAGTTCAGAGCACTGCACTCATCTTTCTCCTCCAAGTTTGTTCCTGACAAATGGAATGAAAGAAATACTTTATCTGGGGACCAACAGTTGGTGTAATTGGACTCCCATGTATCCCACCACGGTTTGAGTACTGGACCCAGTGGCTTAAACTCATGCCGGGTGCATGCACGTGTGTGCCCAGGATCCTGAGAGGAAAATGGAGGAAAAGGGATTGCGGCGTGGCCATCCCCCTGGAGGGTGATTTCTCGCTTTATGTCTCTCTGTTTTTCTGGCGAGCTCACGCGCCCTATAGCAAAACACTCTCCAAAATAAATAAATAAATAAATAATAAAATACTTTCTCTGTATCCTAGACTCAAATAACAGGGCCTGACCCTCTCTCATCTTCTAGAAATAAAATGCTACTGGCAACTACTTGACTTTTAAAAATTTCACATTTTGTAAGAGTTTTAGGAAAGATGTGAGGAATGTTTTTGAAATCTGAAAATAAGTGAGGAGTTTGATGATGGATGAATTGAAGACATTTATACTGTATTGGAAAACAGAAATGGTCTAAAAGTGAAATGTGTCTGGTTCCAGACAATAGAACTGCAACTTGCTAGTTATATTAATGTAAGCAAAATCTTATACCATTCTGAGATTTTCTGTTTCATAACCTAAAAAAAGAGAGGATAATAATATCTATTTTATCATTGTTGTAATCGTGATAACAACACACAGCATTGTCTGAAAGATTAAATGATATAAAATAGCTGATACTTAGTACTGAATCATAGTATGCCTTTAATACATATATATCAATTACCATTCTACTAGCAAGGAAGGATTAATCTTTTTTTTTCACCATTTATGACAAAGTGTGTGTGTGCATGAGAGAGAGAGAGAGAGAGAGAGAGACCCTCCACAGGGCACAGTCAGGCTATGATTCCCTTTCTCCAGTTCTCCAGCCTGCCAGGATCCGGGGCCACCTGTGCAGGTGCCCAATGTGTTCAGGCAGACAATGGCCTTGAGCCATTGCCAGTAGGTGGCCTCCAGCTCTGTATTCTGGTAGCCATCAACTGCATCATAGAGTCTGGGCCAGGACTTAGATTTTTAAACTCAATTTTGCTTTCTATAAAAATAGGGTAATATTTCCTTGTGGGGTTACAGAATGATCAAACAAAAGATCAGAAAACAACTAGCATAATGCCAATGGATGGTTAATGCATGTAAATTGGTAAATGTTAAGGGAAAATTCAAACAATTAAATTTATACATTTATGATTTATGTGCCTCCTTTTTTCCAATTCATCCCCGAGTGGCTGTGTTCCTAGAATTATTTGCAGTAGGGAAGCCTTGATGCTAAGTTCCCATGCATATGAAATTCAATCATAGAGTTGGAGAGATGACTTTAAATGCCATGGTTCTCTAAGGAAATAATGAGAGCTATGCACTTGTCTGATCATCACAGTGTTGTTTCAGTATTGAAATGTCATTACGCCCCACAATCTACACACAGAAAACTGTACATTACATTATGAAAGATCTCCATAATTAAATCTTATACAGCAAATAGAAGCATCTCCCTGAAAATGTTTGACAAACTTATCTAATTGTTGTGTCATTTATAAAAGCAAAAGCCTCACCCTAGACTTACTGGAATAGCCATGCATGGGGACTGAAAATACCTATCTATAAGTACCCTGAGTGATTTTTGTGATAAAATATACAAAATTCTGTTATAAAAAAGTGTATCTCTCATGATAATAAGTACCATAACTTTACAATTTTGCAAGAAAGAAATAATTAAGAAGTGGTAGCTCTTTCTGGGTATTGAAATTACACTTGTAGTTATAAACATGGTTTTTGGCATCATAAAACTTAGTTTAAGTTTCAGAATTGTTATTTACTGGCTGTTTAACACTAGGCAAGTCAGAAACCTACTGTGCCTTAATGTCCTCATCTTTGAAATGGGTAATGACAGTACATATCTTAGATAACATTGTGAGGACAAATACTGATATAGATAAATACAGATTATTGTTGATGTTCCCAGGGAGACTTTTATGTCTAACTGTAAGAAAATAAGATGGTACAGATTCCTTTCTCATCATTACCAACTGGAAAGCAAGATAAAACAGCAAAAACCATTTGCAGAAATTAGGCAGTAGGCAACTTAGGACTATGTATTTCAAGTAATAGGAGCAGGGAATTATGCTTTAGTACTATATAGGCTTTCGGTCTAGATATAGTTCTTAGACCGTGGTGCATGGCATGGACCCCAGACAGAGCATGACAATCTTGCTGAATTCAGGAGAAAGACAGGAGGTCTTTGGCTTTTAAAAAAAAGTATATTATTTATTTTTTTTTCACGAGCAAGAGAGACAGACAAAGGAGCCAGCCGGTGGCATGGTGTCTTAGGCATTGGACTTCTAGGACTTCTACATGGGTAACCACAATTTGAGTCCTGGACCCAGTGGCTTGCAAATCACGCTGGCTGCCCAAAATCCCAAATGGAGGAGAAGGGACTGTGGCATGGCCAACTCCTGGGGATGATTTAATCCCTGGGGGAGTGATTGCTCACTTCTCTCTCTGTGTCTCTCTGGTGAGCACAAGCACTCTATGGCAAAAATCTTAAAAAAAAAAAAAAAAAGACACAGAGAGAGATGGAGATAGAGATGAAGAGACACAGGCATCCCCACAAGAGAATAGTCACACTGTGACCCACCTCCAAAACAATGAACCCCAGATCATGGCACATGTGTGCTTGAGATACTCAGGGAGGTCTCCTGATATGGAACCTTTCCAGATGGATAATCCTCATAGATGATCATATTTTGCCACTAAATCACCATCTAGCCCTCACAATGGAAGCTTTCAGAAAAAAAGGTGGTAAAGATTTGTTAGGCAGGGAACCAGCAGTTAGCGTAATGGCTATGTCGCTGGACTCCCACATAGTCGACCGTGGTTCGTGTCCTGGACCCGGTGGCTTAAAACTCACGCTGGGTGCGTGTGCGTGAGTGCCCAAGATCCCGAGAGGAGAATGGAGGAAATGGGATTGCAGCATGACCATCCCCCCTGGGGGGTGATTTCTCGCTTTCTGTCTCTATATCTCTCTCTGTCTGTCTGGCGAGCGCATGCGCCCTGTAGCGAAAACCTCTCCAAAAAAAAAATAAATAAATAAATAAAAATTAAAAAAAAAAAAAAAGATTTGTTAGGCAGAATACTCAAGAGGAGGAAAAAGACTAGAAAAGTGTAGAAGAGTCCCCTGTGAGTCTTTGTCTGGACACAACTATGCATGTGTATAGGGTGAAACTGCAAGCTGCCAGAAGATTTTAGATGAAAAAATAAAATTACCAGGAAGCTGTAAGATGAGTAACTTGCTAGCTTATACAGGGCTGGTAATTGTTCATGCTCTCAGCAGCCAGAGGAAGGAGAGGAAGGAGCCTGGGCAAATACGCGAAATATTTAAGACTCCACAAGGGTCCTGCCTTAGTAGTTGGGCTCAGTTTGCCACAAAATGAAGGCTACTCTTGTGAATGGAGGAATTTAAAATCAGTCTTGAAATGAGGGATTCACATACCATAGCCCACAGGGAACATTTGGCTGAGTCACTGTTTCTGGAAATGAATATTTATGAGGACACAGTCCAAGCTATTTGCTTACCTATCATCTATGGCCACTCAAAAGCTACAACAGCAGTGTCATGACAGAAATTTTTGGCTTAAAAAGTCTTAAATAGTTACTATTTAATTTTTTTGAAAGTTTGATTACACCTCCTCCAAATAATCAAATTAATTCTAAACTAAAGTCTGAAGAGGAAAAAAATAGAAGACTAATAATCCTTAAAGGAATACAACAAATTCCAGAATATAGTACCATAAAAATAATAATATCCTGTGCTAAATAAAAAGTTCCTAGATACAGAAAGAAAATATAATGAATATTGAGGGAAAAGATAAAAAGTGGGCAATAAGAACAGACTCAGAAATGACAAAGGTAGTAGAATTAACTATCACGGACATTAGAAGAGCTTCCATAGCTATGTGCCATATGCTAAGAATGTGAAAACGAATTTGAAGGTGAAAGGGGGAGAAATAGAAGATTTAAGGCAGGACAAATGAAACTCACAAAAGTGAAAGAGTAAAATATCTTAATTAAAATAAAATACAGTAAACACTGGTGAAGAAAAGATCAATGACGTTGAATACACAGCAATGGAGACTGTCCTCCCATCCCAAAACACACAAACACGCAGAATAATGAAAACGAAAAGTCTAACAATGCTCTTAGTGGGACAATGCCAAGAGTCTCATGTTTTAAGACTAACAAACCCAGATTTTCTTAATTTAATGTAACTATAAATTCACAGAGTGAAGAAACTCAATTAAGTCTCAAGCAGAAAGAGAACTGACATACATACACACACATACCCTCACACACATAAAAACACACATATGCATACCAAGATATGTGATATTCATATTGATAAAATTCAGTGATAGAGAAAAATATCTGAAAAACAACAAGAGAAAAAAAAGATATTGTATGCAGAGGAAAAATATACAAATGAGATCAGACTTCCTGTCAGAATCTATGGAAACAAGACAATAACAGAGTGAAATCTTTAGAAGTCTGAAGAAAATAAAACTAGTCAACAGAAAATTCTATGCACAGCAGAAAACTAGTTCAAACAAAAGGTGAAATAAAGACATTTTCAGACAAATAAAAGTTAAACAAAGACTTTAGTAGCAAATTGAAGTATAGGAAATGTTTAAAAATTGTTTCCAGGTAGAAGGAAAATAATACCATGTGGAAATGTAGATTATTACAAAGACTGAGTAAACTCTAGTATATGAATAAATACAAAATATTTTTTCTTAATTTTAATCCCCATAAAAATATTTGACTTTGTCAGTGAAAAATGATATGAACAGTTAATTTTGAGTCTTATAAAAATGTGAAAGAAATATCTATGATGATGATAACACAAAGGATGTGAGAAAAAAATGAAAGTATATTGTTTTGAAATTCCCACACTAAATGAAATGGTAGCACCAGTTGTTGGTAGGTGGTTAGAGTGACTGGATCCCACCTGGCCAACTGCATAATTCTGGACCTAGCAGCTTAGAACATGCTAAGCATGCCCAAAATCCTGAGAGGAGAAAGAAGAAGGGACCTAGACCTAAGCTGGCCCATTTCCCATGGTGAGTGCTTTCCCACTTTCTCTCTCTCTCTCTCTCTGTTTCTCTCCAGTGAGTACATGCAGTGTATAGCAAATTTTTAAAAGTAATTATTTTATTTAACTTACTTAATTACTTAATTTCTTTGTTTATTTATTTATTTTAATTTGATGAGAGAGAGAGAGAAAGCAAGTCACTAAGTCCAGGACTCAAACCACAGTTGGCCATGTGGGAGTCTGGCACCCTTAATCACTATGCCACTTGCCAACCCCACACTATAGCAAATTTTAAAACATGATGTGATTTTATATTTAAAGATAAACTATAATAAGTAGAAATGTATAAGCCCTAAGAGAAGGGGGAATATCAAGTCATAATGGAGATGAAATGGAATTTAAAAAATACTAAATTAATCTGAAGAAATCAGGACAAGATGATTAAAAGAAAAAAAATTAAGTAGGACAAGCCTAGAAACAATAGTATGATCTTAGATTTCAACACAAGTATATTGGTCACTATGTTCAACCTAAATGTTCTAAACCAGCAGTCAACAAAGTACAGATCACAGGCCAAATTTGGTCTAATATTCTGTTTTGTTTTGTTTTTAAACTGTCCAGAAAGCATATGAGCTTGCTAGAGACAGACAGAAAGAGCGGGAGAAAGCACTGCTCAAAGAGGTGTGGCGATGCCTTAATCCCTTTTTCACCATTTCTCCATCTTGCTGGGATTTAGGGCATATATGTATGCAAGTCTGTTTTTTTTTCAAGCCACTGAGGAGTTGGCCATGTGGATCCAGCTCCCTGAAGCTCAGGAGGCCAGACTCAAATATCCGTGTTTGTAGAATGGTTTGTTGAAACACTATCATTCCCATTTGTTTATAGCTTCTACATGGCTGCTTTGACCACTGGTGGAATGGAGTAGTATAACCAGAAAAAAAAAAAAAAAGAAATATTCCCTTTTTCAAGTGCACATAAACTTTCAACATTTCCCCAAGTAGATCAGATTCTGTTCAATGAAACAGGTTTCAATAAGTGTAAAAGGATTCAAATCATTCAAATTACATTCATTGACCAAAACTGAAGCTATCTGGGAAATTCCTACCTATTGATAAGTTAAACAAGATACTTTTAAATAATTGATAAGTCAGAAGAAATGTAAGAAAATTTGAAATACTTTGAAATGAATGAAAGAGACAAAATGTGTGAGATGGAAAAAAAGCAGTTATTCAGAGAAGCTGGTGATACTGAATGCCTATTTAGAAAACAATAATCTAAACTTCCAATTTACACTAGAAAATGAAGGAAAAATACTACCTAGAGTAGTAAATAAAATAGTGAAGATCAGAGTGGAAATTAATGTTATGAAAGTACTATAGATACAATATACATTATGTATTTATACAATATACATGGAGAAATAGAGGCAGACTCTGAGAAAATTAATAAACATGATAAACTCTTGCCAGACTGGAATAAAAGGTAAACCCAGATTACTAATATCAAGTATGAAAGCTGTCCCATCGCCACAGATTCCATAGATATTAAAGGGATAAAAGGGAGATATTATGAATATCTTTATGCCACTAACATTGAGAGTTTGGGCAAAATGAAGAAGTTCCTTGAGAGATATAAACCACCAAAGTTCACTCAAAAGAGAACTAAAGGGACTGGGTGGTGGCACCACATTAATGTACCTGGACCCACATGAGATGGTCCTGGGTTCATGTCCTAGTACCTCTCTGAGCACGCCGGGTGGGTACACATGTAAGCCTACAATCCAGGCCAGCTGAGACTGGGGATGGATTAGGGTATAAAAGACCCTGTTGGTTGGGCTCATATTTCTCTTTCTCAGAAATAAATGATTAAATAAACTTTCATAAAAAAAGAACTGACTAACCAGATTATTCCTATACATACTAAATAAATAAAATTTGAAATTAAAAGAATTCCCACAAAGAAAACCCCAGGCTCAGATGGTCTAGATTCTAAAGAAAAAAATAATAACAAGCCTATATAAACTCTTCCAAGAAATGAAGAAGAGGAAATAACTTATCCAAGTAAGTTTATGAACCCAGTATTATTCTGGCACCAAACCAGACAAAGACATTACAAGAAAGTAAATACAGACCTACATGTTCCTCATTCTTTAGAGCCTTGGCTTTTAAGCATGGAAGGAGAGAGTCACTTCTAACTATTTGTGTTATGGATGGTGGGCTCACCAAGCCAGGTAATGAGAGTGGTAACAAGACATACCAGATGACAGCAAAATATGTTAGACTCCAAAAATGGAAACAGCACAAAACGTTTGAGTAAAAAATTGAGGATGGTGACCCTCAGAGGTAAGTGTGGTCTGGGTAAGACACTTAGAAGTGTGACAGACACCGGCAACCCCTGAGAATCCAGGAGACACTGAGAGATCAGGGATTGTCACAATGGTCTGTGACTGGTCCTAAGAGGTCCTGGCAAACTCTCAAAAAATTACCAAGCACCAAAAGATTCCAACTGATGAAGATAGATCAGACTTCAGAGTCACAGTGTATGGAAATTAGCTTATAGAGCTTTCTTGAGAGGACTTGAGAGAAAGTGAAAAGTGCAAGAGGACAGAACCACAGTGAATTGACTGGGGTGGGAGAGTGGGGGAGAGCCTTGTTTAAGTTTTCTTCCTTATCTCCTAATTTTCCTTATAACCCAACCCCTTCCCTAGGATTCTCAGGATGTGCTCCTTATCTAGAGCTTCAGCCTCTTCCCATTTATGCTCTTGGAACAGTGCGGGGAGTACTTGGCATGCTCCAGCTCCAGTCCTCAGCAACTCCTGCCCCTTTCATTGAGCACACTCTTCCACTTGTCTTTCTGCCCCTTCTCTGTTAACTTTCTCATCTGTAACGGCAGTTTCAAAGTCGCTTTCTTATGGAAGCCTTGCCTGAGTCCTTCAGGCTGGGCTTGGCACCTTTCTCCAACTTCACATTTCATCACATACTTGAAAAGAAACAGTGAAAGAGAACAGTGAAAGGTTCCAAAACATGGCACCGGGACCCAAGAGGACCTGACAGGTGGCTACTGTCCTGGGGGAAGTGATCAGCAGAGGAAGAAGGGGCAAGAGCCAGGATCAATGGTAGGTAGGCAGGGAGTGTCTGTGAGAATCAGTGTTAGGATGCAAAGACCTTTGCGAGGAGGTCGGTTACAGCAACAGGTGGAGCCAGAGAGGACAGGTGCCAGACCTTGATGAGGTGCTGTCAAAGCTGAGTAGGGGAGCAGAGCACATGTGTCCTCCTAAGGCAGGTGGAAACTTCTGGAAGTGCGTGTCTGCACACACATAGCAGGAGGTGGTGAAGGATGTGCGAATTTATAGAGAAAGAACTTAAGTCATTTTGGATTTCTTCAGAAGCCCAAATTCCTAATATTTCCTTCAGCCGGGTCAAACCCCAGATCCACCGCCTGCCATGAGCTTTTGTGGACGTTGGGAGTTGATCTCAGAGTTCTGAGCTTGCTTATTCCTTACAGTTTGAAATCCCAGAGAGGAGAAAGTATATTTACAGATAATTCTGAAAGAGTCAAGTGTGTATCTTTGAATTAATTACAGTGGCCAGGATGACAAAAACAAGGGTCTCTTGAGTTCACCTCGTCTGGACCTTCAGGCATTGATGGGCAAGATGGTCAGCCCCAAGTCCACGTCACATGCCTGATGTTACCAGGTAGTCTTTGCTCACTTCCTGGGCATCACTATTTCATTATGTGTTTTGGATGCTTCTAGCCTCCTTGAGGAATTTAGAATTTTAAAATCAAGTCAGAAAAAGCCTTGGGCAGCTCTAAGAAAGACCTAGGTAAGTGTAAACCAATAATGAATAAATGTTCTCACTTTCTGTGCCATCTCATGCACTAATAAACAGTCTTCCCCAGTATGTCCACCCCTTCAGGGTACAGGTGAGTATGATTTTTATTAACTTTGTTTCTTTTCCATAATTCTCCTCCTATCAGTGCCAGGAGAATTGCAGGCTAGTGGCCAAGTGCCAGGATAGCTTTAGGAAGACCTGCTGATTGAAGAGACATATTTCAAGTCTCACAGTTGGACTCGGCCACCTGGTGTGTTAGGTGACCTTGGGCCAATCACTTAACCTGTCTGAGTTTCTGTGCTTTCTGCTTTTTGGAGAAGAACTAATCCATTTCTGCCTTCTCCCTGCATGTAGAGTTGGGACTAGGGACATCTCAGATGGCAGGAAGTCTGAGTGTCTGCCAGGTAGAAGATTTGTGTACTCTTAGATGACTGTTTCTTTTTTCACCTGTGCTCACCTAATGCCCTGATTCTCCCTTGCTCCTGCCATCCGCTGGTAATGAGCTGCCATTTTTGGCTCATGAAAACTTCAGTGAATTAAATTCTCTCTGAGCTTTTCTTTGGGTAGAATGGTTGGAAAAAGTAGAGGAAAACAGTATAAAGCAAAAGGAATAAAGTCCCTTGGAAATATAATGCTTCATTTGAGTCTGTAGGTTCAGTCCTGGCACCAAGAGAGTTCACTTATTTATTTCTTGTCCAGAATTGCTGAGAAGAGGTTACTGTGATTGGATGGAGTAACCTGCCTTGTTCATTCTCTGAATTAGCCAAATTAGCAGAGATAAGGCCCATGTAAGGGAGCTTCAGGAACCTTTTTTGGATATTCTGTACTTGAATAATTTATCCCCAGGTAACTGAAAACAATTTAGGCTTAAAATGAGAAAAAAATAAAGTCAGTTGCTGCCAACTAAAAAAAGTAATTATTAACTGTTTCAACAGACATTCTCTCAGCAACCAGATTAAGTCATTTATTTATTCAAAGTTACTTAGGTACTGAGTACCTTCCATATTCACTCTTTCAGCCAGGTAGAACATGCAATGAACAACAAAACAGTCTTAGGCCGGCCCCATAGCCTAGTGGTTAATGGAAGTCACATTCCACATGGCTGGTTGTTGTTCAAATCTCAGCCCCAGCAGCCGACCTTGAATACCATGGGCGGGACCTGAGAGAAAGTCAGTACCATCTATTTGCAATCCCCAGACAAATTCATTTTCAAGGTCCCTGTGACTTCCACACTCTCTATTCCTGCCATAATACTTTCATTGTAGCTTACTCCAACTACAGAAGAATGAGAGTCTTGGGCTTGTGTGTATGCCTCAAATCCCAAGGGGATGAAGAAATGGAG
>NW_006159542.1:8917606-8948236 GCF_000334495.1 Tupaia belangeri chinensis
GCCCCATCAGAGGGTGCTATCTCCTTCTTTTTCATGGGCAAGCCTGTATGCCCTCTGGCAATTAAAAGCCAATAAATGAATAAAACCAACCAAACAAACAAAGAAAAAAACAAACACAGTTTCTTCCCTCCTGATGGTTGCAATCTAATAGGAGATAAACAGTAAACATCTAACATACACCTAAATAGAGTACTTCCATAATGCAGTCAGTGCTTTGGAGAGAGAAAACAGGAGGGATGTGACTGAAGTTGGAATTAGTTTAGGCATGGTGATCAGCCTATCCCTGCCCAAGGAAATGGTGTTTGAAATGAGTTCAGCAAGATAAGGAATGTTGAATGGCTCAAGGAAAGAGCTGGCTAAGGAAAACCCAAAACCGATAAGTTATCACTTCAGTTCAACTCAGTCACACACTCAGCAATAGTCTCTCTTGGCCCATCTGTCTCTCTGGAGCCTGGGTAAATTCCATATATTTTAACTTTTTCTTTCAGATCTAGCCTTTCATCCAGAGTTGGATCAGCACCTTCTACATTTTGTGACAGTTTAGGGCACTTCCTTCCAGGCAGGGAAAGCAGCTAAGCAGTCCAGGCAAAGTCTGGAAGTTGAAAAGAGGTTTGCTCTGAGGAATGAAGAGAAGTTTCAGGTTTGAGGGTAAGACCAAGGATGGGTGAGTCTGGAGACAAAGAAGGGTCCACCTTCTATAAATATACCATTTTAGGACTGAATTCTCTATTTCCACTTATGGAAAGGTCACTGAGGCCAGTGCTCTCTGGGGTGGGATCATTACACATTCACGCACTGCTGTACGGTTTGTAAAAACTTTCATGACAGAGTCCCTAATCATCTGGTGAAGACAGGCAGGGCTACCATGATCTTCTCGCAAACAAGGAAACTGAAGCTCCTGCAAGATAAGATAAATTTTTTTATGGTTTATTTCTTCCATGAGTGAGAGAGGCAGAGAGAAAGTCAGAAATATAGATAGAGCACCCTTAACAGGGTCTCGACACCACAGTCTACCCTGAGCTCCAGCCCTCTGGGATCATTGGCACCTGAGTGCCCAGCATGTTCTGGGAGGTCTCTGGATGCAAACCAATGACCTTCCCATGTGCGTATATATCATAAAGCACTGTGTTTTACTGCCATGCCACCATCTGGTTCCTGGAAGTTACATGAGTTCGTGTTTAATTGTGTTGTTTCTAGGAACTATTGGCAATAGATTTAATCTAAATAAGATTTATTAGAAGCCTTCTACTCATCCTAAGAGCAAACCATGTTTTCTACAGTTTTGTGTTCACAGCTTGGAGGAGGCACTAAGCAAGTACATAAGTTATAGGACAAAAGTCCAGTTCTGATGTATGATAGAAGGTTATGGAGGAACGGGGAGGTTGAAGTTAATGTCCACTGGGTAAAGATGGTGCTAGATTAAAAAAAAAAAAAAAAGGCAAAGTTGGTATCCTTGTGGGCATGTAATCTGAGTAGAGCTTTAAATAGAAAGAATGAAGGGGACATTTTCAGTGTTGAAACACATGTAAGAAATCTACTTGGAGTAAGCGTCAAGGCATAGACAGAGTTGAGTGTATTAGACTATGAGCTTCTTGAAGAAGAGTGTAGGTTTCTGTTTTGGATGATGTAGGAGGTGCACAGCTAGTGAGTAATTAATAGTAATAATAATAACAAAAGTCCCAAGGGAAATAGAGAATCATGCTTATCCTTAGGAAGCCTGTAATTGAAAGAATGAGTGGAGACATGTTTTGGATATCAGAAAAATCTGAATTCTAGTTAGAACTCTAACTACAACTTTGATAAGTCATCCTCTAAGACCTTGGGTTCAACAGGTTTGTCTAAAGTGCTTCCAACCCGAAGGACCTTCAGTAATGGGTTGAGGACATGTCTCAGGACACAAATGGCTTGATGCATTAGCAGGGTCTGCTATGACCAGAACCTGGAAGTATGTCATCACCAGTATCATATTTGCCATCCTCAGACAAGTCAATTGTCAAGGTCCCAGTGACCTCTACACTCCCAATTCCCGTAATAATGCCTGTGCTGTAGCTTATCCCCAACGACAGCAGGATGAGGGCGTGAGGCAATTTATTCTGAGTCAATAGGAAGAGACACACACAATATTGGCAACAAGAGAGGAAAACTCCTGGTGTCTATTTTTTATTTTGAGATACGTTTTGAAAAATTCTTGGTCTCAGCATCTTCAGTTCCTGGCCATCCGCCATGGTAAAATCAGTCCCTTCTGGTCCATTACAAATTGAATAATCATAACTCTATTTATCAGGAAATATACGCAGAAGGGATGCATAGGCCAACAATTAGTATTAAGGCTTCGGGCCTTTCATTGACTAACTCCAAGGGCTTCATGGGGACTATTTCACTTGAGACCAGGGTGTCCATGGGAGCAGACAGAGACCGCCTGCTACCGTGCTTCCAAGGTAGTGATTCTTCACATGGTTGCCTGGGGAGTAGACATCTGCCTGGCTTCATTCCTGGCATGTACCGGAGGGTCTGTTAATATTTGTAGAAGGAAGAGTGCCAATAGGCCATCGTACTGAACAACTTATTAAGTGCCTATAATGCAATGCACCTGATGCACTGCAGGGCATGGACTTCCCTGCTTTCTTTGTGTCTGTGGAAATCAGAGTTTAGGCTAGACTGTGCCTAACAATCTGTGAGGCAGAATGTTACAAACCAGGGGATTGAGTCCCCTGGTGGTGTGGTGGCTACTGTGGCGGTATCTCACATGACCAACTGTGTGGTTCAAGTCTCCAACCTAGTGGCCTGAAATACATTCCAGGTGCATGTGCATGTGTGCCCCAAATCCCAAGAGGAGAATGGAGGAGAAGGAATTGCATCATGGCCATCCTCCATTGTGTGTGTGTGTGTGTGGGGTGGGGGGTGGAGTGTGCTTTCTCACTTTCTTTTTCTATCTCCGGTGAGTGCATCCTCTAGCCAATCAAACACACACACACACACACACACACACACACAGAGGAAAGTTCTGTGTGAATTTCTGGTTGAAGGAGCGGGATGATTAGTCAGGTGATGCCTATTTGGATGAGACCTTGAGAGCAGTTTCTGAAGCCAGGCTGAGAGTCTGTGACCATGTTCATCGCTCACTGCTTATGTCTGCTTTGCAATGCTCCCCCTGCTCTGTCCTCATTGCATCTCAAACACCACCTCCTCCCTTACCTAGGGCCGGAGTCCTTTGACTGTTTATGTGACTTGGCCGCTAGCAAGTGTTCTCTGCAAGGTCTCCATAGTGTACATTTAATGTCATTGGCCTTTGGCACGTAGGAAGTCTAAATGTTAGTTCTCAATGGAGTTGTGTGGAATTGTGATGATGATTATGTCTATCCTTTGGCCCGTTGGCATGATCTATATCTACATCTATGTATCTGTATCTTTATGAAAGAATGAGACAGAGTCTCACCATGCCACGATCCTCCTGCCCCAGCCTTCCAGTTAGGAAGGACCACAAGCACATGCAGCCACATCCAGTATGTTCTGATTGCTGGAGAATTAAACCTGGGTCCTCCCATGCAGCTCTAGCTTTCCAATCCATGCACCACCCCAGAAGGGCTACCAGTTTACTCCTTTACTGAAATTTGTTTTGTTTCCATCTAATATCTTTTTTGCAGCTATTTATGGAGTACCTAATTCATGTAACCAGGCTGTGAGCCTTGGCTTAGGGAGGAAAGGTTATAATTATGGTGCATGTTGCTACTCTGAATGCAAAGTTCCAATATTTAAGCCATAGGTTTGTCTAAAACTATCCCATCCAAATGAGACCTTAGAGATTAATTCAACCTTCTCTCCATATAGCTGAGAATATATAGACACAGAGAGGGAAGCAACTTACTGAGGGACACACAGCTCGTACAGATAAAATCAAGTTCTGGGATTTTTTTAGATATATTCCCCACAATTCTCACCATTGTGCTGATAAAAATAAAGAAGGGGTCAGAGGAGTACGTAAGTGCAAGTAGCTAAGGACTTAGCAAGTTATTTGTTTGCAGTATTTTTTCCTTCCTTCAATATTCATTTTAAAGGCACTCTCCTATTTGTGAAGTGTGAGAAAAGCAGCCACTGCCATCTGCCAGTTCACTTGCTGGTAGGGGAGAGAGAGACACATTTAATTTCCATAGTTTTGAATGTTGGCAAGTGCTGCAATCACAAAAAATAAAATGAAACGTATTTGAAAGTGGAAGAGGTTAATTGTGCTTGGTCATATGGAAGTTTCTTACAGTATGGGGAGGGGGAAGGCATTCCACAAAAAGGACCAGCAGAAGAAAAGCTGTGTAAAAGGCCTCCACTATTTCTTGCGAGTTTGCAGCAACAGGAACAAGAAAGTCCTCCACTTAATGATCTGTTGGGGTCAGCCCTGATCTTAGGCCACTTTGGACTTCCATTGCTTTGGCTAGCTTAGGTGAGTGCCATGCTACATTTGGCCACATGATGGCGGTGCAGGGCCACAAAAGGATTGAGCGGTCTCCTGACCGGTGTGTTTGTAAAAGTTTCCAGAGAAGAAGGCTGCCCCAGACCAGGGTCAGAGCTGCTTAGAAGGGCTTTTCAGGAGAACACATCAGCCTTCCGACTTGGAAAGACAGGACCGTTATTCTGAAGCTGAGGTCTGTTCAGCATCTATGGACATAATTTAGATGTTGCCCAAAGCCCATGGAGAGAGATGCCCTTTTAGGTTACACCCATGAATTACAAGAAGTCTTAAAGTACCCTGACCCCTGGTTTCCACATTTTTTCTTTTTTTCTCAGTCACGGTTGTGTCCGTGGTGGCTAAGGTGCTTCAGCTCATTGTCACCTTGGCTGAAGAAAATCAGAAGGGGTTATTCAGTGTATTGGTGAAGAAAAAATAAACATATGGGCTCTAATCCAGAGGTCCTTTCACCTGCACGTGCCTCGCTTGGCCACTTCCTCTGGTGTTGCCGGTCTGTGAAATGTCTTAGGGGCGAGTGTGAGTGTGTGTGTGTGATTGTGTGTGGCTGAGTATTCATGTATAATTGCGTATGTATGTGTGTCTCTGTGTGTGATTGTGTATGTGTGTGATTATGTACATATATGTGATTGTGTCTGCTGTGTGTATGATTGTGTGTGTATGTGTGGTTGTGTGTGGGACCATGTGTGCCATTGTGCATGTGTGTGTGCTTCTGCGTGTATATGTGTGTGATTACGTATGGACGTGTGTCTGTGCAGTGGAGGTGATGGGGATTAAGCTGGTGGGGTGCATATACCATCCCTAAGGTTGTTTTTGTCTCTGTGGGGTATGGGACAAAGAGGAGAGACTCAGAAGAAGAGACTGAATTCTCAGAAGATGCCCAGGATTAAGGAAATGATTGAATTAGAATCTTTGTCAAAAAGTGAGTTTTAAATCAGATTTTATTTATATATTTTTTGGAGAGATTTTTCCTATAGGGTACGTACACTCGCCAGAAAGACAGAGAGACAGACAGACAGAAAGCAAGAAATCACCCTCCAGAGGGGATGGCCATGCCACAATCCCTCCTCCTCCATTCTCCTCTTGGGATCTTGGGCACACACACACGTACCTGGCATGAGTTTAAGCCATCTGGTCCAAGACTCAAACCACAGTTGACTACATAGGAGTCCAGTGACATAGCCATTACGCCAACTGCTGGTCCCTTAAATTAGATGTTAATCCCTGTTCTTCTCTGACACCTTAGTTTGCAAGGGGCCCCCATGTCCACTCTGTATCTGTCTTGTTTCTCTGCCTTAGTTTCTATCTCCTTTTCTATTGCTCTCAAACACTTAAGATTGTGGGAGGAAGAAGGACAAGGGTCAGAACCTACACTGATCCTGAGAACGAAACAAAAGACTGCTGGAAAAACCCTTGTTTCTGTGTGTGCTGTCGGGGTTGGTACCGGAAGCAAGGTCGGAGGACAGGAATGATGAAGACATAGGCCCCAACTCAAGATGGCTGCTGTCCAGGAGAAATCTTGCTTTACACCTACAGAAGGGAAAAATAAGGACTCTGTTTGGGGGTGGGAATGGGTGGAGTTGACAAAATGGGGTATTTATGTGGATGGAAATTATAGATCGTCTCCATTTTTATTTTACAAAGACAGAATTCTCCATTTTTAAGTCACAATCAATTTCCAGAAATCGTTTAGTTCTAAACATTACTAGTCAAATCTCTCATTCTTTTCTGCTTTTACTGTTTGAGTGAAATTGATTTGTGTTTTTAATTTTAAAGAAAAAAAGAGACTGTTCAAATGTCCCTCTGGCTTGGAAATTCCTGGCATAGGTTTTTCTCCCCCCTCATGTCTCTCTTTATACCAGGAAGGGTCCCAAGGATAAAAAGCTCAGGTAACGATTTCAATTTTATTTTTTTCTTTACTATTTAGAATGCAACACAAACTATTTTTTGGAAAATGATATGTGTAGAGACCATTTTCAAAGAGATACAAGTTGGAGAAGCTGCGTGGGCATGATTAGAGCAAATGGGTTGTGGGATCTTTTTTTTTTTGTTATCATTTTTATTTACTAACCTTTTATTCAAGGACTGTGATGCAAGATCAACAAACAACTCTCATCCCATAATCAATTATAGCTGGAAGACAATAAATAGCTATTCAATGTTTCTTTCATGCTCTGAGAAAGGAGGCTGTATTGGCGGCCTTTAACGTTGGGGCCTTTCCATAGACAGTGGGTAGGCAGCCATAATTGCTTCTTTTAATGCAATACTCCCCATGTGATTGGCAGAGATGAAGATAACAAGAATACTGATAGGAACAATAATTTATGTTCATAGTAACTATTCGAGTTTATAAAACATTGGCATATGTATAATGAAGTGGAATTCTTTTAGCTGCTCTGTGAGGGAGTGATAACTGCTCATTTCACCAGTGAGGTAACTTGGGTTCAGAGAGCCTGGATTTGAGCCAGTTTTCCTTTAACCACATTGGTGTTGGTCAAGGGGCAGCCAAGTATACCCTCTTTTCAGATGTGCAACGTTCAAATTTAAGTGAGATTGAGCACATTGAACCAGGAGTGAGGCAGGATGAATACAAAGTGGCAGGACATAGCAGAAATCAGGCCCAGAATTAAGAATTTTTTTATTTTTCTTTTTAATTGCCAGAGGACCCATGTACTCCCTAGAGAAAGAGAGACAGAGACAGAGAGAAAGTTCCTCATAGTCAGATGTGTTCACTACAATATTCTTTCCTCCATTCCTCCTTCCCATCAGGATTTTGGGCACACATGCACATGCACCCGGAATGTTTTTCTTTTTTTGGAGAGGTTTTTGCTATAGGGTGAGTGCGCTTGCCAGAAAGACAGAGAGAGAGAGACAGAAAGCGAGAAATCCCCCCCCAGGGGGGATGGCCATGCCGCAATCCCTCCTCCTCCATTCTCCTCTTGGGATCTTGGGCACACACGCACACACGCCCAGCGTGAGTTTAAGCCACCGGGTCTGGGACTCGAACTGCGGTCAACTACGTGGGAGTCCAGTGACATAGCCATTACACTAACTGCTGGTCCCAGCCCGGTATGTTTTTCAAGCCTCTAGGGCAAGGATTTACACTTTGGTTGGCCTTGTGGGTTCTAATCCCCAATGCATTGTTGTACTATGGGGCTGGCCCTTCCTTTTGACAGAGATCTTCTTTCAAGTTCAGGCTACACTCTTAGATTGTCATTTTCACGATGTTGTATGGGTTTTTTTGGTCAGTTCTTCCCAATATGGAGGTAGCTACACAGTGGCATAAATGTCAATGGACTGGAATAATTGGGGGCATTCAAAGCCCACTCTCACAGAGTGGAATTTGTTTTGGGAAAGCCTCAACCTTTTTACTTAGGTGGTCATGATGAGATAGGTTCTGGGGTACAACCGTTCAGAAACCAAAGGGGACAGCTTCAGTGAGAGTAGCATGGACCTACCAGAAAAAGTGTGAGACAGCAAGCAACTCCACAAATTGAGGCACTGAGGCTCAGAAACTTTAAGTGACCTGCTAGTCTCCCCGTTTCAGATTTAGCCCTTCTTCGGCTACCCTCTTCCGGGAACTCAGACATCCTATTCTCCTATTACAGGCTACCCTGAAACAGGGCTTCAGCTCCCACTGCCCTGTGCAGTCCTAAAAATCTTTACAGTCATTTGTTGAATTTGGAGGTGCCAGGGTATGTCTTGGAGAGATTTTTGTCTCAGGAGTCTTGGAACAAGAGCTAGGAATCTGCTTTAAAACCATCATCCTAACATCAAGCAAGTTTCGGGAGGCCTGTGATACTTCACTCAAGAGCTGATGGGAGGATATGGACTTGAAGTCCCGCTCTCAGGCACACCAGGTGTGAACTGATCTTGCTGACAGCTTTGGCCAGGTGGGCTTGGCTAGCCTCACGCATCTTCTGATGGCTGGTGCTGGGGCTCCTCGCCTTGCATGTGCGCATTTGTGGACTCCTCGTGCTCCCTTCCACTGACAGCACCAAATTAACAACCCACAAAAACACACATAGAATGTTTGTGTGTTTTGTCTGTTTGGACAGGCAGGGGGTTCCCTGGGCGTTTGGAGATAATTTCTTGGTTAAATTATATATTTTTTTCCTTTCATGTTTGAAAAAAACAAATTGGCTTCCTTACAGTTGTCTCCTCTCTCCCTCCTCGTTTCCTGCTGTGGAGACAAATCTCCTACTTTAAAAAAAGTCTCCAACGCACTCATAATCAGTCTGTTTACAAACCAACATTTTCAGCCCAGAGCATTGCCTAGAGAAGAAATAGTGAAGGGGAAATTCTTTGTTTAATCACAGAATAGTTCCCATGATTTCGACAGTTGGAAAGTAACCTCTTGGATGCTACAATGTACACGTCCATCCTGCAGAAAAATTGTACGGTCTGGTCTGGTTCACGATTCCCCGATGCTTTTAATATTTATTGAATTCCTACTGTGTGCACTTTTTAAAAAAGTAAACAAATAAAACCGATGTGAATTCATCCCTCAATTAGCCTAATAGGAGAAAAGTAAGAGAGAGAGCAGTTTAAATGGAAGGTAGTATTTGAGAAGTGTCCTAGGGGAACTGAGTAGGAAGGAATGAAAGTGAGCACAGAGGAAGCTCAAAGGAGGGGATGATGTTACAGGGAGAAGCACAGAATGCCCCGAGTAGAGTTAAGGCTTGGGGTTTGGCTGGATCCCAGGGTTCCACTCTCAGCTTTTGCCATATTGGCTCTTTGATTTGGGGCAAATCCATTAACCACTCTGGGTCCCAGTTGCTACATTTGTGAATTAGGAATAATACAAAGTGCTCACTTTAGGGTTATAATAAGAATTCAGTGAATCTATGCAAACAAAGTACCTGATCAGTGCCTAGAATGTAGCATGGGCTCCAGAAAAGTTCATTGTTCTTGAGCTGAGCTTTGAAGGATGAGTAATGCTTGAGCATGGAAGTGAGCAGAGACATCAATGTAAGGTAAGATAATCGTAAGAGGAAACTCAAAAATTAGAGAAAATTGTCAGGCATACCTAGGATTAGGAAAAAGGACCTTTAGTTGAAGAAAAGAGTAAGGAGTAGATGAAGATGAGGTCAAAGTCTGTGTTAAAATTCTGTCCCCATTTTTTGCCCTTCAAAATCTGCTAGAGAGCTTATGCACTTCCTGGAGCAAGATAGAGGGAGAAGAGAAAGAGAGAATAAGAAAGCACCCCTCCTCCAAGGAGGATGGTCATGCCACAATCCTTTCTCCTCCATCTTTTTCTTTCTTTGGGACTTTGGGCACACATGCACATGTACCAGGTCCAGAACTTGAATGGTGCATCAGCCAGGTGGATTCCAGCAGCTTTAATCATTACTCCACCAGCCGCCCTCTCCTCAACCTTTTTTAAAGGCAGGATTTCCTTGTATTTCAATCCTCCTGCTTCAGCGTCTGGTGTAACTCAGACTGTAGATATGCGCCATTCCACATGGTTTTCAGAATGGGCTGGAGTTAAACCCAGGCTGCCCACATGGCCTCTGCCCGCTGAGGACCAGCATTGATCAATGCATGCGCTGTAGCTGGGTCTACCCTCCTATTCTCATAATGGCTTGCAAACTTTACTGGTGGCACTAATATAGTAAAATGTTAATTATAGAATCCTGACGGGGATTATATGGTGTAAATACAAGTATTTCAGTTTGTCTTATGGGAAGAGAGTGGGGAATTATTTTTCCCTTTCACTTGGCTAAATATTTCATCTTAATTGTTTCTAGTAAAATGCCCTCCAGCCTGACAACAAAAATAGTCCGAGGCTACACGGCACTGACACTTGTACTCCACAGCTGCGAGACAGCTTTTTAGAAGATTTAAATTTGGGAAGGTACTTGCTGTGCTTAAAGGACATTTTTCTTTTTCTCCTATTTTAGTTGCAAAGAAATGATCTACATGTAACAACTTCCTCACGAACAGGACTGGTTTGCCAAGTCCATCTTTTCCCGAGTCAGACGCAGTGCCCCCCAAGCAAATGGTTGGGACTTAGTCAACAGAGGCAGGATTTCTCAAGGATTCTTTGGCCTAGCTGGTCTCTGTAAACTTTTTTTTTTTTTAAGAATTATTTTATTTAATTATACTCATTGTTGTCATTATTATTTTTAAAACATTTGACCAGAGAGAGGAAGAGAGGGAAAGTAAGAAAGCAAACTGTCATGTCTGAGACTCAAACTGCAGTGGGCCATGTGGGAGTCCAGAGCCTGAACTACCACACCACCTGCCGGCCCCTCTGTAAATTTTTCATGTATAAGAGAAATTTGAAAAGAGCTAACCTGGTAAAACCACGCAGAGTGGGGTATCTTTGGTTTGGGGAAAGAAAGAGAAGCAATACTTGGTGGGGCGAAGGAAGGTGAAACACAGAAACAAACACAAAACGAAAATCTCACTGGGGAAATAAATATTTTGAATAAATATTAGAGTAGATGGCTGTAGAGCAACAAATATAAATACTGAACTACCTCCACCGAAAAATCTATACTAAAGTCTAAAACCAACAAACAAACATCAAGCATGGCCCTCCACAGTGGTGCAGTGGTAACATGCCACTCCATGATACTGAAGCCATATGGAAGATTAGGATGCTGTTCCCAGGTTGACCTGTATACATTGGGATTGCACAGGCATGCCCATGATCCTGGCAGGCTGGAAAGACTATGGGATGCATCAATGTGAAGACAATGTTGAGGATGCTCTTCTTTCTCTTTTTCAACAAATAAATAAGCTTCTTTAAAAATAAAGTAAAATTGGGACGAGTAGGTGGTGGTGCTGTCAAGGTGTTGGACTCCCACTTGGCCGAAAATGGCACAAGCCCCAGACCCAGAGGCTTGAAACTGATGTTGGGCGTGTATGTGTGTATGTCTGAAATCCCAAGAGGAGAATGAAAGAAAAGGGATTGCAGCATAGCCAACTCCCCAGGAGATGATTTCTCACTCTCTCTCTGTTTCTCTCTAGCAAATGCATGCACCTTATACCAAAAAATCTCTCTTACATAAAAACAAAAACAAAACAGGCAATATTGGGTAGGACTGAATTTCTGGAAAACAGCCACACGGGGCTCAAGGGCTGATCCTGTGTGAGTGAGAGGGAAAGTTTAGTGTCAAAACAGTAGCTACTTTTGTTCACATAACAATACTATTAGGAACCTCTATAACAGGCAAGGAAAAAAAAATTAACAGACAAAAGAATGTAAAGATCTCTGTTGAGAAAAAATTATGTAGTTTTGCTTCAGAAAAGTTAAAAAGTAAATAAATAAATAAACTCATCATGAGGAGGGTTGCATTCTTCCCTGTCATAGATAGGGACAGTGGAGATTAGAGAATTAAGGTGACTTACTAGTTGTACAACTGGTGAGTTACTGACCCATTGCTCTCTATTCCTGGGCTGAGGGATGCAAGCATGAGTTCCTAGAAGCCTGTATAACCCTTCACGTTGATACAGGGACCCAGCCTCATCTTTGGATCCTCTATGACCAGTATAAAGTCTGGCATAGAGATTTTCAGTGCTAATTAATTAAGGGAATGTTTTGAGGGCTCCCTTGCCTCCTGAATACAGAATACAGGTGCACTCTTTTATGAAGAAGACAACTACTTAACCAGTACTAGTTCGGCTAGGAGCGATACTGGGCATTGATGTGCTAGAGGGGGCCTGGTTCTAAGTAGACCTTCACAGAGTGATACCTCTCCAAGTTGCTGACAGTGGATTTGCAAGCAATTGAAGGGAGTCATGGAAATGTGGTCCAGCCATCATTTACTTTCAAAACTATTTATAAACCAAAGTGTGTATGTGGCATTAATTTGGCCCAGAGTAGACAAAGGCATGGCTGCACTATCCAAGCAACAGGCTGTCCTCACAAGCTATGCACCTAATTAGACTTTGATAATCTGTATAAATTAGCATTTACTAGTGATAAATATCGCACACTGAGCCTTAAATAATACATTAGATTTAATTGAATAAATGCATACATTATGGCCTTATAATGCATATTTGCCATAATGAGTTATCTTCCATGCACAAACAAACAGCAATTCTGATTAATCAGGTAGAGGAAATTGTGCTATTAAAACTCCAGGTTCTATGCAAAAGATTTCAGTGTTGGTCAGGTAAGAGAAACAAAAATTCTTTCCCTTGCCTTTGTTGGATGAATTTCCTATCTTTGGGAATCTCCATTATCTTTGAACCTCTACATTTGTTCAGTGATGTGAAAGACTACACCTATCTTTCCACTCCCAAAATTTGGATATGAGCCTCAGATCTGCTATTGAATAACTGTGATTTTGGACAAGTCACTTAAATTCCTGTGCCTAGTTGTCCCTGTAAGTTCAAGAAATAAGAAACATTCATCTTACCAGTTTGGGACTACTAGATGTGGTACTTGGTAAGGCATCTTACCCAGTAGCAAGCTCTCAGAAGCTTGGTAAATGGGACCTACTGTCATTATAAATTGTATTAAATAATGTGCTACCTATTATTTCATTCATTCATGAATAGAAAGAAATGAAGGCAGAGCATATATTATCGTGCTCAATTTTAAAAAGGAAAGAAACTGCCTCAGACATTAAGACTTATTTGTTTACCCATTCAAGGAATATTTATTGGTTACATGATGTCAAGTGTTAGAGACAAGAAGATGAAAACACCTAGCTCCTTCCGGCCTCAGTAACCTCGGAGTAAAATGGGAAGCGGAGAAAGTACTGAAAGTACTAAGAAATCACTAATAATTATGATATTGTGAAAGAAGAGTGTTCACAAAATACAATGGCAGAATCTGGGAAACTGAACCGAGCCATTCTCTGAAAGCTAATTGGAAATGTGGAGGATGATTGCTTGTGGTGGGGAATGCTTTTTAGGAAGTTGGAAGTCTTGTACCAGAGTGATAGAAGATCTCCGTGAAGATTCAAGGTCAACTCAGTTAATGACCAATGTTACCAAGTGCAGTGTATCTAGAGTATGTTTCCCACTTTGGGCTCTGTTGGAGTCACATCGTTTTTAGTCGCGGGAGGGGGGGCTGATTGCATATTGTCGAATGTTTCCCAGCAGCTCTTCTACCCATTAGATGCCAGGGCCTGTGACATCTTCCCCTCCACCCTGGCTCTGAGTGTCTAAAATATCTACACACATCTTTGAGCAAGGGGACAACACTTGCTCTTGAGAACTGATGGCCTCGAAAGTTGATGGCAAAGAAAGGGATCATAAAAGATGAAACTGGGATGAAAGCCA
The DNA here is from genome assembly GCF_000334495.1 of Tupaia belangeri chinensis. Lineage (NCBI taxonomy): Eukaryota > Metazoa > Chordata > Mammalia > Scandentia > Tupaiidae > Tupaia > Tupaia belangeri. The sequence continues at coordinate 8,931,309 of NW_006159542.1, forward strand.
GATCAGGGTGAGCTGTTTCTGTTATATTAAAGTAATTCCTATTTCCCTCTTAGGTGATCAGGAGCAATCTTCTTACAAGATCATGGGGAAATCCTCTTATTGTAACTTACATAGAATCCACATTTTCCCACTTTATCAGCCTGTGACTTCATTTATGGGGATAATTTTAGTTGCATGAGCTGCCTGCTGACATAGGACCTGCAAACTCTCCCCTTCACCCCAGCAAACCTCCTCTTCTCCTATCCCCTCAAAGAGTGATGTTTTGTCTCATTTTCTCTAGGCTCAGAAGTTTCTTACATATGGTTAAGAACACATTTTGTTCTTGTAGCTCCCCCTAGCAGTTCTATTAGGAACTACTGCTATGTTGGGTAGCTATGCAGGACAGAAGATTTTCCTACAGATGGCCAAAAAGACACATTTGGGATCACATTTACAAAGCCATGGATTTTGTGTCCTAGTCTTAGGAAACACAATAGGCACTGTGGTCCAATCACCCCAAAGCATTTTTAGTATAAATTCACCCTTACTTGCAATCCTCAAGTACGATAGTAATGCTATACCTGGAGAATGTCCACCCTCAAGACAATCTTTCTTCCCTTCTAGCCATTTCCCTAAGTCTCGTTGGTTTTCTGCTGCAATGCCTTCAAACAAGCCACACGCACACAATAAATTAAAAACCTTCTCCACCCATTCTTTGTGCTACCATTTTTTGTGCTTTAAGAAAAATCTTCTCTAGTCACAGTACATGTACCTCCCATGCTTCCTTCTTCCTTTCCTCTGGTCATATTGTCCTTTCTTTATTTTCTGGATTCTGTATTATAAACACCTAGAAAATCAATTAAGCAATTATAAAGTGGTCCGTGGAGGGCAGAGAATAGAAAGTTTGCACTTCCTCCATAGGGAGCAAACCCCATATATCCTTTGTAGACAGAAAAAGGGCAAGGTTAAGCATTTCAGTCCCATCCTGAAGAAGTGGCAGTCTACATGGACACTGTCACTAATTTAGCTAGTAGATGGCATTGCTTCACCAACCCCTTTCTGTGTCAGAACTGTGTTCCCTGATGTATGGCTTTCCTTGGAGGAGATTTCTGGGAGACAACTATAATACCATAAATACAATGATTATTTCCCTCTGATGATTAGATTTTGTTCTTGGGTCAGTGGACTCAGTAGTCCTTGTCTTTCCTTGGGAGATATGAGTATCTACAGATATTGATGCAGGTGTAAAAGTACCAGCTATAACTATATCCCAACCTACCAACCTATCTACCTACATACCTCCCTAGAGGTATCTATATCAATATTGATATAGATATATGTACATATCAATACCTTTATCTATCACCTACCTATCATTCATCTATCTGTCATCTATCTATAGCGCTAGCTAGCTCTAGTCTATCTGTCTATAATATCTTCTTATCATATCTACTTATGCCTCCCATTCATACCCCATGGTTCTCTTTATGATTCATGCTATGGCTGCACCACGTGTTTGTTAGACATATACTCGATATCTGATTTCTATTTTTATTTATTTTTGTTTGGTTGGGTTTTAGATTTTCTTGCCATAGGACATGGGTGCTCGCCAGAGAGAGAGAGAGAGAGAGAGAAAGAAAGTGAGAAATCACCCTCTACCCCCAGGGAGAATGGTCATGCAGCCATCCCTTTTTCTCCGTTCTGTTCTCAGGATGTGGGACATGCATGCACATGCTCCTGCCATGATTGTCAAGCCATGTGTCTAACTCGAACTGTGTAGCCAGTCATGTGGGATCCCGCACCTTAACCTCCATCCCACCTGTTGGCCCCGTTTGTTTGTATCTATGTCAGAGCATATGTGCTCATGCCAGAAAGAGTGCGTATACCCCAACAATATCTGGTCACTCTGCAATCCTTTTATCTCTAGTTCTCCATCTTTTAGGTAAGTGCAATATGCCCCGTGTGTTTTCCAAGCCAACGGGGCTGGAACTCAAATTCTGATTCGCCTCCTCTGTGCAGCACCTAATCTCTGCTTTACGAGCCCAGCCCTGATCTCTGTTTTTGAGCACAATTTACCTACAAGCAAACATCTCTTCTGAAATATGTCCTTTACCCTCATTTTTATGTTTTATTTATTTCCCACTCTCACTGTATGTTTTTCCTGTAAGCCACTTCAAACCTTTTGTGGAATAAGGTAGATGATACCTAAGGCATGAGGAATTCATACATAAGATGAAATAGAGGAAGTGGCTATGAAGAAGGTAAGAACCAAGTGCAAATAGTGCTCTGAGTAAAACCATGACTGAACTGCTGGAAGGGAGACAGTAACTTAGGCTACAGGACATATAATCTCTAATCAGGTGTAAAGGGCTAAAAGAATTACAATTCTGAGTATTTAAAATTTAAAAAGTCTGCCTCAGTTTGTGTGAATTTTCATAAAATAAAGAATTCTACTTTTCTTTTTTCTTTCTTTTATTTTTTTTTAATTTGCTGTAGAAGTAGAGTGAGTGTGCTTGCAGGAGAGAGACAGAGAGGGAAAGTGAGAGAGCACCTCATATATAAGACTATTACAAGAAGTAGAAATGGAGAAGACAAGAACCAAGTGCAGATAGGTTGTCTTTTTTTTTTTTAATAATATTCCTTGAATGCACCAACATCTAGCTATCATGAAAAAAAAAATAAAGCTCTCTTTTTGTAAATGTTGTTACTAATAGGTGATAGGTCAGTAATATCTACTTACTAGAATTTAATGTGTCTGATCATTTAGTTACCCTTTAGAAATTAAACTTTTGGGATGAGCAGATGGCATCATGGTTATGTTGCTGGACTCCCACGTAGTCGACTGCAGTTCAAGTCTCAGACCTGGCAGCCCAAAACTCATTCCGAGTGCATGTGCATACATGCCTAAAATCCCAAGAGGAGAATGGAAGAGAAGGGTTTGTGGGGGGGCCATCCCCCGTGAGGGTGATGTCTCACTTGCTGTCTGTCTCTCTCTGGCAAGTACACGTGCCCCATAGCAAAAATTTCTCTTAAAAAAAAAAAAGAAGAAATTAAGCTTTTTACAAGGAACTTTAAGCATGAATCACTTATTGAACTTGATACAATGGCTGAAAAGTTTTCCTAAGAAGTGTTTTTACCTCTGGGTATATCCTAGTGAGAGACTTTCGATAGAATTTGTTTCAACCTTATGAAAACTGTGTTTAGTCATGGCCTAATATGAGTTATTCATTGGATTCACCAGGGATTAAAACTAAGAATAAGATTTATTGCATTTATAATAAAATATATGAATGAAGAAATAAAATGTTAATGTTTCTTAATAACTGTTGGGATCTGCTAGAATGATACATGTGGCAGGGATATGAGTAGTAGGTGAGAATGTTAAGCTTTTTGGTTCAGAATTCCTTTTCACTGTTTTTTATTTCTAGACTGGCAGATCCCATGGTGTACCCAAGACACAGAGCTGTGAATACACATGTCTATGGAGGCCTTGAAATAGGGGATGATCTAAGAACAGTCAGCCATAGGCTGACTTACATGCTGGAGCCTGAATAACCTCTTTTGACCCTTCCCTGAAGATAATCTTCCTCAGTAACCTATGACACACAAAAAATTGGACCTTAAAAAGACAGGGTTATAACCACTGCTATGGTTCATCTCATCATTCTGGGGGACTCAGCATATAGTAGATATAATGAAAGATTAAGTTGAGAGTCAAAGGATCCAGGTTAAGGCCTAGGTGTAAGACCTACTAATGTGATTTTATCTCTAAGTTGAAACAAGTAGTAATGCCTATTTCAGAGAATTGTTAGGAGACACATATGCCTCTGTGAAAAACATTTTGGAAACCTCAAAGTGCCATATATACTTAAAAAATGTTTCTTTTCTTTTTTTTTTTTTTTTGGAGAGGTTTTTTGCTATAGGGTGCATGCACTCACCAGAAAGACAGAGAGAGACAGAGAGACAGAAAGCGAGAAATCACCCCTCATGGAGGATGGCCGCACCGCAATCGCTTCTCCTCCATTCTCCTCTTGGGATCTTGGGATCTTGGGCATGCATGCACACACACCCAGCATGAGTTTAAGCCACTGGGTCCTGGACTCTAACCATGGCTGACTATATGGGAGTCCAGCAAAGTAGCCATTATGCCATCTGCTGGTCCCACCATATCTACTTTTTCCCAGTGTCTTTCAGGCAGAATTTCCAAGGTTTCATCTCCTTTCACATTGGCATGTAATTACAGTTGAGGCTGAAAGAGTGAACTTTTAAAAAACGTTATCTCTGTGAGCCAGCAGGTGGCATACTAGTAAAGACTCTGGACTCCTATCAGACTAACTGTGGTTCAAATCCTGGACCTAGCAGCTTGAAAATCACACTGGACACATGTGTGTGTATACCCAGAATCCCTGGAGGAGAATGAAGGAGAAGGGATTGTGGCATGGCCATCTCCCTAGGGGGTGATTTCTCATTTTCTTTCTCATTGACTCTCTCTGGCAAGTGCACACACCCTATGGCAAAAACCTTAAAAAAATGAAAAAAGTCATCTATAGATGATCATGTAAATGGTAATATTTTTTACTAGATTGATATGCCCTGCATTCATGCTGGGAACAACCATTTTGTGCACTGTAAAGATGTGTAGTAGTTAAACATAAATTTGAAAAATATAAATAAAAATAGAATTTTTTATAAAAAAAAATGGAAGAGCAAATCTCTGAACCACCCATTTAAAGCCCCATTGACATTTAGTGAACCTTTAATGGGACATTCTTTGCAGAAAGTCAACCACCTATCCTTTGGTGCTGGATTCCCTCAAAGTAGTATATAATTTTTCTTTTAGTGAGCTTTTCGCTATAGGGCATGTGTGATCACCAGAGAAACAAAGAGAGACAGACAGTGAGAAATCATCCCTTGGTGGGGACGGCCATGCCACAATCCTTTCTCCTCCAGTCTCCTCTCAGGATTTTAGGCATGCATGCACACTTGCCTGGCGTGAGTTTTAAGCTGCTGGGTTCAGGATTCGAACTATGATCGACTATGTGGGAGTCCAACAACACAACCATACGTCATCTGCTTGTCCCTTCTATCACAATATTGATTCTCATTAACTCTAAAGGAAAAGACTTTGCTTCAGCTTGCCATTGTGAAAAGACCCTGTGCAGGCAGTCTCTTGGCAAGGGATTCCTCATTTTAGTCCTGTCCACCATTAATCTAAATCACTATTTTCACAGAATCTCAGGATCTTTTTCTTTCTCTTACTGGAAAAATCAACCTGGACAGTGATCACATTCTTCCAGAGGAAGGTGAAAAAGTGATATAAAATTGTACTTTGAAAAGTCCATGAAAATAATGGAATAAAAGGATGAGTTTGTTTTGGTGCAAACACTTTTTGAAATTCATACACAGTTCTTTCTCTAATGCCTTTTGGCCATGAACTTTTTTTTTTTTTTTTGAGAGGTTTTTGCCATAGGGCGCGTGCACTAGCCAGACAGACAGAGAGAGACAGAGAGACAGAAAGCAAGAAATCACCCCCCAGGGGGGATGGCCACACCTCAATCCCTTCTCCTCCATTCTCCTCTCAGGATCTTGGGCATGCACGCACATGCACCCGGTGTGAATTTTAAGCCACCAGGCCCAGGACACGAACCACGGTTGACAACATGAGAGTCCAGCGACATAGCCATTACGCTAACTGCTAATCCCTTGACCATGAACTTTTGGAATACTTCTCTCATGATATACTTAATAGGTAAGGTACATTTCATGCTGCAGCATAATTAGAACTCACACTGACCTTGGGAAGAAGAGAGTTCAATACCTCTATCGTGGAATAAGGAAGTGATGCTCCAAAATTACTTACTTAAATTCATATTGATAGTAATAATCAGAGATGGACTAAAACATCTCTCTGATGTCTAAGTCCCTACTGGCTTCACTAGACAATGCTGCCTCTTAGAATCCTTGGAGGCTGGTAATCTGGCTTGTCTCATGCTCAGGAAGGACCAGAAGGTTCCACCAAAGGAATCATAAGGCATATAGTCCCATGTTTTTCTGCCATATCACACACTTGACAAAACTATAACTTCTTTGAAACCTCTGTATTCCCCATTCTTACTCATATCCCAGCTTGCTGAGCCTCAAATAGAATAGTGGAAGCCAAAGTGCTTGATAGGAGGGCCAGCATGTGGAGTGATGGCTAAGGCGCTGGACTCCCACAGGGCCGATGTCAGTTCATGTCATAGATCTGATGGCTTGGAGCATGTTAGGTGCGTGCACATGGGTGTCCAAAATCCCAATAGGAGAATGGAGAAGAGATCATAGCCATCCACCCTGGGGGAGTGACTTCTCACTTTTTCTCTCACTATCTCTCTGTCTCTGATTGTATGTGCTCTCTGGCAAAAATCTTAAAACAATAGTGCTTTGTAGGTTGACAAATGTGATATTACAGTGAGTTGTCAATTTTATATAAAAAGACCTTATTAAATATTGTCTAATATTTAATTGAGAAAGCTTAGATGAGAATATCACTCAAATACTATTTCTAGAAGGTGCTTTTTATTTTAATTTTTTTTTTCCGCCCAGTACGTTGGCAGAGGAGAAGCAGCTCCTCATGTTCTTGTCAATGGCTGGTACCAGTAAAATCTCAGTTAAAGTGACTTCTTGTTAATCAGACTTACATTGAATTTATGGTATAATCTAGTTTTTTTAAAAAAAAATTACTTATTTAATTCTATTTATTTATTCATTTATTTTAATTTGACCAGAGAGAGACAGAGAGAGAGAGTGAGAAAGCAAGCCACCAGGTCCAGGACTTGAACCATGGTCGACCATGTGGGAGTGTCCAGTGCTTTAGCTACCACACCACCTGTTGGTCTCTGGTATAATGTAGTTTTAATCACAGCAAATTAACCATTTTTAATATCTAATCTTAGAATGAGGTGCTCCTGGGCACCTGTTTGGTAACTTCCAGTTTGGTAACTTCCTAAACTGGCCTGGTTACTGTGGGTACCCTTCATAACTCTTTTAGGGTTACTCGCAGGATAAAAGACGAGATGTTTTAAGGTGGCAGTACTTTTTTTTTTTTGGCGGGGGGGAGATTTTTTTTTTTCTTTAGAGCATGTGCACTCACCAGAGAGAAAAGAGGGATAAAGACACAGAAAGTAAGAAATCACCCCCTGCCAGGAGAGATGGCCACGCCGCAATCCCTTTTCCTCCATTCTCTTCTAGGGATTTTGGGCACACATGCACATGCACCAATGGTGAGTTTCAAGCCTCCAGGTCCCTCATGTTGAGATGATATACAACTCAACCACGGCTGGCATGTGGGAGTCCAGCAACTTAACCATATCCATATGCTGGTCCTTTAAGTGGGAGTATTTTGATTTTCATTTTTATTAGAATCAGATATAGTGACAATGTTAGAACTAGAAAGGATAATTTACAGGTCATCTCATACATATTTGCTCATTTATTTTATTGTTTCTGTGTAATGAAAATAATAACAAATATATTTTAGGGTCAGTGAGGGAATTTTCATTAATTCGTACACTTATTTCACATATCTATGTCTAACCTTTCTTATGCACCAGGAAATATTCTAACCTGTGGGAAGAGAGTGGGACATGGCAGAGGGTGAGAGATAGGGAATCATAGATGGCCAAAAGAAATCAAAATATACAGGAAACAAGAAATGGAAAATTATTTGTTGACGATAACACGTATGTTGATGTGCTTGATTGAGCCAATATACAGTGTATTCTGGATGGGAAATCTCATTTTGTATGTTGTAATGATGTATCGTGTAAATAAATGTAAATAAATCAATTTAAATAAAAATCTTAAAAAAGGAAATATTCCAACTACTGAGAATTATCTGTGAACAAGGCTGACATAATACATTATAAAGTGTCTAGAAGGTAGTAGGAACTTAATAAATGCAGGTTAACCTCATGGTACTAACAATTGTAGCAAATCTGCTATTATCATTCAATCACACATGGTTATAATAATAATTAGTATTAATATCTATTTACAATTACTATTTTCTTCACCAGACACGTTTATCTCTTTGTGCACGTGCGGTTTTAATACACCAGCAATCTGAGCTGCCTACTGCAGTTTACAGAGACCACTGGGATGAAGCATTAGAATTTCCAGACATTTGCATGTATATCATCTTTCATGGGACCTTGCATTTGACCTCAACTCCAGCCGCTGGATTCCATTTAATAAGAAGCCGAGTGGAAAATCAGGCCTTTCACCCCTGAAAATCTGTTTGCTTCTACCTGTGTTTACAGAAATAATGATGCCTGCGACAAACTTGCCCCTCTTGCTGACTTCTTCTAGAGTGAGTTTGGGAGATCAATGATGATATTTTGTCTCTAAATCCTACTTTCTTAGTTTAAATAGTTGAGTTTCCTTTCCAGATCTGTCTATTTTGTTGGCAGTGGATTGGCTTTGTGAAATAGAGTTTAAGATGTGCCTTTTTAGTCGTTGAAGTGATAGACTATTTGGGTGCATGAGGTCTGTCCCAGTTGCTTATGACTACGTTAATTTTCCAACTGAGTGCTGGAGCCACCCACAGGTCTGCTCTAACTTGGTGTAGAGCTGACCTGGAAGGTACGCTCTGTGAACACTGGTTTACTGACCCCTCAGCTAGCACTCAATCCCACACAACACCTTGATATGTGACTCAGTCACTTACTTAGCTCAGCTAAGAGCCAGCACACAGAACACCCTGGTATGTGACTCATTCACTTGCTTACTTCAGCTAAGGACAGACCATAAGTTCAGGCCATTTCCTCTGGTCTTCACACATCAGACCCTCGTTGACCTACAAAAGGGATCTAGACCAGTGGTTTGTAAAATTGTGCTCTGTTGAGGCAGCTTTGAGTTGGCCTGGGTGGAGGTGGCAGAGGCCATCCTTATGGATCCAGGGATCTTCTTTTATGTTAGGCAGAACAGGTCTGCTTACATTTGCTTTTTATTTGGCTTCTCTGAGTAATTTCACTTATAAAGAGAATTTTTTTGGCCCATTTATTTATCTATAGGAAACCACTCTTCAGGGTCACTATGAAGATTCCTCCCTCCTAACTCTTCCCTTGCCCTCTTGAATATGGTGAGCCTGGGTTCTTCCCTCCTCTATTCATGTTTTCTTAGCTCCTAATGTAGAGTTGGTATTCATCGGTGGCTTATTGGGGGTCTAGAACTTCCTGCTTCCCAATCTTCATCAGCTCTCCTGAGATACCCTGGTGTATATAGCCTAATCCAAAGCTCGTAGATTTGAATGTGTACATTCTTGGGCTGCTTATCTCATTAGAATGCCGATTTTGGTTCAATAGGTTGGGGCAAAACCTGAGGTTCTGAATTTATTTACTCATAAGTTTTATTCATTCATTCATTGATTCATTCAGCAAGAGGGAGTGAGAGATACTCCTGATAGGGTCTTCACACAGTGACCTACTCCATGTCTTAGCTGGCCAAGATCATGGGCAAACCCATTTGGTACACTTAGGGTGGTTCCTGGATATGATCCTAGTACTTTTGCCATGTGGGTCCAGCTGTGTTACTGCTGTGCTACTGCTAGGCCACCACCTGGCCCCTGAGATCCTGAATTTCTAACAAGCTCCCTGATGATGCTGATGGTGTTGGCATGTGGCCCACCCTTACAGTAGAGAGGGCCCAACTAAATGTAAGGAGTATAATACAAGAAAATGCTATGCATTCCTATTGCTAATATAATTGTAGCTACTTTGTGCAGTGTTAATGCTTCATCTTAATACATTGCCTGGCAAGAGCCTTTTCTCACTTCCACCCCATCCAAGCCAACAGTTTCCCTTAGTGGGGAGAACTCTATGATAACAACCACTTTGATTTTCTCTTTCACAGCTATAATTGGAGGTGGAAATCTTGTTGAACATCTGTTCTAAGATGGACACTACACTAGGCATTTAATACCTTAGGTTGTCAGAAAAGTCATGACAAATTTTTTTCTGTTTTTCTATATAAAAATGTGTAATGATTTTCCCAACAACCTAATAAAATATATCTAATATTTAAAATTTTGTGAGACCCATGGTTAAGAGCCATTTCACACTTGAGAAAATCAAAGTGATAAAGCTTATGATGCAAAACATAATGTCAATCATTGTCCTATTCCATTTTGTGCTGCTGTGACAGAACACCACAGAATGGGTAATTTATAAAGAATGAAAATCTGTATTTCACTGTTCTGGAGGCTGGGAAGTCCAACAGCAAAGTGGCAGCATCTGATGAGGGCCTTCCTCCTGATCCTACCGTGGTAGAAGGCAGAGGACAAAAGAAAGGTAACCCACTCCTACAAGCACTTTTGTAGCAACATTAATCCATTCAAGAGGTCAGAGACCTCACGATCCAAAGACTTCCAGAAAGGCTCCACCTCCCAGCACTGTTACATTGGAATGATGTTTTCTATGATGTTCTTTTTCTGTGCAGCCCTTATAATCATAGCATTTATACCAGTTTTCCTTGTTTTGCCCTAAACTGAGTGAGTATGGGCTTATTCCTTGGAGACGCTTCCATGGGCTTATGTCTCTGGGATGTAATGGGCTTCTACAGACCGTTCATTAGAAGTGCTTTACTCTGACCTAGTCAACCTAAGAGAAAACAAAAACAAAAACAAAATCAAGGCAAACTATGTATGGAAAACTATGTATTCTTTTGAATTTATTTGGACCAAGGTTGAATGCCCTACGTGGGTACCACAGTATCAAACTTGTCCTGGATATGTGTACCAAAGTCCTAAAGATTTCAGGATGATTTTAAAGACAAAAAGCACGAGTTGAGAGGAAGACTAAATCATTATTTAGGGACCATTAACAGGGGTGAACTGATGCTGCCCTCTGTTCTTGGCACCATTGTTGGTATCATTATTACCATCTGTTCAACAGGCAGCTTTTGGGCAGATGTCTTCGCAGAAGCACTGCTTGTGACTGTTTTGGTTATCAGGCATATTTGTGTGAGGAATGACCACTTCATGGTCTGTTCCAGCTTGTTTTTAGTCAAGTAGTACCAGTTGACTTAAATAACTCCATTTTGATTCTGAATTTGTTCAAGTGTGAATCCCCAGAAGTACAAAACAAATTAACTCAGACTTATTCTTTCATGTCTATAGAAATAGCAAATTGTTCTAAAAATGTCATCTGTAGAACCAGACTTCGTGGCTGAAGTCCTGCCTCTCACCCTTACCCATTAGGCAACCTTAGGCAAGTGATTCAAACTTTCTGTGTCTTGGTTTTCTCATCTGTAAAAAATGGGATGGTGACAATTATCTTATTGGGCTATTATGAGGAATAAATGGATAACCACACATAAGGGACTTAGGCCAGCACTCAACACTTATATAGTAAGTGCTCAGTAAATTTTAATGGATAGCATTGTCATTATTGATATATACTTTCAAATGTTAGGGTGATAAATAGTGTCCTGCTTGTCCAAGATCTTTCAGGAAGAATATCAAATTAATAAATTCCTTCCTGCTAAAGATCTTGGGGAGTTTACATCTGTGATTCTGAAGGTGCTCTCTATAGGTATTCTGTGAGCAGAAGAGCTTCCTATGTATTTCAGGAAGTAGATTGTAAACCTTTGGAGGGTTGGAGGAGGGATAGTTAAGATGTCTTAAGGTTAGTATTTAAGAGATAGCCAATGACATCATTCATTCATTATTTATTCATTCACTAAATAGACACTCATTCTGTCTCCTTATAGAAACAGGAATTTTGTGATAGACAAAGAGATGGATCAAATATGGATATTTGTCTTCTGTAACTAATTTTTAATTTAAATTTCTTTTTCAACGAATTATTTTATTTAACTTTTATTTATTTAATTTGTTTTAATTTAACCAGAGAGGAACAGAGAGAGAGAGCAAAAGCAAGTTGTCAGGACTGGGATTCGGACTATGGTTGGCCCTGTGGGAGTCGAGCATCTTTAACCACCATGCCACCTGTCAGCCCCTTAATTTTTATTTCTTTAATAAATCAATTATTTACATCTTGTCACATTTTATTTTATTTTTGTTCTATTTTTAATATAGCAATCCTATATATTACAGGGTGCAATTTGATTTTACAGTATAAGAATATGAAGTGTACAGATCAAATCAGAGCCATTACATTTCTAGTATCTCAAGCATTTGTCATTACTCTGTGTCAGAATTACTAAAATTCTCCTTTTTAGTTAATCTGAGATATATAGTAAATTGTGGGTAACTACAGTTACCCTACTATAGTATATAATGTGTTTAGAACTTATTCCTCTTATCTATTTGTAATTTTTTAAATCCAAAAATCAACATCTCTCTATTGCTCCTCAGCCCTGCCCTCCCAAGACTCTACTAATCCCTATTGCATTCTACTGTGTGAGGTCATTTTTTTTTAATATTACTAATTTCTTAATAGAGCAAGACCTTTGATACCTATAACCTGATCTTTCTAATTAGGCTTGGGTAGAGATGGGTATGAAGAGGGAAAAGAAAATGGTACGATTTATCCCTGGGAGAGAAAGAATCACTAAGCTCCTGGTACTTCTTTTTATGCAGAGCCAGTTCAATGAAAAAAACTTTGAAAATAAGTTACTTTGATTCTTTTTGTTGTTGTTTTACAGACTATTTAAAAATAATTCAAAATTTATAGAAAAGCTACAGAGTATGAAGAATTTGTTGCCAAAATTAATCAGTTATTAATGATTTGTCTAATTTGCTTCTTCATTATCTTTATTACATAATGTCTTCTCTACATCCTTAAAAGTTACACTCATTATTCCCCTTTATCCCTACAAACGTAAACATTTTAAAGGAGGGGTGGTGGTTCTGAATGTTTAGACTCTTGGAATGGTTAAGGACAGATTCAGCTTCCAGGGGGAAGCCGTAGCACTGTGAGCTGCAGGGCTGGAATCCACATGGCTGATGGCTGCTTTGGATCCTGAGGCAACTTGAAATGCACTGACTCACCTGCCCAAGATGCCAACTAGCTGGAGAGCTGGAGGAAGGGAATCATAGCACGATGAGACCCTGTCAAGGGTGGCTGTCTCACATTCTCTCTCAAACTCTCTCACGCGTGTGGTTGTATGCTCTCTCATGAAAGACATAAAATGAAATTTTAAAAGTTTGAAGATAGAAACAAGTCTAGGACATAAGGGAGAAAATTAAAAAAGAAACAATTGTTTCAAAAACATCAAAGGGAAAAAAAATCAAAACACTGAGGGGAAACAAATGAAAAAATTTCCGTTGATGATAATATGTATGGTAATATCTTTGACTGAAGCAACAGATAGTGTATTTGTGATAGGAAAATTCATTTGGTATGGTGTAATAAGACACAGTGATATAATGTAAATATAATAGAAAAAAATAAAATAACATTAAAGACTAAAAAAAATCCAAAAAGAAAAAACACGATGAAAAAAGACAGTTTAAATAAAGGTGTACTTTGTAGTTGTGTGCGAATATGTGTTCGTGAAGTACCACAGATTAAGAGAATCAAGGAATATGTATTGCCATGCTTAATGAGGAGATCTGGGAACAGGTCCTGGACCTCATGGTGAGGAGAAGTAAGACTGACTCCATCCTGAATCTAGGGTGTGTGATGCCTTTACTAAGTTATCTCCAGAAAGTATACCTGTTTAAATACCACAAATAAAAGGATTCAAAATAATTTACATGGAAATATGGGCAAGCTGACCTTTAAACTATCAAGGTAAAATAAAGAGCATCTAAAGCAAATTAAAATGAAATCACCTCTTAGGACTGTTTTTTTTTTTTTTATCCAATTTATATCCTTTGCATACTACAAATGTGCTCAGTGAGAGCATGTTATAGTGCCCATTAAAGAGGATCCTAAAGTAATTATTTTAAATCTATTCTAATGGCCTTTTTAAAAAGACTCACTGTATTTTAGTGAGAAAAAGAAGTTTTAGTGGAAGGCTAGCCAGGCTTTCAAACTCACTTTTCACTGTTTATCACCTTTGTTTTCCGAAGCAACTTCATCCTTGGGAGGGGAGGAGAATGGAGAGGGTATAGGTTGCATCGTCATGAAAATGTCGAGCTCCCGGTGTAATTTTAAGAATGAAGGAAATTGGGCCAGCCTGGGGTGTGATAGTAAAGGCCACCGGATACCACATGGCCAACTGTGTGTTTTGAGTCAGACCCAGCAGCTTGAAAAACGCACTAGCCACATATGTAAGCATGCCCGACATCCCAAAAGGAGGAAGAAATGCAGAGTGCATGTAAACTGGCAAATTTCTTTCTATTGAGTGCATGCAAACTCTGGCAAATTAAAATAAAAAGAAAAGAAGAGAATTAAATGAGATTGTGTATGTGATACATCTAACACAGGGAATGAAGCATAGATACTGATCAATGAATGGCATTTTCCTTTTCGTCTATTCAAAATGAAAAAAAAAAAAAGAGATATATGTAATACGGGCCCTAATGACATAAGAGAGTCCCTGAAGGAAAGATCTTGACTTCAAGAAAGACAAGGAAATGGTAGGACAGAACCCAGCAGAGAAGTTATTTGTTCTTATTATGAGGAAAATGCATCAGAAGCTAATGGCAGCAATTGAAGTAAAGTTTATGAAAGTATAGGATAGTTTATTTTTCAAACACATAAAATAATATAAATAATATGGGACATTTATATTTGTGTATACACACACACATATACACACACAAACACACATACACACATACATAAAATACATTTTTTTCCTTTCTTTTTCTTTTTTTTCTTTTTTTTTTTTAGAGGAGACAGAGAGAGAGACAGAGAAACAGAAAGCAAGAAATCACCCCCACCCCCAGGGGGAATGATCACACCACAATCCCTTCTCTACCAACCTCCTCTTGGGATTTTGGGCACGCAGACACATGCGCAGCATGAGGCTTAAGCCACCAGGTTCAGGACTTAAACCGTAGTCGAATATGTGGGAGTCCAGTGACTTAACCATTATGCTATCTGCTGGTCCCTAGAATACATTTTCTTTCTATTTGAAGCTCAATTTTCTACCTCTTATGAACACCTTTTTAAAACTCCTCTGATTATGGCCAATACCCAGTGCATTGCTTGGCTCAGTGAGCTTTGGTAGAAAGTTATTGTTAGCTTAAAGATAGAGGGTTTGATTAAATGCACAGGAACTTAATTGAAAAATGGAATATCTGCACTCACTACCGGAGATCCAAGTTTTAGGTGTGGAAACAGGAGAGAATTGTGAAACAGGGAGGGCTCTGTGGGTTGAAGAAATAACAGAATTATAATAAATATTCTACCTACCTATGTATGGTCTATTTTTTTCTTTTATTAACTTGAATTTACCAAACATTTACCATGTACTAGCAGTATATTGCCTCCTGGGGGTCGAATTATGGAATTCTTTTAAAGGACTTAAGACTGCACTTGGGGTTTGGTCCATCCTTAATGGGAACAAGAGGGCGTAACATACAGTAATAGCCTGAAATATGAGCAGGGCAAAATCAAGTGTAAAAAGAGGATGTTCTGGTAATACGGAGCAGGAATCTTTGACATGGCCTGTCAACTTGTATTTACTCCAAATTCAATCCTTCTTTTTTTTTTTTTCCTGATTATAAAGTTGTGTTAATGCACTGTAAAGAATTTAAACAACAGTTCCAGCTGCTGGCATGGTGGGTAAGGCAGCTAGATCCCACATAGCTAACTGAATACCTCAAGTCCTGGACCCGGTGGCTTGAAAAAGCATGCCAGAAGCATACCTGGCATCCCCCAAACTCCTGCAGGAGCACGGAGGAGAAGCGATTATGGTGTAGCCATTCCCCTGGGCCAAGTGGCTTTCTCGCTTTCTCTCTCTCTTGCTCTGTCTCTCTCTATGTCTCTCTCTGGTGACTGCATACACCATACAGAAAATTAAAATAGGAAAATAATTTAAACAAAATATCTTAAGCTCTGTGATGGGTCCACATGTACTCACCACAATTGTTCTTCCTTCTTATTCTAAAATCAGACTTATCTACTGTATATGCACTTTAGCATAATGAGATATTAACATTTTTAATTTTAGAAAAAGAATTCAAATAATATACGAAAGTACAGGAAAGAAATCCTATACATAAGCCAAATGCCTGTTGTTGTTATTCTCTTGTTGAAAATCCTGCAAATTATTTCATTCTCATAAATATCATTGCTGTTTCTTTCATTGAAGCTAAACCCAGAGTGTGTGCATGTGCGTGCACACACATGCACACACAGAATTTTGTATAAATGAGGTCATACTATTCATATCTCGTTTGATCTGCTTTTCATATTTAATAAGATGTTATCTTCAATTGTCAAAAAATATGGGGTCATAACATCCCTTTAATGAACGTTCACTATTTCCCTATGTGAGCATGGATTGTTCTTTAATCAATCAATGTCATACTACTGGACACTTAGATTGTTTGCAGATGTTTCTCTCTCTCTCTCTGTGTGTGTGTGTGTGTGTGTGTGTATGTGTGTGCATGTTTGTTTGTTTTCATTTTCTAAATGCTATGATGAATTCTTATTATATATATGCTTATCCAGATGCATTTAATTTTTGGCCATAGGATTAGTGTTCAAGAAAAGTTGCTTTTTTTTCTCTTCTTTCTAAAAATAATGTTTTTTCTATTTTATATTTTTCCTAACACATGTACATTTTAGACTGATTCATACAATTTGATTTATTTAGGACATTTTCAACTTTATCATCTCTTACTGAGAAGTTTTCAGGAATTACACTTTGTGATTGATTTCCTTTACATGAAAATTAACAAAGTATTTGCAGTGCCATTAACTGAAATTAAGTTACTCTAAGCAGATTTTGAGTTTTCATGGATTTTCCTTCCATTTTTCTTAAAGTACACATAAAATTTGACAGGTCTCAATTTGTATCATTTTTCAAAAATATTAGGAATTATTGTTTGG
>NW_006159542.1:8948249-8975335 GCF_000334495.1 Tupaia belangeri chinensis
GAAAGAGAAGTCTTATTCATGTAAAATGATTTTTAAATGAAGAGTAAAGTTTATAAATTCACACATTTCATGATTTTATACTGTATCCTTGTAGTACATTTTTGAATTAATTGGAATTATTTCAGACTTCATGCAAAGACCTCCTCTTACATAATTTCTCTTTAGTGATTTTGGAATGATTAAAGTAAAAACATTGATCAGGGCCAGCAAGTGGCATGGAGGTTAAAGCATATGGATCCCACAAGGCCTACTGCATAGTTCAAGTCCTGGACCCAGCAGCTTGAAAAACTTGCTGAGCACATGTGTGTGCATGCCTAAAATCCCAAGAGGAGAATGGAGGAGGGATTATGGCATGGCTATCCCCCCTGGGGGGTGGGATGAGTTCGTACTTTCTCTCTCTCTCTCTCTCTGTGACACATATGCCCTAAAACAAACTAAAAATTGAAATTTAAAAGAAAAAACTTTGATCAAATGTGGATCAAAGTAATTCAGGACAAAGATGTTTCTTTTTTCTTTTCTTCTTCTTCTTTTTTTTTTTTTTTTAAGAAAGATTTTCGCTATAGGGCACATGCACTCGCTGGAGAGGCAAAGAGAAACAGAGAGACAAAAAGTAAAAAATTAGACCCAGCAGCTTGAAAAACTCTCTAGGCATATGCAATATAAGAGGTGGGGGGAGCATTAGCACATTGTAGCATCAATAGCAATGCATTTCAGGCAAAACTTCGGATGTATTATTAGAAGCAAGAAAAAAATGCTTTTTTTAAAATTATTTGTAAAATCACCAATGTATATCTTAGAGCATAGAACAGTTCATCTGAAGCACAAAGTGTGTAAGCTACATTAACTCCATTCTTCTCCCTTTTCATCAGTATAGTGCTTATTATTATTAATAGTTGCTAGTTGCTGAGGACCGAATTGTATCCCTTTAATAAAATCTATTTTGCTGAAACCCTGATCCTCTTGTGACAGTATTTTGAGGTCAGCACTTTGAGAGTTGATTAGATTTACAAGAGGTTATGAAAGGGAGACCCTTCATGATGGGATTAGTGCTTTTACAAGAAGAGACACTAGGCCCAGGCAGCCATGATGGCACAGGGAGTGGGGTACCTCTGTGCAATATTGGACCCAATATGGGAAAGGCCCTGGGTTCATTCCCAGGCCAACCTGAATAAGCCAAATAATCCTGGCTGCCTTAAAGGCTAGGAGAAAAAAATTACAGCATGACAAGACTCTGTTAGGGGTCCCTGTCTCCCTCTAGCTTTAGATAAATATATGCATTTTTTTAAAAGTGAGAGTCACCAGAAAACTTGCTCTCATTTTCTATTTCTCCTCCAGGAGAGGATGCAGTGAGAAGGCAGTCATCTGTAACCCAAAGAGTCCTTCCCAAAACCCATTTGTGCTGGCACTGTGATCTTTGAGCTTTTATTTTCCAGGACTGTAAGAAAATAAATTTGTTTGTTTAAGCCACCCAATCTATCATATATTGTTTTCTCAGGTGAGCTAAGATAGTAACAGTAATATTACCTTGATTTCAATACCTGCATCACTTTTTTTGGGCCTTCATTATTCTTGTCATTATTTTTCCTTTGATCTTATCTATTCTCTTCCTCTTTTTTGCTTTTCTTCTTTTCTTTTTTAAGTTTCTGAAACAGTGTGTGTACTCACCAGAGACAAGACACAGAGAGAGAGGAAAAAGCACACCCCATAGGGAGGTGGTTACATTGAAATCTCTCCTCTTTCATCTCTCCCTCCTTTCTGGATTTTGAGCATGCATGCACACATGCCTTGCATGTTTCCCAAGCTTCCAGGTCTGGGACTTAAACTGCACAGTCAGCTATGTGGGATCTATCTGCCTTAGCAAACATGCTACTGATTGGCTTGCCTTTTTCCTTATATTTATTCCAACTGCAAATTTATTTTGCATCACTTTCACTTTTTTTTACTCACTCATTCACCTTTCATTCTTTTTACTTTTTTTTCTTTTTGTCTTTCCATCACTTTCACTTTTGTTTTTTCTCCACATTTCTTTGTATCATTTTCTACTTTTTTTCCTCTTTCTTTATTTTTGTCTTTTTTATGAAGTTTTAGGGGACATATTCAAACAATAGCAATAACTAAGTAAGTTTTAGGAGAGGAAGAGAGGAGAACAATGGATATATGGGTTGCTGGCTTAAAGGCTAGGAGAAAAAAAAAAGTATGGATATATAAAAATGTATTAGGTAGTTATGGCTACAATAATGCTGCATAACAAATTATCCCCCAAATCTCAGTGGCTTATAATGAATATTAATTTCTCTCTCACAGGTCTCCAAGTTAACTGTAAACATTGGTTTAGTTTGACTTAGCTTGTCTCTTTTATAGGATTTGGATTTAAGAAGCATGCTTGGGGCCAACAGGTGGTGTAGTGGTTAAGATGCTGGAATCCCACATGGTCAACCACAGTTTGAGTTTCAAACCCGGCAACTTGAAACTCACACCAGGCATGTGTGTGTGCATGCCCAAAATCCTAAGAGGAGAAAGGAGGAAAAGAGATTGTGGCATGACCATCTACCCTGGGAGGTGATTTCTTTCTTTCTGTTTCTCTAACTCTTTCTGTTTCTCTGGTGAGCACACATGTCCTTTGAAAAGCAGTGCTTATAAGAACGTATTCTTCTTATGGTACTGAACAGGGATACAAGAAACAAAGCTAAACAACACAAGTCAATGCAAAGTGTCTTGTTTCTATGCTTTATTTACATTCCTGTACACTTCATTGACCAAGATGGTCACATGGCAAAACTCCAAACCATCAGAGTGGAGAAATGTAATTCATCCTGAGTGAGCAATGACAAAGGCTGGGCAGGAAGGAAAATTATGACCCAAGAAAACAATCAGGAGCCTCATCTGAACTCAAAACAACTAAACGCTACTTAGTGAAGGCAATCTGGCTATCCCTAAGTAGGTGATAAAAATCTTGATGGGAAAGACATATCAAACTCAATGAATCAACACATCATCACTTGGTGATATGTCTTATTTCAGGACAGCTTTGTGAAACATAGATCTGTACTAGGATAGTCAACGAGAAGAATTTTTGAGGGCACTTACACGTAGATTATTTTTTATAATCCAAGCTGTGAATACATTTTCATTTCTAATTCACTATGTTAATATACATAAACTAATTTAAAAAGTGCCTGAAACCCAATAATGCGGAGTGTTTGCTACATGGTAATGACGATGATATAAAAATTGTATGGTATACTTCTTTTTCTGTATATTTCTTCTCCTGATTTAACTCAGAAATTGGTTCTGCAAAATAACCCAGAACCCTTTCATCCTAATGATTTTTAGGTTGCAGAGTCCATGACCAAGAGACAGAAAGTAATAACTTCTGATAGTGCTGGACATTTTTACTAATATAATTTTTCTCTAAAGGATAAAGATAAGTTACAAAGAGATTTGGGGGATTTATTGAGAAATGAGCAATATTTGTTTCTCTTCTGCAACATCCACTTTTAACTGCCAAGTATATAGTACAGTTGGCGATAGCTTCTACTTAAAGAGACAAAGTTCCAGAATAAAAGTTATCTTACACTATTAGGAAAAGACTTGGCCAAGAATGACCCAATCAGGTAGGTTATTTTATGTGTGTGGCTCCTTAATAGGTAATGTTTAATTTAGTCAAGCAAGGTAGTGTCCTAAAAATTCATGCAAATCTTATGTTAAATTAGTCAATGTCAAAAAATATTTAGCCATATATCCTTGCCTTGAGAATACTCCACACAGCAAAAAACAAGCAAAACAAAGCAAAACAACTAAAACTTATTAAAACAATTATTCCTTATTTATTTTATTGCCAGAGAGAAATAGAGAAAGAATTCCCCAATTAGGCAGGGCCATACTGTGAGGTTTTTTTTATTCCATTTTCCCATCCCACAGGATTTGGGGCACAGATGTACACATGCATTGTAGATTTTTTAAACTGCTGGGTCTGGGATTCAGACTATGGTCAGTTATGTGGGTTCTGGCTTCCCTATGTACTGTATTTAACTGTTACATGGTTGAGCCAGTCCAACCAAAAATTAAGAAAAAAAAAAAAGAATTAAATGTCGAAGGCTGGCCATGTAGCTTACTAGTTAAGGGAAGCAGATCCCATATGCCTGACTGTGGTTTGAAAACATGCCAGGCACACATATGTGGATGGAGAAATGAAAGAGGAAGGATCACAGCATGACCGTGCTCCATCGTAGCACTTTGTCCCTCTTTCTCTTTCTCACCCTCTCATTTTCTCTCTCTGGTAAGGATAAGCACCCTCTGGCAATTAAAGAAAAGGAGTTAATTATCAGGAACTTAATAGTATCAAGAAAGAAAAAAAATGTGTCTTGGGTCAGTAACAGGCTCTATTCCTCATAATACTCCTTTTCTATTTGGAATACTGAAGGAGAATTTGTTTAGAAAGAAAATTTTTTCAACTCCTCATTATGGCAGTTTTGGAATTAGAATGTAATGTCCTGTTCATAAATGTGGCTGTCTAGTCAGAAAAGAATGTCGTAATCCTTGAATCAGCCTGAGACAAATAGCTTATGTCACTTTCTTGAATTTCCAGGGAGTGACAGAACAGGGACAATGGCCAAGACCTTTTTATTCTAAGTCTAGGATCCAGGATTGGATTGTGTTTCAGGTAGCTTTATCACCACCCCCTACCCCGGTTAACTATTAGTTTTTGGGAAAAAATCAGTTTAAATGTATCTCCCTCCTCGTCAGCAAAATGGAAGAACTAACTAGATCAGTGGCCTTGTTAAGCATGGCCCTTGCACTCGGTTACGTAGCTCTTCTTTTGAGTTATTCCTTAAAGTGAACTCATGATTTTGTTCATCAGGTTTGACGATTAACCAATCAAAGAAATCAAGGAAGACTTTTGGTAAGACAACTTTTAAGGACTCCATGTAGAACACTTTGAACAACAGTCAGATTTCTTACTGGTCTCCATTCCATTCAATAATGTTTATTTTTTTCTGAAAGAAAGGATTCTTTTTAACTGAAATTTCTCAGAGGTGAGCTCTGGAAAGCATTCTTTTCAGGAAGATGGAGCCATGTCCAATCTGTTGATAAGCATTTATTTTATTAAATAAGTATTTATTTAATTTTATTTACTCATTGTTATTTTTTAATTTGACCAAAGAGAGACAGAAAGAGAGAGAGAAAGGGAAAGTGAGAAAGCAAGCCACCATGTCTAGGACTTGAACCATTATCGATCAGCCCTGTGGGAGTCCAGTGCCTTAACTACCACACCACTTATGGCCCCAATAGGCATTTTTTTCAAGGCATGTTTTCTGACCCATGGCTTATCATTTTCAAGTATGGTGCTCAGAAATTTTTAATTTGGGAGATATTAAACATTTGGCTCTCTTAATCTTTACTATCAAACTTTTTATTCCAATCCTCTTTCAGTCTCCAAGTCATTACTTTCATTATTTAAAAGCAGATAGTCAAAGAAATCAGAGATAATCGGCCTTTCGGAAAGCTGAGATATTATCTTGTTCCATTTTCAGATGAGAACATTGAAATAGAATGGTTAAATAACTTGCTCAAAACTTTCATATGAAGAATTTTTCTGTTTGCAAGTTTCTGTCTTCAACTTCTTCCTGGCTTTATCAATACCACCAAGCCCATTAAGCGGCAGCTAGTGGGAAAGTTAAACTCTCTAGTCCTCCTTCCTCCTTCCTTCAAGGTCTGTGAAGACTTTTGTTATTAATCATTTATATATTATCTTTATATGGTCTGTCTCTTTATTAATAAATTCCATGGAATCTGTTGCTATTAATCATTAGGTGCGTGTTTGATGTAACAGAACATTCAAAGTAATTATCTTTGAATGTTCATTACCTGTTGGTTTAATTACTTGTTTTCCCTCAGGAATACAAACAGTTTCACATCCCTGACCCTGGTGTGTGTGTGTGTGTGTGTGTGTGTGTGTGTGTGTGTGTGTGTATTATGTGTGTGCGTGCCTGTGTTTACATTGTGCTTAAATAGGTGGGTTTAAAGATTTCCTTTAGATCCCAGTTACTATTTCATAAAGTAAAACGATTTTTAAGCTAAGAATTCTTAACCCCTTGTTACCTGTGAAAACACCTACTTCCTGTTAAATGTGAAGACAGAAAAGTCAGGTTTAATCTATGATCTTCCTTCATTTAATTTTATATCCTCTGCAACAATTCCTTGACATTTTCTATCAGCTAATTTATTTTATAACTCCAGGAATAACCACACTGTGCTGTGGGATTTTGTTTTGTTTTGTTTTAATTCATTAGATGCTCAAGGAAGTCAGAAATGAATGAGATCAAAATGCAACTGGTGCCTGCCCACTCCTCTACTCTTCCACGGATAACTACACAGCAGAAGGCCCTCTATCCTCACTTTTGGTGGGTTGCAATAGAACATTACTTTCTGTGTTCGAAGGGTACCTAGAATAGGAGAACAAGTTAAAATAAATGTTTGTTCTTTTTGGAGGAGGGCATTTCATTTAACAAAAGAATACCTGCATCAAAGAACTTTCAGACACATGTTAGGGAGAAAAAACAAGGGTATGAAAATAAACTTATGTACCATTTTATTTCAGCTTCCCAAGAATAGCTCTGATGTGGAGGTTCCGTTAATGCAGAGTACTTGCCCAGAGATGCTCACATGGCAAATGACAGATTTGGAATTTAAATCTAGGTCTGCTTGATTTCAAAAGCCATGCTCTGAATAAGTCAGGTGCATAAATCACTTCACATAATGTATCTATGTAAAAACTGGGAGGCACATGAATAATGCTACCCTACAACTCAGAAGAGAGATTCAGATGCTTCTAGATGGATGGACATGTAGAATAAATTCATGTAAACATCTTTTTAAGAAGATATTTATTTTATTTGCTATTATTATTTATTATGTTTGTTTTCTATTTTGACTAGACAGAGACAGAGAGAGTGAGAATGAAAGCTCCTAGGTCCAGGACTTGAACCGTGGTCGGCTGTATGGGAGTCCAACACTCTAACCACCACACCACCAGCCAGCTCCAATATAAGCATCTTTAATGATACTCTAGTGTATATACTTCCTGGAGTCTTATGAAATATCTCTAGGACTCATTTTCCATTGGACTTCATGCAATCTGTGGCTCATTTACTATTGAAGCTTAGGAACAGAGACAAAAGATTGTGAAGACTTGCTTCTTTTTGTTAGCTATGTACTATCTGGAAAACATAGCATGATGTGCACACACATGCACACACACCTATGCACACACACAATTATTTAACCTACTTGTTCTAAGAGGACATATCTCCTTTCTTCACTACTGAAGGTCTTTACTATTGACTATTTAAGAGGTGTTTAGTTTCCAAGATACCTTTACCATTAATTTATCCATTTAGTCACTATCGATTTACTGGGTGTGTCCCTCTATACCCAGCATTGTCTTATCTACTATGGGGATTTGCAGAGATGTGCTTTGGAAGATATAGGGCATGGTCCCATTTATAAAAGATCTTATAATTTGCTTTGAGATATAACACCTGTAGCTTACATTTATTAATCTGACTGTGTATCGGAAACTAGTCAGAGCACATTTTTGGATGTGTTCTCTCATTTAATCTCCCACCTATTCTTGCTCACTTTACAGAGAAAAATCAGGGACAGAGAGGTTTACTAACTTAATCAGAGGCACCTGGTTAGTAAGCAAAAAACAAAAAATATAAATATCACTAGTAAAAAGTCAAGATAAAAGTATTTAATACTGCTACAAGATAAAAGATGCCACAAAGACAATCATAGAACACAGGTCAAACAGTTTTACAGATAAACACAGGATGAGGAAACAGTGGCTGTTTTCTCATTCACACAATACTTAGTGGCAGAGCCTAGAACAGATCCCACCTGCAAGAACTTCTGTACAGCTAGCCGATTACAGTGCTTCATAGGATGTGTCTAATTATGCCACTAGTGGCAGAATTAAGAACTTTAGTGCTAGTTGGAAATATCTCAAGATCTCAGGTCAAAGGCCTATATGCACTTGATCCATTTCAGGGAAGAGCAGAGTTTTTTTATAAGTGGACTTAGCAGTACTGGGGCAGGTTGCTTCATTTCTATTATTGAGCTGGAACACAATACAGAAAACTAACCCTTTCTGTTCAAATTTATAGTCTCACAATCACTCATAAATGGAAAATTCACTGATTCATTTCTTGAATCTGGTTTTACATGTCTGTCATGATGTCAACACTGGCCTTCACTTGAGCTGAACTTTCAAGAATAAGTGTCTCTCCAATTTTCATGAACACCACATCAAAGCAGGTAAGATGAATATATCTTGTCTACTTAATCTAGTTCTAATACATATTCTATCTTGCAGTGGCAGTATATAGGGATGGGACTTCATTTAGGAAAAACTTATAAGTTCGGGACATACCTTGGGCTCTCTGACTTCACTTTTGAGCTAGCATCCTACAAAATAATGTTTTCTACTGTTACCTGAATCCTCTGTTCCAGAGTTCACTCTTAGTCTGTTTCCTCATTTATCTACAGGATGTGGATGAGGTGGTTAGTTCATTTAATAAATAAACCACGTGATTAATAAAAAGGGGAAGACACTTTATCTCTAAGGTAATGCTGCTGTGTAAAGTTAGCTAAGAGTATAATAGTACATTAAAACATGTAAAAATTTCTGGTAGCGTAGATGTTTGATTGTCACTCATTTCACAATTGAGAATTGTTAATATGACATAATACAAGTCAATGAAAGTGAAAACAGTTTCTCAAGTGTAAAATGCCATATAGACTAAAGGAAAGTTTGGGAATTTTATGTAGGTAGTGGGTGAATTGGGGAACATATCTTGATAAATGAAGACTAAAACCAGCTAGCAGGTTACAGGGTGGTTAGGGCCCTGGACTCCCATATGCTGACTGCAGTTTGCATACTGGACCTGACAGCTTGCTTTTTCACTCCCCTCTCCATCTCTCTCTGGTCAAATAAAAAATAATAAATAAATACTAAAATTAAATAAATAATTCTTAGAGGAAAAAAAACTGTCAGAGTACAGACCTTGCATTATGAATTCCTATTTATGGGTGATGTAATTAAGTTTCTAAAAGGCCTAGTGATGTGCTTGAGGCTATATTGCAAATGAATTAAGTGAACCATTCAAGTCTCTTGACACTGGATCTAGTGCCCTTTCCTCTAGGTTCAATGTCACTAGCTAAGTATACATCCAAGCTAAAGTGAAGGCCGAACAGTATGTGGTACCTTCCTTTTTCTTATCCCATTGGTTTATTTATTAAGGTAAATTAAGCAAGTCTCAATTAGAGGGTCAACATAACAATATTATGTTGTTTTAGACTCACTAGAAGTACCAAAAGAAGAAAATTAATGTCTTAAACAACTCTAAGCTGAAGGAAGAAAGAATGAATGAAAGAAAATAAAAATGAGCATGATGAGTTTGCATGCCTGGCATATCTACTGTTGGGCAGGTTCTGTATGGGATAAAAACCATTATGTTTTTTATGTCATCTTTCGGATGATTTCATAAAGAAAATACTTTTTAAAATTATTCATTAATCTTTTTCATTTACAATCAGTCACTGTTTGTTATTACAACATATAAAATGAATTTTCCCATCCAGGATATACATATAGTTGCTAAGACATGGAACCAACCCAAATGTCCATGAACAGAGGAATGGACTGAAAAAGTGTGGCATATATACACTATGGAATACTACTCAGCCATAAAAAACAGTGAGACCCTAACATTTGATAGAACCTGGATGAATATGGAAGAAAATATTTTTATCTGAACTTTATAGGTAGGAATACACTGGTGGCTCAATGTTATGAAACTGGCAAATTATAAAGCAGAGATTCGAACTCAGATTTGCCTGTCTGTAAAACATGCTTCATTTCCATTATACTGTGATGCTTTTACTCAAATGAAACATAATCTGCTGCGTGAATTGTTGCCTAGTTCTCACCTGTTATTGCTGCCACATTTGACCACAACTCTTTGTCCAAAGCTTAAAGAATCTTTATTAACTGCTTTACAGAGAAATTATTTTCAGAACAAGTTTATAACTTCTTTCCTCTCTCCTTAGAAGTAGTTCTTTCTGAGGGGGTACCAGCAGTTTGCGTAATGGCTATGTCGCTGGACTACTATGTAGTTGACCGTAGTTTGAGTCCCGGACACAGTGGCTTAAACTCACGCTGGGCGCGTGTGCATGCGTGCCCAAGATCTCAAGAGGAGAATGGAAGAGAAGGGATTGCGGCGTGGCCATCCCCCCTGGGGGGTGATTTTTTGCTTTCTATCTCTCTGTCTCTGTCTGGCGAGCGCATGCGCCCTATAGCAAAAACCTCTTCAAAAAAAAAAAGAAGTAGTTCTTTCTGCAGCAGGTAATGCCATATGAGTTCTGCTGAGCATAGAAGAAACTCTAGATAGAAATGTTTTCTGAAGGGCAAATTTTAGATATGATGAATCCATATCCCTGGTACATCTTTAGAAGTATCTTCTCTACCTGATGCCAGTGGGATTCTATCCTTACTGACATTTGGCGGAAAGTGCTACTAGCAACTAGTTATTTAGAAATCTGGCCTATTTGGGGATTCCATATCATAAACCCAGAAGTGATGTGTTCTATAACCTGGGAGCAGTCGAAAGTATCTTAATTTCCTTTTTACAGTTAGATATTGAGTTTTCAACCCCCATGTAGAAATGGAGTACTTTTTGTTGTTGAGTAATATGTTTATATCTGGAGCTGATAACTTGTGGCAACCTCTGCTTAAATGAAGATTGTGTTTTGTGAAATGAAAGAACTGAATTACCTTCTTTCTAGAATTATCCATTCTACCTTCTCATTTTCTTCCTGTCTTGTCATTATGTTGCCTATTTAATTGAGATGTTAAGGTCTCTCACAGCACCAAGCAGCAATTTTTAACCAGACTTCTCAAAAGAGTTGGGAGCTAGCAACATTTGTGAGATGAGGATGATCCAATTATCTAGGCTGAAAACTCTGGAGAGATAAGATTTTCCAAACTGTGATGTTATGTCCAGCATTCTCTCTTTGTTAAAAATAAACATTTCTAAGTTTATAGGCTCTTTGTTCAAGTTGGTTGTGCAACGAGGGAGAAGAAAAATGTCCTTTTAGAAGCTAAATTGGAGAGTGGCTCCTTATAGCTGCAGTTACCTTCTCTTTATATCTTTTCATTTAACTTAAAAAATGATTCCTTCCTTTAAATTTCAAATCTTTTGGAATTTGTTACCCTTTTAATTTTTTCTTCCTTCCTTCCTTCCTTCCTTTTTTTCTTTCTTTATTTCTTACAGACTACTTTACATAACATACCAGAATCTGAGGTGAGAAAACAGAAACAAGAGCAAGAACATACGTTTAGGATATATCATTCTGTTCAAGATGAGGTGAGTGAAGATGTAGGTGGTTTGCTTGGGATCACATAGCAATTTTTAGTGACAGAGGCACGAAGAACAGAATTCCAGTTTCCCTGTTCTGTCTGTATTCTCCTCCAAGGTTAATGAGATTCTTATGTTAGTTTCTTCACTCTGATAATTATACACATTTTATTATCTTTGACATTCATTTATTCCATTCATTCATTGAATGTCATTTATTTCATAGATAGAAAAATATGAATATATCATTGTTCCAATATCCCTCTGCAAATTTTAAAAATTAGTATATATCAGGGCCAGCAGATGGCATAGTAGTTATGTCACTGGACTCCTGTATGGTCAACTGTGGTTCAAGTCCCAGAACCGGTGGCTTGAAAATCACACCAGATGTATGTATGCGCATGCCCAAAATCTCAGAAGAATGGAGGAAGAGGACAAGAAATTGCAGTGTGGGCATGCCTGCTGGGGAATGACTTCACTTTCCCTTTCACTGTCTCTGTCTCTCCCCCCAGCAAGCACATGCACCCTAAGGCAAAAAGCTCTCTAAAAAAATTGAAATTTTTATATCTCTTTTAAGTAGGACTATTGATTCTATGCCTATTTTGACTCTCATAGGAAAAGAGAAGCACATTGGGAGAATCTTTGAGAGTATCTCAGAGGACTAAACTTCAGAATAAGCAGGAGCCAAGGAACTCTGGAGGAGAGGAAGAAATGATCATTTCACAAAAGAGACAGAGAGAAGTTATTAGAAAAAAAAATCAGAAAGTGCATAGAATCGAAAACAAGGCAGCTCTAGGTAAATAAGGGGGTATTTTAGGGAGAAGATGGCATTGGAAGCAATATTTTAAGAATAGAGAAGATTTATATATTTTGAGACAGAAGGAGAAACACGTGATTTTTTTTTTTTTTCTGCAAGTACTCAAGATCATTTTTGGGATACTCAATTTACGAACAGTGAAATAATTGAGTGATTTGGAAGGCAAGCCACTAATTTGGGGAAGGGCCAGCATGAGGGGTGTAAACTTATGTCACTTGCTCAACAACCAAGTTCTTTAGGATTCAGTGTGGCTAATTATAGTTGTTTTGCACTTTTTTTCCCATATTTTTTTCTGTCTTCTTGCTCACATTTCTCTCTTCATGTTTCTTTCTCATTGCTATCTCTATTTTTATTCTTGATACCCCATATACCTTCTCTTCATTATTTTTCTTTCTCAGTGCCAATGTTGATTACTGTCCTTACTTGTGGGATTTTAATTTTTGCATGAGAATTACCTACATTTGAGTTCTACTTCTGACATGGCAGCCTAAGAGGATTTTCCCACATTAAAACATCTTTCCATTTTCTAATTGTTGATTTGTCTGTTTGATAGTGTATTGTAATGATATAGCTGGGGGAAAAAAGTATTTAGTTCTAACCTCAGCTCTTCCAGATTTAGCTGTATGAAAAAGTGCATCAATATCTAAATTTTAGCTTTTACAAATAAAGAAAATGTGATTTCTCCAGCCTTGTGGAAAGAAGAGCTTCTATCCTTAGTAGTTTGACTCCATAAAAGAGACTAATGGTGGACTGAGCCAAACCCCTATAAATTGTCCAGTTGTGCTTCTGGAACTTGACCCAATAGTATTATTCTTTATTCTTGCAGGAATGATGACATAATAGCAGAGATGGGAGGACATGCTGAAGACTAGCACTTCAGAAATGGGTCCTGAATCATCTATTTTCCTAAACATGTTTATTTTTTCTATTTAATTCCTTTGTATCTGATTCCCCCACTTTTACTCTACATAACCTTTTTTTATTTTTGGAGAACTTTCAGCTTGTTAATAAAAATTAGCTTTCATGCTTTGACCACAGAATCCCTGATCTACTTGTTATCTTACCATGTTAACTTTGAAGCAGGATGCTTCTTGCTCACATGGAACATCTGTCTACGCCTGAAGTTTACATGGACGTGACATAAATCTACAAGCAAGACTTAGTCAAGTTAACTTAAAGTCATTTCTTTCAGATAGATCGTACTTCAAATTCATAAACTGGCTCCTTTAAGAGTACTTCCCATGGATCAGAAGTAGAAGTATAGATATTTCTCTGCATGACCACCATAACTAAAAAAAACTGAAACCAGTTCATTATGGGTACTGAATAATGAATTCTATTTTCCCACATGAAGGACAAAGAAGTTTCAGATACAGAACTCTAGCCTTCCCAGGGCCTCCTGCGTAAAGAGATGGAAGGTGAGCTCAGACATTCTTTAGATCAGCACCGAGCAGTCTGCAACCATATGCTGCCCCTCAGCTTTGCCATCTGGCTCTGAGTCTCATTTCAAACTCACTTTTCAGCACATTTAAAGGTGAAGGACTTTGATGGGAATGAGTGACCTCCATGGAATCTACTTTCCGAGAGAAGAATAGAGATTTTTAGAATGACCAATTCCCTGGCTTGTGTTCTCCAGCTGGACTGGAACAGAGGCAGAAACAAAGGCCTATTGGCAGAAATGGAGCAGATGCCAGTTAATTCTCCAAGGCAGTGAGACCTATGGGCTTCATTGTATAGCTCTTACCGTGGAATCCCAGAGTACCTTAGAGGAAAGAGATGGAAGAGTATGCCTCAAAGTCCTTAGAGAAGGAGAATTTCTTTTTTTTTTCTTTTGATTGTTTCATTTTTAAAGTTCCCATTATGGTTTATTACAGAACCACTTGATTCTATTTTGTTGGAACGATTGTAGTATGCATAATTTTCCAATATTTACTTTAAAAAAACATAGTCTATCGAGTTTATTTATTAATCTTCCATTCCTTTCGTCTTGCCTTCCTTTTTACCCTCCTTCCTTCTCTCTTCCTTCCTTTTCTCCTTCCTCACTCTATTACATGGTAAATTCCAATGTAGATTACAAATGTATGTAAGCAAGATTATGTCTTGGGGAAATTCCTGATTTAGGGAAAATATGACCTGTGATAAAATGCCTTTCAATGCAGATAATTACATTTAAGGACCTAGACTGGATTTTCTAAGGAAAATCAAGATCAATTTGATCTGGAATGTGAGAATGTTTGGGTCTGAGAATACAGGATGTTTAAGAAGGACGCACAGACATCTTTGTAGAGGAGATGGACTTTGAGAAGATCCTGAAGCCTTGGAAGACAAGATTTTTTTTCCCCCAAATATCCTAAGTCACCATCTCCTTTTCACACTCAGTATCAATAGCCATATTTAAGGTGACAAGTACCCATTTAACAAAGGAAAAATATTATGGAAATAAAACTCCAATATACCAAGTAACAGGATTTTCATCAGCTGTTTTTGTTCGTTTGTTTTTGTTTTTGTTATAGGATACATGTGCTCACCGGAGAGACAGAGAGACAAAAAGTGAGAAATCACTCCCCAGGGAGGATAGCCACACCACAACTGTCTCTCCTCCATTCTTCTCTTGGGATTTTGGGCACACATGCATTTGCCCCTGGTGTGAGTTTCAGGTCGCCAGGTCCAAGACTTGACCTGCAATTGACATGTCAGAGTCCAGTGATGTAAACATTGTGCCACCTGCTGGTCCCAAGCTGCTTTTATTTATTTTTAAAAATCTTCTCCTTTTTAACTTTTTGGTGCATATTTCTTTCTTTCATGAGAGAGAGAGAAATAATTACCCTCCCAAGGGTTGCATGCTGCCATTCTTCTCTAACCTTTCCAGTTAGCCAGGATCATGGCAGCCATATACTCGTCAATGGGAAAATTGAACTGTGATCTTCCAAATTAATCCAACATCTCTTGAGCAGTATAGAAAGTGCTAAAAGTTGCCATAGTCTTAGCCTAGATTATCTCATTCTTTTTCCTTTGCAGCAAGCATAATGCAGAGAAGAAAACAATGACTTACAAAGTTCAAATTTGCTTGAAGTGAAGTAGCTATGAAGTGATAGAACAAATATAAGAAACAAGGACTCACACAATCGAATGCATAGTCCATGCATTTCAGTTACTTCTCCATGCTATGTAGTAGAAATTATTCCTTTATTGAGGTATTGAATGGACACTTACTCTGAGTTGTTTCTTGTGCTAAGCCCTAGAGGAGTAAAATGCAAATGATGTGGTCCCTTTGGCAAAGAACAAAAGGACAGACTCAAGATATAAACGTATTATGTTTAGTATTCGAAACATATTCTTATGTTACCCAGGCATAATCTCTTTCTGCTATATCACATTCACCCCTTTTTTCTCTGTCTTCCTGTATCTTCTTGCTCCCTAGTTCCTCAGCATTTTAAGTCCAAGACAATAAGGGAGCTTTTCCCTTTTGTCCCCTTATTCTGACTCAACCAGAAAGGAGACAGATAGTTATATAAGCACAAATTATTGGTTAAAAAGAGTTTTGACTATTGTAAATGTTCAACTTCTCAGTTTATTTTTATTTTCAACACACCCGGTGGTCATTCTACCAAGGCAGCACCTTTATATCATCTTTTCTTTAGGATTTATAGATTATTCCTTTCCTCATCAATCCTTAATACCAAGCCGAGCAGGGAATATCAATAACTCATATTTAAGTCTATGGCTAATAGAATGCATAGACTTTGGAAGGAAATTAAAAAAAAACAGTTAAAAAAACCAAACGACTATGGACATGGGGAGGACACACAAGGAACAGAATTTGGGGGTAACTTTTTCTGCAATGGAATGGATGGCTCCTAGAAAAGGCTCTCACAAAGGTTAGATATAAGCCTGGAGACCTGTGGAGGGTCCACCAAGTAAGTTAATTACATTAGGGATGTTTCTCTGAATGCTGAACCACCATTTGGATACCACATGGATTGAATTATACCTTTTGAACCTCAAGGAAAGCATTCACTTGGTATCTTTCAACATGCCATAGTTACCTAACTTGCGTATTTGTCCTTCATTTCACAGTCTCATCACCTCCAGATTTCTAGATTCTTCCAGAGTTGAATATAGGCGAAAAGGAGAGCCACTGTGAAATCAACCAGCCACTTGACAAATAATATAACACATTCATGTCCTCACACCCTGCATTCCAAAGATACATGCAAATGCTATAGAACTGTGAGTTACACAAGCGTGTGCTCTCCACAGTGATGTGTTATGTGACCTGTAACTTTAGCACACAATTGCATCACATACCAGTCTAAGGTATTTTGTCATAGGTTGTCTTCTAGAAAAAAAGGCTAGATTTAAAAAAAAAAATTTTTTTTTCTTCTTTTTGGGAGGGAAGTGGCTAAAAAG
This sequence comes from Tupaia belangeri chinensis, assembly GCF_000334495.1. Taxonomy (NCBI): domain Eukaryota; kingdom Metazoa; phylum Chordata; class Mammalia; order Scandentia; family Tupaiidae; genus Tupaia; species Tupaia belangeri. The sequence continues at coordinate 8,964,897 of NW_006159542.1, forward strand.
AAGAGAAATTGGACTGACCTGTAATCAAGGGAAGGGCTGATTATATAAAATCTATGCATTCTTTCATTCAATCAATGTTTATTGAGTTCTGATTGTGTACTAGTAATGGGCAGGCATTAGAGCTACATCTGGGTCTATAGTGGACATGATTCATTCTCTCTTGGGTTTTATCAGCCTTTACATGAAGTGAGACTCAAGTCGATTGCTGTTATTATCCAAAGTTATTATCATAATTATTGATATACCTGACTCCCATTGAATTCTTCCTGGGATTGGGAGTATGAGATATACAGTGATGGACCAGACTTGGCTGCTGTCATTTAAAAGCTCAAAGCCTATTGGTAAAGGAAGTGAATTAATCCCTCTTGAAAGTGTTTCAGTGGGAACAATGAGAAGAAATTTACAATGGCTTTCTGGAGAAGCTGGGGAAATATTAGCAAGATGCAGAATCTTACCACAGCCTATAATAATCTAAGTAACTTACCTAGCAACCTGTGCCTCTCCACGGGCTCCCTTGTTGTCTCTGTCACTCCACTGTCCCTGCATTGGACTGCATTATCCTCTAACTCAGAATTTTTCCACCTGACACTATAGATACTGTGGGTAGGGGTTTTGTCTTAGGCCCTATGCATTGTGGGATGTTTAGAGGTGTCTGTGACTTCTACTCATTGGCATTACCTTCCACCACCAAGTTGTGACAACCAAAAATACCTACTCATTGCCCAATGTTCTCATGAGGCCAAACCACCCTGTGAGAACCGCTATTAAGTTAAGTACCACTGGGGACCAGCAGATGGTGTAATGGCTGTGTTGCCAGACTCCCATGTAGTTGCTCATCTTTTGAGTCCCAGACCCAGCGGCTTAAAACACACACTGGGCATGTGTGTGTGTGTGCTCAAAAGAGATTGTGGTATGGCCATCCCCCCCAGGGAGTGATTTCTCGCTTTCTCTCTATCTCTGTGACGAGCACAAGTACCCCATAGCAAAAAATCTCTTCAGGAAAAAATAAATAGTAAAGAATCACTGTTCTAAATGGAATGTTATCTGGAATACTTTTTTACCATGTATTAGCGTGGCTAGCAATTCCTTCAAGGATTTGCTCAAGGCGTCATTCTCTAAGGCTCATACTAACTACCCTATTTAAAACTTCAACAGTGGGACCACAGGTGATATAGTGGTTAAGACACTGAACTTTCACATGGCTGACCATAGTTCAAGTTCAGACCAGGAGGCTTGAAACTCTGGCTGGGTGCATATTCGTGTGTGGCCAGAATCCCCTAAAAAAGAATTGAGGAAAAGGGATTATGGTATGGCCATCCTTCCTGGAGAGTGATTTCTCACTTTACCTATCTCTGTCTCTGTGTCTCTCTATGGTGAGTGCACATGCCCTTTGGCAAAAAAACAAACAAACAAAAAAAACCCTTAAAAAATAGCATTCACTATTTTTTATCATTTTCCTTACTCTGTTTTAAAGTTTTATGCATAGACCCCACCATCTTGGCATCTACAATGTGATGTGCTTATTTATAATTTATACTGTCTTTCTCCTCATTAGAACATAAACTCCATGCAAGCAGGAGTCTCTTTTTTGTTCACTGCAGTATCAGTTGCATCTAGAACAGTTTCTGACAGATGTTGGACACTCAGTATATGTTCAGTGAATGAATGATAGCCATCATAAAGTGGTAATTTATGTAAGCCTACTCTCATATTGTACATTATCTCATTTAATCTTCACATAACACTATTAATTATGTCTTAGCATTGCTTATTTTTATTGTACAGTTAAGGAAACACAGTGATGTTAAAAAAAAAAAAAGCCACACACCAAGAAATAAAGACACTAAGAAGTAAATAAGATAATTAAATATACCCCTTTCAATATTACTGTGGAAGGACCAACAGTTGGTGTAATGGCTATGTCGCTGGACTCCCATGTAGGCAACCATGGTTCAAGTCCCAGGCCTGGTGACTAAAACTCATGCTGGGCGCATGTGCATGCATGCCCAAGATACCTAGCGGAGAATGGAGGAGAAGGGATTGCTGTGTGGTCATCCCCTTTCGGGGGGGTGATTTCTTGCTTTCCATCTCTCTGTCTCTCTGTCTCTCTGGCGAGCATATGCGCCCTATAGCAAAAACCTCTCCAAAAAAAAAAAAAAAATCCCAAAAAACAAACAAACAAATATTACTGTGGTTTCTCAGGGTCTAAACGGGTAAGCAGGAATTCACCAAAAAAATTTGAGGAAGCCGGGAGAAAGAACAAAAAACCTCCAGTCTATGGTGAAACAGCCTTTGCCTGAGTTTTGTGACTACAAGAAACAGAGGATTTTCCTACCCTAGGAAAAGTCCACGTTTACTGAAATAAGGAATTTCACCCTAATCTACTTTCTGTGCCTCTGTGCCTCTCTGTGTTACTTAAAAGGGAAACTTGTACCCCTAGGTAAAATAAGGATGTAGAAAAGCACAAGAGAAGCCCAAGAATAAATCACTGGACACTTCATACATGGGCCACATTATTCAGTACTGAAATGTGGCAGATACTCTAAAATGCTAGCTCCATATTAAAAGTAAATTTGGGGAAAAAAAAAAGTAAATTTTGGGGACCAACAGAGGACATATTGGTCATATCATTGAACTCCCATGGTTCAAGACTTGGACCTGGCAGCTTAAAACTCAATGCTGGGCACATGTGCATGTGTATCCAAAATCTCAAGAGGAGAATGGAAGAGAAGGGATTGCGACGTGGCCATCCTTCTGAGGGGTGATTTCTTGTTTTCTGTCTCTTTCTCTCTCTCTGTCTCTCAGGGTGAGTGCACATGCCCTATAGAAAAAAATCTCTCTTAAAAAATAAACTTGGGTCTATCACTCAACAAATAAATGAACACTTTTTGGCACATTTAATAAATAGGAACACAGGACAAGGCTTTTGCCCTTGGGAGGGGGTTTTAATTTTTTGTTTTGATAGAGATAATGAAAAGATAATAAATTCAAAGTAAGTTTTAAAACACTGTTAACATCACAGATATTTGGGGCTGGAGAGGAAAAGGCACTCCTGAGACTGTTTCCCTTGATAATACCTGGGGACTCACTCCCCTCTAGTGGGAGGTCATTTGGGAGGAAAACACTGAGAGACGCAGAGCAGTACTAAATGTGAGGACCCAATGCCAGAGGTAGGAACTGGGTCACCCGGAGCTGGGAGAGTATCCTTTATGCATCTGTTTAAAAGCAGCATTTTCTGTACTATCCACCCCAGGAGCATTGGCCCACCATACATTAGTGAATACAGAACTGGTAATGGGTGTCAGAAAATAAAAGAGAGTTGCATGGGTCAAAAAACGCTGAGGAACACTGAGTACTCTATCTCTTTCTGTAGATGCAAAATCACAAATGTTTCTAACGTGGTCTTAGGAAACAAAGCTCTTTTTCTCTGTTTAGTCATTTATTTTCTTTCTTTACTTGAACAGAGTCTATTTTTCCCCTTTGAAGGCAAGTCATTCTTCAATGAATAAAATAAATCATTGATTATAGGATGTACCATTGATTTATTTTCCATTAAGAAAGAAAAAAAAAACCCTGTGAATTATAACTGTAATACATTCTCAATTAGGGAACAAATTCTGATAACAGAGCTGTAGAACTTAGAAATTTTAGATAATTGAATGGTATCAGATTTGGTTCTGAGATATGCCATGCTAAGGAGGCCTTTCTTCTCTGAGCCAAGCCATTCTGGGAATGCTCCCTCTTATTATGTTCTTATTATCACCATGAAAGATAAACCACAGTATGTAAAGTTGTGATGCAGATATGCCACCAATTGACAACGTTTTATATTTCCCTTCCATAGCACAGAATCAGGTCTGTGAAGTGGAGCCCACCAGTGACTGTCTGTGTATGCATGTGTGTGTGAGTGCAGATATGTGGTGGCAGTGGGAAGCTTGAAGCTTAGGAGATAAAGAGTCCTTATAATCTGATGTGGTTTTTGGACCAAATCTTGCCAGTAGAATGACAGAGGAGATGCATGTCCGAATGACACAGTAGAGTAACTAAGTTTCGGAGTACTTGTCCCTCCTCTTTCCATTATCTGCAGCAAACTTAGAGGCTTCATGGTAAATATTATGGCATAATGATATAAAAGGAGCCTGAATCTATGGATATTCTCTGGAATTCAATCAGAAATAATTGATTGATCATTTCATGAGCAAGAAATAAACTTTTATTGTGTTAAGTCACTGAAATCTAAAGACTGATACAGCCAGTAGATTAACCTAAAATTGTCAGTTTTTAGAAAATGTTTATTTAAAGAGAGAGAGAGAGACAGACAGAGAGAATTCTTCCCCCTCCCACCCCCATGGGGCATGGTCATGCCACAATCCCTTTTCTTTCACTTCTCCATCCCTTCAGAATTGGGGACAGTCATGCATAATATGCCGTGTGTTTTAAAGCCACGAGGGCAGTGATTTGAAGCACAGTTCACCATGTGAGATCCAGCTTTCTGTGAACAGCATTAACCACTGCACTATGGGGCTGGCCCAAACGTCATTTAAATGAAGCTTTTATTTCTGTTTTGGTATGGTGAAGCCAGAAGTCCAGGAAAGAAGTGCTATTGAAAAGATAATTTGTTGCACAATTTTCCAAGCAGAGGGGGCTTGCCACACCATGCAAGGTCACAAGGGAAAGCACTGAGGTCAACCAGAAGGCCTAGAGCAAGGGGGAAAGCAATGACAGGAGCTTTACTGTGACTTCTGCAGTGAAGGCAAGGCAAGGCCAGATGAGCAGACCTAGAATTGGCTAGTCTGAAAAAACATTAGTGGATTCTAGAATACAGGGCTGTGTCTAGTTGTCTGGCACCTGGCCTGTGTTAATTAGGGCAGAACAACATGGCCTCTGTGGGTATAGGAAGCCAGACAGAGGAGGTGATTCCGAGTGTGGACTCTAAATAGGCTAGTCTACAGAGGGAAGGTTTGGTCTAGGGCCATCATTTGCTATCTGTAAAAGTTTGCTAGCCCTGGGAGTGGCAGTCTCTTCCCAGTCAGTGAGCCTGTAGATGTTAGAACCTCAACAATAAAGAAAATGGGAAAATAGAGTGAGTACATGTTTAATGGGAGACAAGTAAAGTGAAAGAGATTTCCATCTGGGATGACTCTGACAGTGAAATGCTAATACCTTTCCAGGGAACTAAATTTTATTAAGCACCTACTTTAAGCCAGGCCCTGTTCTAAGATTTTTATGTGTTGATAGATAGTCTCAATAAATCCAAAAAGCATGCCAACATGGGGGCTAGTTTTGGCTTAATTGCACAGGTATATTGATAAAGAATATGAGTTGTGCTCAGTCCACTGCAATATATTCTCTTGCAGCTTGGTCTTAACTGTGTTGGATTTGAAGTGCCTGGAAGACATCTCAGTAGAATGCTCTAGAAATCAGTACCAGTAATATCCCTATTTAAAACTAATTTCTTTATAAGTTTATTATTTATTTATTTGCTAGAGGTTATGTGCATTCTCCTGAGAGAGGCAGAGAGAGACAGAGGAAAGTGAGAAAGCAGTCCCTGATGGGAGATGGTCACACCGCAATCCATTTCTCCTTTTGGAATTTTAGGCACATAGGCACAGGCACCTGGTGCATTTTTCAAGATGGAGGGTCAGGGACTCAAACCATGTGGTTGACCATGTGGAATCCAGCCACCTTAACCACCCTGCCACCAGCTGTCTCCAAATCAAGCTCTTAATTAACATAAACTTACATCATGCTTGTTACTTCCCAGACACTGTCCTAAAAGTTTTACAAATGGCAGTTCATTTAATATCATAACAATTCTTTTAGGTACACATTAATATCCCCATTTGATACACATTTTAAATCATCATCATAGTTACTGCTATGGCATGCAGTGACAAACCATGCGCTCGGCTAGCATTTTATATAAGTTAGCTTACCTGAGTCATGTAAGACCAATGTGATTATCTTCATTTTAAAGACTCAAAAACTAAGGCTTGGTAGGTTTTTGTAATTGACCACCATCCCATAATTTCATTTTTATGAATTTACTAAATGTGAAGTTCTTTTATGATTAGAAACTATTATTCCAGAAGTGAAGTCTAGGTAATTTAAGTGATTTGGCCAAGACACATGGCCCTACGTTACTCATCCTGGATTTGAACTTCAGAGTATTTACTTCTGAATTCCCAACTTCCCCCCATCTTCCCATACTTTCCAAACGGTTCAGTGGAGTTTTATATGTAATCAATTCATACATATAAGTTTCATCAAAAGAAGAAGTATGATGGGGAAAGTGTTAGGGGGCATTCTCTCCTGATGCTCTCAAAGTTCATGTTAAGTCCTAACCCTGAGTATCTCAGTTTATGACTGTCTTTGGAGTGAGAGACGCTGCAGAGGTAATGACAGTGAAGTAAGGTGATGCGGGTAGGCCCTAACGTAACTGGTGTCCTTATAAGAAGAGATTAGGACACAGACACACTTGCTGACACTTTGATCTTTGACTTCCAGTCTCTGGAATTGTGAGAAAAAAGGTTTCTGCTGTTTATACTACTCCATGGCAGTTTGTTAGGGCAGTTCTAGCAAACTAATGCGAACTAAGTTTCCACTACTGAAACTAAATTGGAAAACCCCTGCCTTTCCTAGGTGGTTATGCAAAAGGTCTGAAAACAGACTGGTTGTCTTCTAAAACTCACCAAGCCCAGAGGTCAAATGACTTTCTGGGATAAAAGCCAGCTTCCTCTTGGTATTACTCCAGTCACTGGTCCGTGGATGTTTTTCTTCTTCTAACTTCCCCTCCTGTGACGGGGAGTGCCTGAGAGAAAAAAAAGCTCAAAATGCTAAGCTTGCCACTCTCACTTCCTCTTACCCCTTAACCCAGAACAACTCAGAACACATTCATTGCTGGGGCACTGATAGGAAAGAGAAGATACCCGTGCCTCAGAGACTGCTTGGTCAGGCAGTTCCAGCCTGTCATGTTCGCACAAGGCCACTGCTGGTCCCAGACAATGCCAGGATGATGCCTCCTTTGCGCCTGGCTGGGACTCTGATCCCAGCCATGGCCTTCCTCTCCTGCCTGAAACCCGAAAGCTGGGAACCTTGTGTGGAGGTATGTGCTTGGGGTTAGCTCATAGCTTGTGAAAAGACTGCTTCTGAAAAACTGTTTCCTTCCCAGAACTTCCCATGGTGGGCCCTGTTTAGTTTATTTCACAAAAAGAAGTTAAATACCTTTCAGACTCAAGAAGCCACAGGGACCAACTAATCCACTGTGATAAGGCACTGTCTGGGAGTCAATGGTGTCTTGTCCCATCTGGGACTTTTGGCTGCTAATGGGGACTTCAGGTTAGGCAGACCTGCTTAAACTCATTGTCCTGTGACCTTCTGGCTTTGTGAGATTGAAGAAGTTATTAAACCTTTCTGAAACTAGTTTTCACAATCTTAAAAAACTATTATACCCACTCACTAGTGAGTTGTGGAGGCTGCCTCAGTAGTTGGTTTCCACGTTCAGTTTTATTGCAGTTACCCTGCCCTTTCAGTCTCAGGAAGATATTGTTTTTTTGTTTTTTATTTATTTATTTGTTTGTTTGTTTATTTATTTATGGCTTCTCAAGAGAAAGAACTTTCTAAGTGGATTTGAGACGTTTATATCCAGTCATGTAGTGTGGCTTAGAGGATTAAAAAACAAAAACAAAAAGACAGAAACAAAAACAAAAACAAGAGAGAAAATAAGAAAGAAAGGGAGAGAGAAATGTAAAGCATCAGTTAATGCAACAGTTTCTTTTGTGAAATATTAACACAAACCAGGTGGTTGCTAATCTTATTCATGATGATCTCTTTTGTTTTTCCCCTACACAGGCTTCAGTTTCACATTTGAGCCTATGTAGTAGAACCTAACAGCCAAGAAACAGACTTAGGGTAAGACGAAGTCAGAAACTCAAGACAAGTCTAGCCAGTTGGAGTCCTGCAGTTAAGTCTGCTTAATATGTAATGGACACTAATTCCCTATCCCAAAATGCTCCCTTTCCCCACTCCCTCCTCATAGTCTTCCTTCTTCTCCTCCTCTCAGTGTCCCTCTTGGGGATAGGTCTTCCAATCAGGCTGGCCCTGGGACAAAAATCACAGCCACCTTGACTCTTTCCTTTTCCGTGCACATGATTTTGGCAGTCCCCAAAGCTTGTCCATCCCTGCCCATCCTTCAGAGTACCATAGAGAAGACCCTTAGCTCCCCTGGCATTGACCCTTGGAGAGTGACTGGTCTCTTGAATCCTTACTCTCTTTCTTTAATCCATTCTGCAGACTTTTATTTATTTGTTGTGATTGTTTTCCTTGAGGTCTAGATCTCACAAATTGCTATTTGTAAACGCTTTCAAATATTATAGGGCATCAAAGCAGTGAATATAGTTATGGTTCACTGAAGACAATATGGAATGGGGTTGGAGAAAGGAAGAGTATAAGGAAGGGAAGCAAGAGAACAAATAGAGAGGCATGACATTAGTGGGACACAGAAATGGTTTATTATCTGCTGATGATAACATGTATAGTATTCTCAACTGGACCGGTCTGAGGAGTATTTCATGTTGGGTAAATTCTTTTTACAAGCAAAATGATATATAGTGATTGAATGTTTAAAAATAATGAGAATAATAATAATCATAATAATAATAATCTGGAAAAAATGATGAAAAGCTATTTGATATTGGTGATGTGGATAGTAATGTCGTCGTCTTGACTGATATACAAGGTATTCCTTCTGGAAAAAGAAATATAATACATGATTTTGGCAGTCCCCAAAGCTTGTCCATCCCTGCCCATCCTTCAGAGTACCATAGAGAAGACCCTTAGCTCCCCTGGCATTGACCCTTGGAGAGTGACTGGTCTCTTGAATCCTTACTCTCTTTCTTTAATCCATTCTGCAGACTTTTATTTATTTGTTGTGATTGTTTTCCTTGAGGTCTAGATCTCACAAATTGCTATTTGTAAACGCTTTCAAATATTATAGGGCATCAAAGCAGTGAATATAGTTATGGTTCACTGAAGACAATATGGAATGGGGTTGGAGAAAGGAAGAGTATAAGGAAGGGAAGCAAGAGAACAAATAGAGAGGCATGACATTAGTGGGACACAGAAATGGTTTATTATCTGCTGATGATAACATGTATAGTATTCTCAACTGGACCGGTCTGAGGAGTATTTCATGTTGGGTAAATTCTTTTTACAAGCAAAATGATATATAGTGATTGAATGTTTAAAAATAATGAGAATAATAATAATCATAATAATAATAATCTGGAAAAAATGATGAAAAGCTATTTGATATTGGTGATGTGGATAGTAATGTCGTCGTCTTGACTGATATACAAGGTATTCCTTCTGGAAAAAGAAATATAATACACTGTAAAGATATATGTGATTCAATAAAAAGCTTTTAATAGCTTTATATTGCCATTAGGATAGCTTCCTACCATAGGAACTTTGCACTGGCTGTTTTCTCCACCTAGAATGTTTTTCTCCTACCTTAGTGCTGTCCCAGTGGCAGGACCACATGGGTCACATATGTAACTTTAAATTTCTAGTAACCACATTCAAAAAGTTTTTGAAAAGTATGTTTAATTTTGATAATATTTTAATTCAACTGAGTACTTTCAAAATACTATTTTATAGTAGGCGGTTTACATGGCTTCAATGCCACCCCTTGAAATTTAGTGCATATTTTATATGTATTGCATATCTCAATTTAGACTTTCCACATTTCCTGTGGTCAGTAGCTATGGATAGCCAGACGTTACCCTCTGAGACAGTGGGGTCCTGGTCATTTTCCATGCTTAATTATTTCATTCAAATTTCTGTTGAAATGGCTCCTCCTCAAGATGGCCTTCCCTGACTGCTCCATGTGGAACTCCCTGGCACATTTATTTGCTTCTAATTCTTTTGCACTGCCTTCCCCTCATACCACAAAGTCCTGTGTTTTTGTTTATTTGTTCATTATTGCCCTTTTCTGAGGGGAGGGAGTCTGTAAGATGGTCAGATGATTGCTGGTTTTATCTGCACATTCCCACTGCCTAGCACACAGCAGCCACTTAACTTAGAGGACTTAAAGAATTACAACAGAGAAGACAAAGTCTAAGGACCTGCTGTACTTCTCCTGGCAGCACCTACCCTCTGGCTGAGATTTCACCCTGCCTGCCACTCACCAGCTCATCTGAATTAGTTTTAGACCCCTTCCTTGTCATACTGTTCTCTTCTTATGAAATGTCCCTTTCTCCTTTCTACATAAGTAAGTCTTAATCATCTTTTAAGAACCACCTTGAAATCTCTTCATTCAAGGAAGCCTTCCCTGGATCTAGAATGATCTCTACTTCCTCTGAACCAGAAGACATGTTTGACAAGCCTGTGTTATGACTTTTTTAGACAGTGTCAATTGTACTCCTATCTTAACTCTTTCC
>NW_006159542.1:8975540-8985658 GCF_000334495.1 Tupaia belangeri chinensis
CTAGACTGTGGATTTGCTGAAGGAAGAAGTCATATCATGTTTGCCTTTGTGTTGCCCAGAGTGTTTAGTAGAAAATGCCTACGGTTGGGACTTAAGAAAAATTTCATTAAGTCAATCAATTATTCATGCATTTATTTAACAAATATTTTTGACAACTGGTGAGGCAGTCTTCTGAGTGACAGAGACAAAGCAGCAAGCAAAACCACTAAAGCTTATGACCTAGTGCAGGACTTGAACAACACAGATGGACTCATCACACATACTTTGGATGCAATATTGAAGGGTGATATACCCTGCAAAGGAAAGAGAGATCATTACCATGCTCCATTAAACAGTGTGGTCTTTGAGAATCTGAGACAAGCAACGTTTGAGCAGACATGTGAATGAAGTGAGAGCCTGCATATGTGTCTCAGAGACTTTATGCATATTGTATCTCTCTGAATTTCTAGTTTTTTCATCTTTAAAAGGTTTATTTAAAGATTAAATTAAAGTATATAACATTGAAGGAATGTGCTGGCATATGGTAAGGGATTAATAATAGCTAATAATAATTAATGTTAACATTTATTGATCATTTACACTGTAGTAGCTTTTGAGATAAGCTCTTTAAATACCTTATCTCATTTAATCCTTTAAACAGATTCTCTTGGTTTTAAACAATAGGAAACCAAAATTAGCTGGCTTAAGCAAGAAATTTTGTTAAAGGAAATAAGAGAATTCAAGAATTAGATGAGAGGTTAGAGAATAAAGCTTACAACAAATTTAGAAAGCAGGATAAAAACTAGCACAGAAACCAAGACAGCACAAAGCACTTGACCTTATGTACCAGGTTCCATCACTGAAATCCTTGTGCTCCGAAGATTTTTTCCCACATCTACCTCACTTTGTTCAAAGGTCAATGCAAGGAGGAGAATACAATTGTCAGAAATTAGGCTATGTTTAGGAAAGGCTTGACCTCTCAACTGCTAGTCTTCTTAAGGTGGTACAAAATGTGTGAGTGTGTGTGGAGTGGGAGCATATTTAGAATAGTATTGGCTTTTGATTACTTGTATTTCACATAGGATGAAAAGAAGTTAGCTGATGCTTTAGAAAAACAAAACAAAACAACAAAGAAAAACTTTTCTCCAAATCACATGGAACAGTTGGTCTGAAACCCAGAACTTTTGGACTCCAGAGTCTCAGCCCTTCCCCATCTAATTCCATGGCTTCTTGCTAAATGTGCCTATTGTTATCATAGAGGTTAAATATTTGATACATGGTAGGTGCTCTTTTCCTCCTAATCCAGAGTCAGACATTGTATAATTATTAAAGGACTGGGTAAATGAAGAATGAATGAATGTATAAATGAATGTGTAGATGGATGGATGAAGAGGAAAAAGTCGGATTGGTTCCTGCTCTTGTACCAGAGCCGTCGGTTCCGGGACCCCAACCATGTGGTTGGCCATGTGAGATCCAAAGTTGTGTAAAGGATACGGAATTAAGGACAGAAAATTTATCCCATGGAGAAGGATATTAATAATACAGAAAAATGTCTTCAGTGGGCAGGAAACAAGTGATGAAGATTTCATTTTCTTTTAAGTTTATTTATTTATTTTCACATGTGTGAGAGAAAGAGACAGGAGAGGTCCAGTAGAGGTGAATTCAGAGTGCATTGCAGAGAGGTGCTGCATTTAGTGTTTGATCATTGCAGGTGGTTCCTAACATTACTTACCAATGCATGGAGGTGAATCTCTACAAAATACCTGACAACATCCCATCCTCAACCGAGAACCTGGACCTTAGCTTTAATCCCCTGAGATATCTAGGCAACCGTAACTTCTCCAAGTTCCCAGAACTCCAAGTGCTGGATTTATCCAGGTAATGAATGAGCTTTTACGTACTGTATAAGGTGAGATGTTCATTGTTCTTTCATTTTATTATTGGACCAGAAAGCCTGTGTGTTGAAGTCTCTTCTTTATGCACTTATTTGTTTATTCAGTAGATGTCTTCTTTGCTAGATAATCTTGGGCAAACCACTTCCTTTTCCATGTCTCAATTTCTTCATCTGGGAAATGAACAGTTGAATGATACTGTTTCTAGGGAAAATGTTACCTTTGAAATTTCTTTAAAAACAAGAGTATATTGATGTATTACATACAGCTCCTAGTATTAAGCAGGGTATATACTCTCTAAGAGTTAATATGTTAATTCCTGGGCACTGTCTTGGGAACATGGCAGATATTCAACAAATGCTTTCTAGTTCTAATCTTTTGGAATTTGAAGCTGAGATAAGGATGGGGATATGTAATGGTAAATAGTAAACTATGTGTAGACTGGAAGTAACAAATTATATTGTTCAAAAGAAGAGCCTTTTCTGTGGTCAATAATCTGAGATTTCATGAATTTAGTGAGATTCAAATAACCTGGAATTTTGAAGGTTGTATAGAGAATAAGGAATTAAGAAAAGACAAATAACCCTATGGAGAAATATATTAATTATAAAGAAGTGAGAGGGGAGAGACAGAGAGAAAGAGAGAGCTAGCACCTCCCTATAAGGTCTTGATTCTATGACCCACCCCCACACTCAGCTAGCTCTGGATCATGTTAGCTACCTGCCCAGCAGACTCAGAGAGGTCTCCATATGAGACTCTGGAACCTCTATGTGGGTCACCCTCACAGAACATCCTGTTTTACAGTGTGCCACTGTCCAACTGGCAACCAGATTTTTTTCTTTCCTTTTGTTTTTTTTTTTTTTGAAATTTGCTATAGGGCACTTGTTTCCTGTCCACAGAAAACAGTTTTCTTTATTATTAATATCTTTCTCCTTGGGACAAATTTTCTGTTCTTAATTCCGTATCCTTTACACAACTTTGATCTCACATGGCCAACCATATGGTTGAGGTCCCAGAACTGATGGCTCTGGTACAAGAGCAAGAACCAATCCTATATACCCTATAGCAAATTTCTAATAGAAATGAGAGACAGAGAAGGAAAGTTAAAAAGCATCCTTAGGGAATATGGTTATCCTGTAACACCTTCTCTATTCTCCTCTCAGGATTTTGGGCATGTATGCACAAGTGCCTGGTGAGTTTTTCAAGCTGCCAGGTCTGGGACTCCAGTCATGTGGTTGACCATGTGATATCCAGCCGCCTCAACTACTATGCAACCAGCTGGCCCTAAATTTCCTTTTCCGATGTAGGGAAGTATATCTTTCACTGGGAAGTTCAGTTATCCTAAAAGGGTGTTCATCACCAATGTTCTTGTTGAACTGGATAATGGACCATATTCCCAATAGTTTGTGGGAAAGGCAGAATATTTCATGCCTGCTTTAAAAAATTATTTGTTTGTTTTAATTTATTTAAAAAAAATTTCTATAGGGCATCTTTTTTCACTAGAGAGACAGAAAGAGGAAGAGAGAGGGAAAGTGAGAAAGCAAACTGCCAGGTCTGGGACTCGAACTGGGGTCAGTCACTTGGGAGTCTAGCACCTTAAACACCATGCCACCCACTGGTCCTCATGTCTATTTTTATTACAGAAATTCTTGCTATAGATTTAGATTATAAAATAAAAATCCCCTTTAGAACAGACATTTCTATAGGAGAGTGAGCAACTAATGTTTTATACTCTAACTTGAGTATTGATAGAGTATAAGAAGGGGGAATGGAACAATTTAGAGGCAGTGGCATAGAGCACAGAGCCCTGTGGAAGACAGAGGTCAGAATACCTGAGCCATGTCCTATTCAAGGTCACTGAGTGGCCTGATTCATGTCCTTTAATCTCCCTGAGTCTCAGTCTTCATATCCTTCATGTCTGCTAAATAGAAATGATAAAATTTACCACACAGATTATATGGGATGAATATCTACATGTTATATATATATATTTAAAACTTTATAAGGTGTGTATTATACGTATAAAATATTATTATAGCATTTTATTAAGTTATAAATTCTGATTTTCTAAGTGAAAAAACAATTTTTTTGAGAGTTTTTTGCTATAGGGTGCATGCGCTCACCAGAAAGACAGAGAGAGACAGAGAGACAGAAAGCGAGAAGTCACCCCGCAGGGGGGATGGCCATGCCGCAATCCCTTCTCCTCCATTCTCTTCCTGGGATCTTGAGTACACATGCACACACACCTGACGTGAGTTTAAGTCACTGGGTCCAGGATTCGAGCAGGCGTTGACTACATGTGAGTCCAGTGATATAGCCATTACACCAACTGCTGGCCCCTCTAAGTGAAAATTTTGTCAAGAACTGTACTGATGTAGACACATCAACTCTGCCCTACCCTTTTGTAAACAAAATTTTCTCACTGAACAAAGTCTTTTATCTACCATCTACCTGAGAAACATTTCTGAAAGGCCTTACATATGTGCTTAGAAGGAGACCTGCTTCTTCCATTAGGTCATAGGAGATTTTGAATCAGGGTAAGTGTAAACTGTAGCATAATAGACATTTTTTGCCCCTTTTTTTTTTTTTTTTTTTTTTTTGAAATTTGCTATAGGGCACTTGTTTCCTGTCCACAGAAAACAGTTTTCTTTATTATTAATATCTTTCTCCTTGGGACAAATTTTCTGTTCTTAATTCCGTATCCTTTACACAACTTTGATCTCACATGGCCAACCATATGGTTGAGGTCCCAGAACTGATGGCTCTGGTACAAGAGCAAGAACCAATCCTATATACCCTATAGCAAATTTCTAATAGAAATGAGAGACAGAGAAGGAAAGTTAAAAAGCATCCTTAGGGAATATGGTTATCCTGTAACACCTTCTCTATTCTCCTCTCAGGATTTTGGGCATGTATGCACAAGTGCCTGGTGAGTTTTTCAAGCTGCCAGGTCTGGGACTCCAGTCATGTGGTTGACCATGTGATATCCAGCCGCCTCAACTACTATGCAACCAGCTGGCCCTAAATTTCCTTTTCCGATGTAGGGAAGTATATCTTTCACTGGGAAGTTCAGTTATCCTAAAAGGGTGTTCATCACCAATGTTCTTGTTGAACTGGATAATGGACCATATTCCCAATAGTTTGTGGGAAAGGCAGAATATTTCATGCCTGCTTTAAAAAATTATTTGTTTGTTTTAATTTATTTAAAAAAAATTTCTATAGGGCATCTTTTTTCACTAGAGAGACAGAAAGAGGAAGAGAGAGGGAAAGTGAGAAAGCAAACTGCCAGGTCTGGGACTCGAACTGGGGTCAGTCACTTGGGAGTCTAGCACCTTAAACACCATGCCACCCACTGGTCCTCATGTCTATTTTTATTACAGAAATTCTTGCTATAGATTTAGATTATAAAATAAAAATCCCCTTTAGAACAGACATTTCTATAGGAGAGTGAGCAACTAATGTTTTATACTCTAACTTGAGTATTGATAGAGTATAAGAAGGGGGAATGGAACAATTTAGAGGCAGTGGCATAGAGCACAGAGCCCTGTGGAAGACAGAGGTCAGAATACCTGAGCCATGTCCTATTCAAGGTCACTGAGTGGCCTGATTCATGTCCTTTAATCTCCCTGAGTCTCAGTCTTCATATCCTTCATGTCTGCTAAATAGAAATGATAAAATTTACCACACAGATTATATGGGATGAATATCTACATGTTATATATATATTTAAAACTTTATAAGGTGTGTATTATACGTATAAAATATTATTATAGCATTTTATTAAGTTATAAATTCTGATTTTCTAAGTGAAAAAACAATTTTTTTGAGAGTTTTTTGCTATAGGGTGCATGCGCTCACCAGAAAGACAGAGAGAGACAGAGAGACAGAAAGCGAGAAGTCACCCCGCAGGGGGGATGGCCATGCCGCAATCCCTTCTCCTCCATTCTCTTCCTGGGATCTTGAGTACACATGCACACACACCTGACGTGAGTTTAAGTCACTGGGTCCAGGATTCGAGCAGGCGTTGACTACATGTGAGTCCAGTGATATAGCCATTACACCAACTGCTGGCCCCTCTAAGTGAAAATTTTGTCAAGAACTGTACTGATGTAGACACATCAACTCTGCCCTACCCTTTTGTAAACAAAATTTTCTCACTGAACAAAGTCTTTTATCTACCATCTACCTGAGAAACATTTCTGAAAGGCCTTACATATGTGCTTAGAAGGAGACCTGCTTCTTCCATTAGGTCATAGGAGATTTTGAATCAGGGTAAGTGTAAACTGTAGCATAATAGACATTTTTTGCCTTTTCATGTTATATGTTTACATACATTACTAGTCCTCTTAGAATGCTTTGTGACAGACCAGACAGCCTTTTTCCTTCATTTATTATAATTTTTTTTCTTTTTTAAGAGATGAAGAATCTAAATTTTGAAGAATTGAACTTACACAAGTTTCACTTAGCTACTTTCACATAGCTTGTTGTCAACAGAACAGACATTCAGATTTCTATCTTCTGCTACCAAGTTAAATATTTTCTTCTTAATATTCTACTTCTCCCAAGTAATGAGGCCCTTATAATGAGATAGTTACAGCAAGACCCTTCTAGTTGTGCTATAGAACTCTATATACAAGAGACTGTGAGTTATAAAAGTATATAACTAAAAGAAGGATCTTGAGAAATAATCAAACTTGATGCCTTATTTAAAAATATGATAAATAAAACCCAGAGAGAAAAAGGGATTTCCAAGATCACGCAGTGAGAGAGGACAGCAGAGGCCCTAAAACCACCGGTCCTGTGCTCTTTTCCAGTGTTTTTCCCCTATACCCACTAACTCTTATCCAGATACTAAGGAATAAAAATAACTTAGATCAAAGTGCCTTTATTATTTGCAAACCTCCTGAAGGCAGTAGGATAAATGGGGAGCACTCTAATTATAAATCAGGTTGGATTATGGAAATGACGCCTTTGTATATTATGACCAACATGTAACAGTAATGTTCATAGAAATTTAGCATAAGCTTACAGTTTATTGGCCGCTTAAAAGCTCTGTGTCTGGGACTGACAGTTGGTGTTATGGTTACGTCACTGGACTCCTATGTAGTCGATCACGATTCGAGTCCCAGACCCAATGGTTTAAAACTCACAGCAGGCATCTGTGCATGTGTTCCCAAAATTCCATGAGGAGAATGGAGGAGAAGGGATTGGGGCATGGCCATACTTCTGGGGGGAAGGAGGGTGATTTCTCGCTTTCTGTCTCTCTGTCTTTTCTGTCTCCCAGTAAGTGCATGTACTCTACAACAAAAATCTCTCAAAACAAAACAAAAGAAAACAAAACTATGTCTCTAAGAAAGCTCAATGAACATTGTATACAGAATGACCTCTGTTGGGACCAACAGACAGTGTAGCAGTTATACCACTGGACTCTTACGTGGCTGACCATGGTTCAAGTCCCAGACCTGGTGGCTTCAAAATCATGCTGAATGTGTGGGCCTGTGTGCCCAACAGCCTGGGAGGAGAATGGAGGAGAAGGGACTGGGGCATGGCTATCTCTCCTGGGGAGGTAATTTCTCACTTTCCCTCTCACTGTCTCTGTCTCTCTCTCTGGTGAGTGCACATACTCTAAGATAAAAATCTCTAAAACAAATAAAATAGAATGACCGCTGTTTCATTAGGGATAAAATTAAAAACCTTCACTTGACCTGTAAGTCTCTGCATTCTTTGGAACCTTCTTTCTCCACAATTTTATCTTTCACCCCTTTAATTCCTCTCTCTACTCCAACCATGGAAACTGTTTCTCATGCTTATTCCATGTAACCTGACCAATGCTTACCTTTGGACTTTTGTGTCTGCTGTTCGCTTCACCTTCTTTTCTCATTAACTCCTACCTGCCAATTTTTGACTTAAGCATTTTTAGAGAAGCCTACTTTGATCCTCCCAGTCTAGGTTAGCTCCCTTTATGAAAATTCTCACAGTACCCTTTCTTTTTATTCCAAAAAACTCACTCTTA
The DNA here is from genome assembly GCF_000334495.1 of Tupaia belangeri chinensis. Classification (NCBI taxonomy): domain Eukaryota; kingdom Metazoa; phylum Chordata; class Mammalia; order Scandentia; family Tupaiidae; genus Tupaia; species Tupaia belangeri. Next base: position 8,983,425 of record NW_006159542.1, read on the forward strand.
TCAGCTGTTATTAATATTTACTCATGATAATGACAACTTTCACATATCTATCATATTTCTAAAACCTTTAATAACATTAAGATACCCATTATACTTATGTGTAACTTTTTGTGTCTGTGAAATTGACGTTCATCAGTCATTGATCGTGACTAACAGCTAAGAGCTACCCATATCAGTGGTACCAATCAGATATAGGATTACAATGACTTGTGGCAGGAAATATTAAACTTGATCCAAGACTATTATGTACTCTATCAGCCATATAATCTTCATGTGGGAAAGATCATAGAGATTATTGATCTTTAACTGATTTTATTCTGATAGATTGCTGCCTCTGCCAGATATGTGCATCTAGATTGATAAGAAAAACAGTCAATCATGTGGCCATGGTAGAAATTCTTGATAAATAAAGACTTAGATCATAGGTCAGTATGACAGTACTGAATATTTTGGGCTTCTTATTTTCTCATACCAGTGTTATCAGCCTGTTTTGCCTGATGTGTCTGCTGTTGGACAATCACCTGACATCACACAACTTTATGAAGAGCTGAGTGACTAGGATTTGTTATTCATTTTGGGGTTTTTAGCCATTATAAATATTATATATCTGAATTTATTTTCCCTGTAGGTGTGACATTCAGGCAATAGAAGATGATGCATATTGGGGTCTAAACCACCTCTCTACCTTGATATTGACGGGAAACCCTATTCAGCATTTAGGCCTGGGAGCCTTTTCTGGACTATCAAATTTACAGAAGCTGGTGGCTGTGGAAACAAACCTAGATTCTCTAGAGAACTTTCCTATTGGACATCTCAAGACTTTGAAGGAGCTTAATGTGGCTCATAATCTTATCCATTCATTCAAGATACCTGGATATTTTTCTAACCTGCCCAACCTGGAGTACTTGGACCTTTCTAATAACAAGATCAGAAATATTTTTCATGAAGATGTGCAGGTTCTACATCAAATGCCCCTGCTCAACCTCTCTTTAGAAATTTCCTTGAACCCTATAGACTTTATACAACCTAGTGCCTTTAATGGAATTAGACTCTATGGGCTGACTTTGAGAAATAATTTTAATAGCACAAATATAATGAAGACTTGCATTCAAGGTCTGGCTGGTTTAGAAGTCCATCAGTTAGTTCTGGGAGAATTTAGAAATGAAAGAAACATAGAAAATTTTAACAAATCTTCCTTGGAGGGACTGTGCAATTTGACCATTGGAGAATTCCATTTAGCATTCTTAGATGACTCCCCAGATAATACTATTGACTTATTTAATTGTTTAGCAAATGTTTCTGCAATTTCTCTGGTGAGTCTGTATTTAAATAATCTAGAAGGCCTTCCTAGGCAGGTCAGATGGCAATCTTTAGAATTAATTCACTGTAATTATAAACACTTCCCTTCATTGGCGATCTCTTCTCTCAAAAGGTTTGTTTTCACTGCTAACAAAGGTGGGGACACTTTCACTGAAGTTGTTCTACCAAGCCTTGAATATCTAGATCTCAGTGGAAATGGCTTGAGCTTCAAGAGTTGCTGTGATCACACTGATTTGGGGACAAGCAAACTGAAATATTTAGATATGAGCTTCAATGGTGTCATTATTATGAGTTCAAACTTTATGGGCCTAGAAAGACTGGAATATCTGGATTTTCAGCATTCCACTTTGAAACATGTTAATGATTTTCCAGTATTCTTATCACTCAAAAACCTCCTTTACCTTGACATTTCTTACACTCACATTCGAGTTGTCTTCCTTGGCATCTTTGATGGATTGTTCAGTCTCCGTGTCTTGAAAATGGCTGGGAATTCTTTCCTCAACAACCTTCTTCCCAACATTTTCACAAATCTGACTGACTTGACCTTTCTGGACCTCACCCATTGTCAACTGGAAGGGGTGTCTCCAATGGCATTTGACTCACTCCTCCATCTTCAGTCACTAAATATGAGTCACAACCACCTCTTGGTTTTGGATACAGCTCCTTATAAACATCTCCAATCCCTCCAGGTTCTGGATTGCAGTTTTAACCGCATAGTGGCTTCAAAAGGGCAGGAATTGCAGCATTTTCCTAGTAAATTAACTCTCTTAAATCTCACTCAGAATGAATTTGCTTGTACTTGTGAACACCAGGGTTTTCTGCAGTGGGTCAAGGACCAGAGACGACTCTTGGTGGAAGCTGAACAAATGATATGTGCAACACCTTCAGATATGCAGCACATGCCTGTGCTGAGC
>NW_006159542.1:8985689-8998289 GCF_000334495.1 Tupaia belangeri chinensis
CTTCAGGAATTCCACCTGTCAGGTGAGCAAGACCACAATTAGTGTATCTGTGCTCAGTGTGCTTGTGGTATCTGCAGTAGTAGTTTTGGTCTATAAGTTCTATTTCCACCTGATGCTTTTGGCTGGTTGCAAAAAGTATGGAAGAGGTGAAAGCACCTATGACGCTTTTGTTATCTACTCAAGCCAGGATGAAGACTGGGTGAGGAATGAGCTAGTAAGAAATTTAGAGGAAGGGGTACCCTCGTTTCAGCTCTGCCTTCATTATAGAGACTTTATTCCTGGGGTGGCCATTGCTGCCAACATCATTCAGGAAGGATTCCACAAGAGCCGGAAAGTTATTGTCGTGGTATCCCAGCACTTCATCCAGAGCCGTTGGTGTATCTTTGAGTATGAGATTGCTCAGACCTGGCAGTTCCTGAGCAGTCGTGCTGGCATTATCTTCATTGTCTTGCAGAAGTTGGAGAAGTCCCTACTTCAGCAGCAGGTGGAGTTGTATCGCCTTCTTAGCAGGAACACTTACCTGGAGTGGGAAGACAATGCCCTAGGGCGACACATCTTTTGGAGACGACTCAGGAAAGCCCTCCTGGATGGTAAACCATGGAGTCCAGAAGCTGCAGCTGATGCAGAAAACTGCCAGCAGGAAGCAACAACTGCTACCTGAGGAGGAGACACTCCTGAGGAGTTTCTTGCCCAATTGTATGCCACATTTGTTCAGTTAACATGAATTAATTCTGCAACATGCAGGCATTAGCTCATGGTGATGATTCAGTGGTGCCCAAGGCACACAGCTCCACCAGGCTCATGGTGCTTACAGTGCAGAGGAATAAACACTGCTAAAATACAGAACATTCCAGGTGGGCTTCCAACCAATGCAACCAAGGAGCACAGAACCACGGAAGTCAATGCAACTCTTTCTCAATCAAACCGTATTAAAATTAAGCAACTGGGCCCCAGTAAAAGCAGGAAGAAACACTGTTCTTCTCTTGGGTCTTTAGAATGGAAACCACATTATGTGTTTGATGTTGCCACTTTTCCCTTTTCTACTTGATAACGTAGATGTCTTCTGATCCAGGTACCCACTGCCATTTTAATGGCTTAAAAATGTTGAAATCTTATAACTAATTCCTGATCAACACATGCCCACAAACATCTTGGTCATTCCTTAGAATGATCTATTTGTTAGTTAATAATTACCGATACATTTTTGTTTTTATAAATCCAGTTTTTCATATTTTGTCTATAAGCCCACGTCATAAATAAAATTTTTAGAGGCATGTAGGAAATTTCTATATTTAACCACTATTTTTCAAGCAAGTATATATAATACACTTTGTCACTTGGTGTCATTCTAAAGTTATTGCCTTCTAAGTTATGAGTAAGTAAAGGCAGCATTAAAATAATTTGACTGAAAAAGACACAAGTAAAAAAACATAGGGGAAGGAAAGTCCAATTTCCTGCTCTCATAATGAGAAATTTGAAGCAGAGGCAGAGGCTGAAGCAGCATTACCTCTGAGGGTCATCTTTTTTATGGTTCTAGAAACATTATGGCTGATGGGGTGCCCAGAAGAAATGTTGTAGTGTAGTGGTAATTTCTTCTCAAGGAGAAGTGTGCCTTGATTGATACTGAATCACCACAGGGAGACATGAAAGGCCGGGACCTCTTTCCTGTTCCCTTCCCACTGCTAGATCTGCTTCTGCTGTGTCATTCCCTGTCCCTGACCACATTTTGGAAAGATGGGATATTTTCATTGAGAAAACAAAGAGTGGATATTTTCATTGAGAAAACAATATGGTCAAGGCTATTTTTTTTCTTTTTTTGTAAAAGGGGAGTTCCCAGGAATGTACATAGAACCATCTTCCCCAGAAAGAGTTCTTCAAAGAAAGAACAATGAGGACATCATCAAGGAAGTGCAAATCAAAACCACAATGAGCTATCACCTTGCAGCAGTTGGAATGATGACACATGCTGAGGATGTGTAGAAATTAGAACCTTTCTACACAGTTGGTGGAAATGTAAAGTGGTACAGTCCTAGAGAAAAGATTATGGAAATTCCTCCAAAAATTAAAAATGAAACTGTCATATGATCACTCTGAATATATGCCCAAAAGGATTGAAATCAGGATCTCAAAATTACATTTGTACCCCTATGTTCATTGCTCCATTATTCACAGCCAATTGATAGAAGCCACACAAATGCCCACTGGTAGAAAAAATGGATAAAGAAAGTATGCTCTATAGATGCAATGGGATATTATCCAGTCTTTAGAAAAAAGGAAATCCTGCCATCAGTGTCAACATGGATAAAGCTGTAGGCAACTCTTAAGTGGAATAAGCCAGTCACAGAAGGACAAATACTGAATGGTTCCACTTCCATGAAACACCAAACTAGTCCAACTCATAAAAGCAGAAGGATAAGAGAATGGTGTTACCAGGGGCCCAGGGGAGGAGAAAAAAGATAAATGAGGAGTTGTTCAATTGATACAAAGTTACAGTTATACAAGATGAATTAGTACTAAAGATATGCAGTACAGGATGGTGCCTATCATAAACAACACTATTGCATGCACTTGAAAGTTTTTTGACAGAGTAGCACTCATGTGAAGTCCTCTTCACACACACACACACACAAACACACACAAACCAAAAATAAAAATAAAATGAAATGACACAGGGAACTTTGGAGATGATGGGTGCATCTGTTATCTTGAGTACAGTGATGTTTTCACAGGTCTGTATGCATATGTCCAAACTCATTGAACTGTACTCATTATATATGTGTAGCTTTTCTTTTTTGGTATATCCATTATATGTCATTGAAGCTGTAAAAAGGAAGAAAATCCAGGTGCTAACACTGGAAATATATCCATCTTTGAGAATGTGTTGATGACTGTTTCAGAGTGTATCTGATCACGGTTAGGGTAGCTGAACACTCTTGGGTGTGTTTATATGTCTCATGTACTAATGAAAGTGTATGTATGTATTTGAACACATGCCTCTATGTGTTCCTGTTGGAGTTTCTGCATATGCAAGAGCCGGTGCATCTGTTGAATCCTCACAGGATATTAGTGCAATTATATTCCATGGGAATATGTGTGTTTGATAGGCATGTCCATGGCTGCTTGAGACAGGCTCTCTGTTCTTGTATTTGTATGTGATTGTGCCTCTGCAAATGTCTACATTAGGTTCTGAGAGTTCTGGGAAGTGTGTGATGTGTATGTGTCTATGCCATATGTGGGTGTGCTTATGTCACAGCTGTGTACTCATTCTACATGTGTTTAAGCAATTAAGCAAGGCTCCACGAAGGAAGATCAGAATATAACTGAGGAGCTGAACATGACACAGTGCTAAAGAGCAGCGCTTTGGAAGGCTGAACCTTGGGAAGGACCCAGGTTTTCATCTGGAGACCTCCCTTTGTACTGTGGGCATGAGACCATGATTCTAGGCTGGCTGGAGCTGGGAGGTGGATGGTGATATTAAGACCTTATTGGGGGTGCTGTATCTTTCTCACTTACGGAAGAGATAAATAAATAAGCTTTAGAAACAAAACAAGACAAAATGAGCTGAAATTTGTGTTTGTTTGTTTGTTTGTTTACAAGACTGGCACTGGTTTCCTTCTCATCAGTCCTCTTTTCCACATGAGAATTCCAGAAGTCTCCCCATGAGGTAGACATAAAGGGAAAAGAGTACATATATTCAGAATCAGAAGGAGAAGAAAGAGGAAAGTCAGGCTCTCTGCAGCCCTTCAAAACATCTGGTTGGAGGCCAGCAGGTGGTGTGGTGGTTAAGGTGCTGGACTCCTGCATGGTTGAGCATGGTTTAAGTCCTGGACCTAGCGACTTGTAAATCACATTGGTTGCATGTGGGTACATGCCCAAAATCCCAGGAGGAGAATGGAGGAGAAGGACTTGTGGTGTGGTTATCCTTCCTTGGGATTGAGTTCTCACTTTACTCTCCACCCCTCCCCATGCCCCCCTCCCCCCGTCTCTCTGGTGAGTACACTTGCCCTATGATAAAAACCTAAATAATAATAATAAAACATCTGGATAAAACTAACAAAAGGTAGAATTAAAAGAAGTTAATACTAATTATGGTGTCTTAAATTTGTGCAATACTCTACAACTTGGAGCATATTCATACAATTATAAGCACATCTGAATCTCTAATTAGCCTGGTGAGGTAGCAGATCAAGAATTAGTTTCCCCATTTTACTGATGCGAAGCCTGAAGTTCCATGAAGTAGATTTATTGTCAATGGGCCAAGAGTAAGCAAGTGGCAAGACCCAATCTTGGGCTGCCAGCCCACTCAAAGTAGCTCACTGTCTAACACACCCATTGCTTCATGCAATAAATTTGCCAAACCCAGAAGTGAAACCTCCATCGTTCTCTCTGTGGTTGACACTAGTCAAGGGTTTTTCAACTGAAACCATATATACACACACACACATATAAATAAATCATATGCCACATGATTTATTTATAACACATCTTTTTCTATAAAGAACTTGAGGGAACTTTAAGCAAAGCATACACAGGCAATAGGGTTAGTCAATGAGAAGAAGAAAATCTGATCAAAGAACAAAAAAAGGACAGAAAAACACCGAAAATAAGATTAGGCATTGTATATTCTATTTTGACTCCAGAGAGGATCTGTGGTGTTTTGGATGGTGTAACTTTTAGGGAAAACCAAAACTCAAATTCACTGCTTACCAACCATGTATCTTGGTCTTCCCTTTTCTGGGAGTCTAGCTAATACAAATGTTAAAGAAGAGTAAGAGCAGAAATATTACTTCCCACTGTTCTAAGATTTGGAAATAATATATGTTCAACACAAGGGACATTATATATTTTTTCTTTCATTTACTATGGGACAAGTGCACTCACCAGAGATAGACAAAGAAAGAGAGTAAGAGAGGAAAAGTAATAAATTATCCTCCAGAGTAGGTGGCCACTTTGTAATCCCTTCTCCTCCATTCTCCTCTTGGGATTTTGGGCAAGTACATGCATGCGCCTGGTGTGATTTTTCAAGCCTTGGGGTCCCAGACACAAACCACACAGCCAACCCATGTGGGATCTAGCCACCTTAACCTCCAGGCCACCTGCTGGCCCATCAAAGGACACTATTCTTATGAGTGATCATGCCTCTGCGGTTTTGTAAAAGGTATTACAGGAGATGCACTGGGTGATCCTCTCAATAACAGTACTATAGCAATTGCTGTTTTCTCAGCCAGTGTGAATGTAACTGTAATCAGACAGTTTCATTCTGTCTCACCCTCCACCCAGAGGACTGTTAGACAAAGCTTTTTTTCTGAACTCTCTAACCTTTCTAGGGATGACCAACAGGTCTTATGTAAACTTAGAAGATCTCTCACAAGACTGCCTGGGAATTTCATAAGGGCCAAGAGCGCACTCATCAACCCATTGCTTCCCTAATCTGAGCACAGAGTCCAACACACAGTAAAGACAACACCTGCGTTTATTATTATTATTTTAATTACAAAAGTCAATGTATTTCAAAAGCATAACGGAGCATTTATATTGAAACTAGGTGATGAACAGGTGTCTTACAAAAGCAAAAAAATTTCATGGCGTCAAGTGTTTCATTCAAATTTTTGCAACAAAAATAACCTAGACTGTGTACTCTTGCCTCTGTGAGGTAGTAGGGGAAGGAGAACAGAACACCTATTTATTTGAAGAACTGACAAATGAACAAAGCACTGTCTTTTCATATGTATTGCCTTGAGTTTCCCAGTTAAGACCCCAAGTCCCAGACCACAATTCTCTGCTGCCCGTCCATCTTCTGTTCCTATTGATATCTGCATGATCTTCTCAACTTTGTCCCACTTGATCTCTTAAGTCCAAGCATTCCCCAAACTACTTTATGAAGAAAAAGAGAGAGTTTTTCTTATAATTATCTTTAATGGCTATTTGTGGATCCTATTCCTCTGCTGTATGGGACATCTAGTTTAAATTTGCACACGATGTCTGTAAGGTGGACACTAGTAATCTTAGTATTGTTACATTGGGAAACTAAGGTTTGATGAGTCTCAGTAACTACCCTACATCACACAGGTTGTACATGGCAGGGTTCTAATTAAAACCCATTCTCTCGGATTCTAAAAAACAACTATGCTAGGTGGTTTCTTGAGTTCCTTCCTCTGATTTCATATAGACATATAGTACTACTGCTTTTTATTTTGATTTTCTCTTTGCTGTAGCCGCGTTTTGAAACTATAACCCAGATAGTGAGATTATTAAAAAAAAAGAGGGATATTGGGCTGCAGGATGAGCTGTATAAGAGACCAGTCAGTATGGGGAATTGATGGTTTCCCCTGACAAAGATGGACTGAGCCTTTCATACTTCAGCTCTTTATTGATAGAATCAATTATTTTCCGTGTGGATTCTACGCCTCTCAGGCAAGTGGACTCCCATTTTCTCCAACTCTATGGCCTCCTGGGGGAGCCCCACAGTCTAGTGGTTAAGCAGGCCGAATCTATATGGCCAACCTTGGTTTGAACCTTAACCCCAAGGCAGCTCGTAAAACATACTGAGCGCAAGTCTGTGCATGCCCCAAATCCTAACAGGATGGAAAAATGAAGAAAATGGATTATGGCATGACCATATCCCATTCAAGGGTACATCTCCTCCTCCCTCTTTCTGTCTTTGGTGAGCATACACACCCTCTGAAAATTGAAAAATAATAAATAGACACATGCCCCCAGATTGGCCCAACTATGGGGCCAACATCCTTCACTTAGGGATTTCTTCTGCTACATGACTGTAAATAAGCCTATTTCTTTCAATACCTTTATTGAATGACAGAGACATGCCATTGAAAAGGAACTTAGTGAAGAGATTAAGCTGATGGTTTGTATACCTTGACATAAGATTGAAATTGGACTCTCTGGAGGAGGAGCACGGGAGCATGTCTTCTGGCCACAGTTTCCTTCTAGCAGAATTGCTCCCCACAACCCCACCCCCTTATTTAATTAATTAATTTATTTATTTTGAGAAGTTTTTGCTATAGCACGTGTGCACTCAGCAGAAAGACAGAGACAGAGAGACAGAAAAGGAAAAATCACTCCCCAGGGTGTGTGTACTTACCAGAAAGACAGAGACAGAGAGACAGAAAAGGAAAAATCGATCCCTCTTGTTGTACATGGCAGGGTTCTAATTAAAACCCATTCTCTCGGATTCTAAAAAACAACTATGCTAGGTGGTTTCTTGAGTTCCTTCCTCTGATTTCATATAGACATATAGTACTACTGCTTTTTATTTTGATTTTCTCTTTGCTGTAGCCGCGTTTTGAAACTATAACCCAGATAGTGAGATTATTAAAAAAAAAGAGGGATATTGGGCTGCAGGATGAGCTGTATAAGAGACCAGTCAGTATGGGGAATTGATGGTTTCCCCTGACAAAGATGGACTGAGCCTTTCATACTTCAGCTCTTTATTGATAGAATCAATTATTTTCCGTGTGGATTCTACGCCTCTCAGGCAAGTGGACTCCCATTTTCTCCAACTCTATGGCCTCCTGGGGGAGCCCCACAGTCTAGTGGTTAAGCAGGCCGAATCTATATGGCCAACCTTGGTTTGAACCTTAACCCCAAGGCAGCTCGTAAAACATACTGAGCGCAAGTCTGTGCATGCCCCAAATCCTAACAGGATGGAAAAATGAAGAAAATGGATTATGGCATGACCATATCCCATTCAAGGGTACATCTCCTCCTCCCTCTTTCTGTCTTTGGTGAGCATACACACCCTCTGAAAATTGAAAAATAATAAATAGACACATGCCCCCAGATTGGCCCAACTATGGGGCCAACATCCTTCACTTAGGGATTTCTTCTGCTACATGACTGTAAATAAGCCTATTTCTTTCAATACCTTTATTGAATGACAGAGACATGCCATTGAAAAGGAACTTAGTGAAGAGATTAAGCTGATGGTTTGTATACCTTGACATAAGATTGAAATTGGACTCTCTGGAGGAGGAGCACGGGAGCATGTCTTCTGGCCACAGTTTCCTTCTAGCAGAATTGCTCCCCACAACCCCACCCCCTTATTTAATTAATTAATTTATTTATTTTGAGAAGTTTTTGCTATAGCACGTGTGCACTCAGCAGAAAGACAGAGACAGAGAGACAGAAAAGGAAAAATCACTCCCCAGGGTGTGTGTACTTACCAGAAAGACAGAGACAGAGAGACAGAAAAGGAAAAATCGATCCCTCTTGGGATCATGGGAAACTCACACACCCGGCATGAGTTTAAGTCACCGGGTCCGGGACTCGAACAGTGTTTGACTACATGGGAGTCAGAGTCATAACCATTATGCCAACTGCTGGTCCTCCTACCACCCCTTTTAGCTTGGTTAATGAGAGGTAGATTTCACTTGACTTGAATTTTCAACTCAAAGTGAAAACTATGGAGTAAGTGGTCGATCAAAAAGAATGACGTTTCCTGAGCACCACATGTGTTCATCTGATTGTTGATACAACCCTGTGAGTTGGGACCCCTTTCCTCATTTTAGCAATGAGGAAGAGGATTCCCAGAGAGGATTGGAACGTATCTCTCATCACACAACTTCTGTGTATTGATCACAATCATAACAAACATTTGCTAAGCTTTTGGTACCTGCCTGGGACTGGTCTAATTTGTGTATTAATTCATTTCATTGTTCAACGGACTTTCTGTTGCAAATATTGGTAACTTTACCAGTTCATACATGGGGAAACTGAGGTGCAGAGTGAATTGCCCAGTTGGAAGGTATGGCATGAGATGTAAATTCAGTCAGCCTGATTCCCAAGGCTGCATTCTTCCCAGTGTATAACTGCTTGCTGGGATGTCCTAGGCTGTTCTCACAGGGATAGCCAGAGAACTGCCTGAAGAAAAACAGAGACAAGGTCAGTAACCCCCATGCCATCTAGAATGGCAAGTTTAAAAGGCATAGTCTGCTACTTTCCTTGATTTCTACAGAAATAGAGATGATTCCTCCTGTGACAGTGCTAAGTGACAATTCTGAGTGTAAATGTACTTTTTGGCACAAACTGTCCTGTCCTAATAGTCTTGATTATAATTATAAAATAATGGGTTTCTGAAAGGCTGCAAGCAGTTCTGGGAATGGCAATGAGGGTTTGAAAACAACATGTTGTTTATGTGAGAAGTGTTTGGTTGAAAATTAAACCCACATTTAGGAGAAAGAATTGTGTTGTCTGCTCCTAAGAAGCTATCTCACCATGTAATTAAATCAAAACCAGTCAGTTGCCAATTTGAGCTCTTGTCTCACACTAACAACACCCCACCTCCTAAGGACCAGGCAAGACAGGACAAACCTTAAATAACCCAGCCTAATTTTTCTCCATTCTTCCCAATCCTCTGCTCCCAGAGTCTTGTCCCTTCATCTTCCCAGGGCCTGGCAGTGGGATGTTACTGAATTTTCCATCTTCTTCCTGGGGTTCTTTCTTGGAAGTCTTCTCATCTACACAGAAAAGCATGAATACTCTTTCTATTTAAGGAATTTCTTGGGAGGCACTATATGGCAATAAAGGATTACAAACTTTTATTACAATATCTTTTATTTGACTGTCACATACTGTGTGCACACTTTGACAAACCATATTGTGTGCTATAGAGATATACAATTAAATGTGAATAAGAAAGCATAAGATAACAAATTATAAAGAATTTATGTGAGTTTGTCTCTGACTTTATTTCTTAAGTGGGTAACAAAAGTTTCTCTTAAAGGTTAGGAACGTTTTCTGGGATTAGCAGTTAGCATAATGGCTACATCACTGGACTCCCATGTAGTTGACCGTGGTTCGAGTCCCGGACCCGGCAGCTTAAACTCACACCAGGCGCGTGTGTGTGAGTGCCCAAGATCCCAAGAGGAGAGTGGAGGACAACGGATTGTGGCATGATCATCCCCCCTGGGGGGTGATTTCTCATTTTCTGTCTCTCTGTCTCTGTCTGTCTGGCGAGCGCACATGCCTTATAACAAAAACATTTCCAAAAAGAAAAAAAAAAGTTAGAAAAGTTTTCTTCTGTTAGATAAAGCAACTTAATTTAGTGTGTTTTGTCACGTGTCTGGTTACTCGCACTCTGTTATCTGTTCTACCTTCTAGCTTCTTCTTCCACCTTTTATTTGTTTTCTATTTTCTCCAAGGATATGAAGGAGCTTGCAACTGAGATCCTTTCAATAGAATGATTAAACATGGAAATAATAAGATGATAAAGCTTCCTAGGCCCCGAACGCTGACTTTTAACGAAATGTTTCGCTTAGGAATCACTTGAGGACTTTGATCCTGTCATCTATCACTTATCCCACTATCTATTTATCTGTACATCTGTTGTGTTTATTATTATTATTGGTAGAAATTCTTATTCAGTATCAGAGTTTGGGCCTAAGGAATCTGTACTTTAAAATATTTCCCAAGCATTTTTCATGCACATACAGATTTAGAAAAACTTGTTTTAATAGAAAATAGAGACTAATACACCATGTTTAATATAGTTACTGATTTTGTCCTTGAGATTTATTGCTAAGATTCATGACAGCCAAAGTGAGCTCAATAGGATGGGATATGCGATCATTCCTGTTAAAGGAAAGACAGCCCATCATTAATCAAGCAATTTCCATTTTTTTTACACTGATTTTTTCATTTGGTTCTTCTCAATCTTACCAGATCAGACTCTTTGGAATACCAAACTAGCCTCTTTGATTTTTAGCTTGCTATATCCATTTAGATGTTGTAACCTAGTAATGGTTTAGTTCTCCTAGTTTCTATCTAGTATGTGGCTAGTTTCCATTCTTCATTGTTCTGGATAGCTGAGACCCAACATAACCTAATACCAGGAAAATGTTATGACCTGTCTTGAATTCTTTGAACATCTACTACCAATTATGCTTTCCTATTTTTCAGCCCAAAATAAATAAAAATAAAACTTAACTCTGCTTTTGCTGAGTATTCAGCTTGCAACTGACTATTAAGATTCTGAAAATGAATTTCTCTGGAAAACACCAGGATCTCCTGTGCAAAGACTCATTGGGCTATTCTCAGTGTTCCTAGGAACCTCTTTTTCATTATTGTTATGGGGGGAAGCTGGACAATGAGCATTGGCAGTTGAAATTCAGTAATTTTGCCTTTTAAGTGCAAGACCCTGAGTCTTCTGGAGGAGTCTACTGTTCCCCAGTGGGAAATAACCTACTGAAGAAACTTCCTACTTGCAAAGAGTCCTTTTGAAATTAACAGCAGGGGTTGAATGTCTGGTTAGTGCTGTGCACAGTTCACTGCTGGGTCCTGCTGAGTCCTTTCTGCACACCATCATTGACTGGATGGCTGTGGTCTCAGTTTCTTGTCCAGGCCTGAGAGCTCAGCACCACTAAGAGCAGGGCACATTTGTACTAGTTACTGAAATATTAACTACTGACATTAAATAAGTGAGCAGAGGCGGAAGTAGTATGATTGAGTGTTCAGGTGTATCAATGGGAGTCCATCTCTGTGCTAAAGTCTCTCATCCATAAAATGGAAAAATTAGGCTGGATCTGCATTTTCCAAATGGTGGTATGTTGGTAAATGATGTGATTTTATATGGTTGACAAATGAATGTATTGTGTTTAATTAAAAGCTATATGTTTATTTCCATGGTGGTTTTCTACATACAGTAGTTAAGTTTTGTTAAGAGTTAAGAATCACCTATCTTTTTTTTTTTTTTTTTTTGAATAGGTTTTTTTTTTGTGTTTTTTGAATAGGTTTTTGCTATCGGGCATGTGCAGAAAGAGACAGAAAGCGAGAAATCATCCCCCAGGGTGGGTGGCCACACCACAGTTCCTGCTCCTTCATTCTCCTCTCGGGATCTTGGGCACGCACACACACATACCCAGCATGAGTTTAAGCCACTGGGTCTGGGACTTGAACCATGGTTGACTACATGGGAGTCCAGCAACATAGCCATTATGCCAACTGTTGGTCCCAGAAATCACCCATCCTTTTAAAAATATATATAAGTTTACAATGTGGGCCTATGTAGGAAAATAAGAAAACAGAACCAGATGATCTATGTAAAAGATATGCAAATGTGGAAAAAAATATTGAAGGTGTCACAGAGGAGATTGCCAACTGGAAGCTATGGACCAAATGGCCAGTGAAGGTCAGGTCGCTCTTTAACATTCAAACAAGATTACTACCGCTACTTATCTATAAAATGCTAGAGTTGGGGAAAATGTCCTTTCTAGGAGTTCTATTATATGATTGGAGATGTAACTCTATCAGACTGATGTTCCAGTATCATTAACATGTAGTTCTAGCATTTTAAACCTCTTGATTCTATATGAAAATGGGAGATAAATTAATCAAGTAGTGATTTATTCATGTATTTATCATTTTCTCACTTCCTCCTATTTCTAGCCATTCACCCAGCTGAGTTGCAGGTTAAAGGCTATGGAAATAAGAGTCAAGACATTTGGTTGACAAATTGTCCTACTACTGACTGACTAGCTGATTATTGAAGGCAGGTCTCTCTGGACCTCTTTGCCCCCAAGTCTCTGTTTTTTTTTTTTTTTTTTTTTTTCCTTTGGGATGAGATCATTTATGCATTCTCTTTTT
>NW_006159542.1:8998356-9009399 GCF_000334495.1 Tupaia belangeri chinensis
TCTCCTTGGCCCTTTTTGCCCCCAAGTCCTTTTTTTTTTTTTTTTTTTTTTTTTTTCCTGTGGGATGAGATCATTTATGCATTCTCTTCTATGAAAGTTTTGATCATCAAATAGGACAAAGTACTGAAGAAAATTTAGAGAGGTTATATAAATGCAAGGAGTCATTATCATACTGTATTGAAAACTCCCTAAAACGAGAGACCCTCTTTTGCCCCATTGTATAATCCCAAGAATATCTTCCATCTTGCAGACATATTTTAAAAGTTTTTAAATTAAACCATATGTCATTTTTATGAAACTCTCCTATAATTTAGCCATGAATATATACTTGGCCACTTGAATGATCTTAAGGAGAAAAATACAGTCTGTCTGGATATAAGCACTTTCTTGGACTAATGTTTGCAATTATCCCGTTCCTATTTTCCAGACTTGACATTTAATGTGATATCTCACAGTCACATACACTGTTAGTTCTGGAAGTACCATTCCACCCCTTGTGCCTCTAACCAACTGTCAGTTCTTGTCTGTTGAGGGTAAACCTCTGCATGAATTTTACAGTTGGAGATCAGTAATAGCAGAACCTTCTAGTTCCTCATTCCTTCCTGCTTTCTTTCTTAAAATGCCATCAGTAGAGGGTTACCCATCACCCCTCATCCATATGCCACTACAAACTGCTACCAGAGTTGACTTCAGTCACCAGGCTGCTAGGACTCCCCATCACATCTCTTCTCAAACGGTGGGTCAAGCTGGTTCCTTCCTGAGCTGTGGCATCTCCCTCTAAATCATTCTTCCTCTCTGCCTGTTGTAGGTCCCTGTCTCTGCCCTTAGCTATGTTCTGGCTCCTGAAATAGTTTGGACAAAAACTTACAAATATCTCAAGCTCAAATCTGTTCCATTCTCAACAGACTAAATGTCACCATAATTGTTCTTCCTTTGTGTTTCTTACTGGGCCCTCAGTTGGTTCTTACCTCTTCAGTCTTGACCCTCTTACTTGATTGTCAGTATGCCTAATTCCTTAATTTTTGGTATTCATTCTCCTTTTGCTCTTTTTCTTTCTTTCTTGTTTATAAATGGCATTAACCATTTCTGCATGTGACAATGAATATGACTTTTCTTTTTTCAGTGTATTGAGGTGAATAAAAGCTTTGAGAGTCAGACAGTCAGACAGATCTGTGTTTCTGATCCTAAGTGTTACAATATCTGCCTTGTTCCCCTCGGCTATAAAATACAGATAATATGTGCTTCTCAGATTTGTTGACATTTTAATTTGTTCAAGTTCTTGCATTCTTTTTCCTCTGCGAGAGCTTCTCTTATTTTCTCATCCTGCCTTCTAATATTTATGTACAAGTTACTCTGGTATTAGCACACTACAAGGCACAGGAAAATGTGGAAATAAATGACAAAGATGTGCCCACAAAGTTTGAAGTAAAAATTAATTTTGGCAAGGGAGATACACATACATACACATATTTGGGGAAATTTATTCCAACATGGGTAGAGGGTTGTTCTTCCTAGAAACAATCAGAAAGTATATAGAGAAGGAGCTATTTGAGCTAGAAAATTTAAAGAGTAACTCTATAGGAGGAGTGTGGTGGAGGATGAGAAAAAGGAATTTTTAGCAAAAGAATAGCATGTATGTAAGGGGTAAATCTGGAAAATATTGAGTAACACAGCATAACTATAACACAGAGTGGAGAAAAGGGATAGCAGAGCAGAAATAGTTCATCAAGTTAACAATTGTTAATTGGGTTAACAATTAACTTATCAGTTACTAGTTAACAATTGTTAATTGGCATCAGTTGAACCTGGAAACAACATTTGCCTGGATTGTGTCTCAATTCACTCATCTGTCAGTTAAGGGTAAAATTATGAGTGCTTATATTAACAAAGGGTTCAACACAGTGCAAGGCACTTAGAAGTCACTCAAAAACACTAATGCTTTTTAAATGCTTTATCATTACATGGGGAGAGTACAACCAGAAGGAAAGTCCAGATCATTTCTTAGCTTTAAGTCTACTGGTTTGTGGTGCCCAGGACTTAGGAGACTCAAGTTCTTTTTTTTTTTGGAGAGGTTTTGCTATAGGGTGCGTGCGCTCGCCAGACAGACAGAGAGAGACAGAGAGATAGAAAGCGAGAAACCCGCCCCCAGGGGTATGGCCACGCCACTATCCCTTCTCCTCCATTCTCCTCTCAGGATCTTGGGCATGCACGCACATGTGCCCGGCGTGAGTTTAAGCCACCAGGTCTAGGACTCGAAATGCAGTCGACTACATGGGAGTCCAGCGACATAGCCATTACGCTAACTGCTGGTCCCTGGAGACTCAAGTTCTTATCCTGGTGCTGTGAAGTTGCTGTGTGACACTGAGGAAATGGTAACTCAGACTTGAAGTAATATGACTTATTATTTGTTTTGCTTTAAAACATTTCTGGGAATTGCAGTGACCCAATCCTCCCTTTTAAGAAGCAGGCCAATTTCCTGAATTATTACAACATCAGTAATGGAGAATCACTGTTGTAAAGCAAACTTCTCATTGGCTGTAAAAGTATTGTCAGTTGCATAACAGGATAATATAACTTCCTTTCTTTTATTTTTATGCCAAAAAGATTCATGATATAGCAGTTTTGCTCTCCTCCGCCTCCTGCTCTGGAGTAGACACTCAGAATAGAATATATCACCTGAAATTTAGCAGCGATAGGACCGGCAACCAGAGATTATTCCTTGAATGTGAAACATCATACCAGATGGTGAAATGGTACAAAAAAGAGATAACTGCTTCCTGCCCTCAAGGAATGCCAGATGACCTGTAGGGATATAAGGTACAGCACCAAAAAGTGAAACCTTCCAAAGGATTCTGTATGATCAGGTTGCATTACTGCGTGTCTGGCCACCCTTTCTCCACCAGCCTGCCCAGCCTTGTCAGCCTGGTCTCCCTTGTCGCTCTCAGCCTGCTGCTCTGCCTAACGTCATAAGGACAATAGAGGCATGGCCGGAATGTCAGCTGCTTCTGCCCACTACCTATGATGCCATGCTGACTTCGTATAAAGGAGACACCAGCAGTAGTAGTGACAGTGTTGCTAATGGCAATAATGAAATTATATTGATATTGCTATTACCAATAACAATAACACAAAAGGACTGGGGGTGGAGGGCAACTAGAGCAGTCCCACCTGGATCTGTCTTATGTTTTAATTTCCTTGTTAAGGGTTTAACTTTTGTGGTTAACATTTTTTCAAAGGGGAAGGTCTGTTTTGCTCTGTAATTTATTCAATAGAAAGATGCCTTCCACTACCATGAAACAATAAATACCTTAATAATGAAAGAATAAAACATGATGCAATTCAGTATTCACACCAAATTAAACAGTCTTTGAGCAGTTACCATGGGCTAGGAACTATATGAGGTGTTTTCCATTTGTTCTTTTATTCAATATTCTCGGTAACCCTGTGAGGTAGATGTCCTCATTGTCACTATTTGTCAGAGGAGGAAATTGAGGCTTGAGGGGTTGAACTGATTCATTCAAAGCACTTAGCTAGTAAATTACAGCTGGTAAGATCTAAGACTCGAACACTGATGTGCCTGATTCATTTAGCTGACCTTGTAAACCTACCCTGAAATCTCATAATCGATAGTTCAGATCATGCTCAAAAATCCAATGATGGGGGAACCAGCAGTTAGCGTAATGGCTATGTCGCTGGACTCCCACGTAGTCGACCGCGGTTCGTGTCCCGGACCCGGTGGCTTAAAACTCATGCCGGGCACGTGTGCGTGTGTGCCCAAGATCCCGAGAGGAGAATGGAGGAGAATGGAGGAGAAGGGATTGTGGCGTGACCATCCCCCCGGGGGGTGATTTCTCGCTTTCTGTCTCTATGTCTCTCTCTGTCTGTCTGGCGAGCGCACGAGCCCTATAGTGAAAATCTCTTCAAAAAAAAAAAAAAAATCCAATGATGGGGCTGATTACTTCCTCAAGTATCTCATTCTATTGTTTGGTAGCTCTGTTGACAAATATAAAATAGAAGTACTTATTTTGAGCCCAAATTAGATTTTCTATACATGAAAGTTGGCCATCATTTTCACCTGTTATATGAATAAATGCTAAAAAATGTTGCTTTGCATATATGAGAAGACTTCAAAAAGGTTGTGAAAAATGTTATTCAAGAACGAGTTTATTTTGGTAGGTGCACAACATTTGAAATTCATGCATAGCTTCTTCATAATATGTGTTGCTGTGCACTTTTTGATGACCCCCTCATATCTGGATAGGAAATAAATGGCTTGCACAGAAGGCTCTTCGAGCCAGCTCCTGCCCTTTGTTCATTATGAAATCCTGGCTGGCTTGGTGCCAAAAGCCTTTGCCCTAGGGTAGGGAGTGCAGTAGTCTGTCTAGGGGAAGCCTCCTGCACTCTTCTCCTTTGATAGCCTTCTTGCTCCTTGTTCACTGAGGGTTGTCCTAACTCTCATGGAGTGGGAAGTATTAAAGGAATGTACACAGAGGTTCTCTCCCCTATGTGGTCCATGAGGAACATTTAAGACTGGGCTCATTAGTGTTCTCCCTGTCCACTGGGGTCCTGTAACATGATGCGTTTCCGTGTAGTGATGTATGTAATCCACTCAACATAGTGCTTGGCTCACGGTACCTGCACAGTCAGCTTTAGTAACTAGCTTTTGATAAACTGTTGACTGGGACAGCAGAAAGCTATAGAACGTAGTTCTTATGGGCATGGAAACTGGGAAAGGAAACCGGGTAGGTAGGGTGGCAGAAGAGGCATAATCTAGAACACTACGCCTGTGCATTTAAAAATCTTGACTAAGTTTATGCTGCCTGCTGGGATTCAAAGGGGACATCATGAAACTTCAATAAAGCATTGCCTCTGTGCTCAGGAGGGTGAGACATAGCTGAATAGACAGGGAAGATCGGGGTGATGGGGTAGTTCCTAAAAGTGTGTGCCAAATACTTTAGGTCATCAGATGGTCAGTTGACGATCATAGCTTGCATTCATAGTGAATGTCCTCCATGCATGGCACTCCATAAAATGCTTAATGGAAATTAATTCATTCACTCAGAGCAGCCAAACATCCAGCCCTACCTCTTTATAAATCAAGAGGTCACAGAAGCATGATTTGAACTAGACCAGAGCTGAACTACACCTCTCATCATACCTTTATTTTACTTCTAGAAAATACAGCACCAAGTGGAAAGCATGGTAACTACCATGTTAGAGTAACTATCATGGTCCCACTCCAGTTAAGGATGCAAACAATAAACCCACTACGGCTAATCTCTGTGGGTTGATGATTTAGATGGCAGAGAGACAGTCATGTGAAAATGTGGTTATACTGTACTGTGATGTACAGAAGGGAAAGATCAGTAATCTGGGGCTTGTGACAGACCTAAATTCCAGATCTACCACATATCAGTTGTGTGACCAGACAGGTTATTTAACCCTTCTGTTCTTATGTTTTTTTCACCTAATTTGGTAAAATAAACATAATACAGATACTTTCTCCAGAGAATTATAATGGAATAAAAATTATTGACATACTGTCATATAGTAAACACTCACTTTGTGATACCTATTATAATAATAACTTTTAATAATAAAAGTATGGGTGAAAGAAAGAAGAGAAAAAACTGGAAAGGCAGCAGGGGATCAGATCCAGAAGGATCAGATTCAATATCCCTGAAGGTGTTGGGAAGTAGTGATATCCTTTATTCTAGGAAGGAATAGTATCAAAAATGAGCTTTAAGCACTCTCAAGGGTTGATATTGTAGATAGACTGAAGAGGAAAAGACTGGATCTGTCGATAGGAGATTGTACCATCAACTACTTTGACGAATGTACAAAAGATTCCTGATCTTGTTACAAAAGGAACTCAAAGATCAGAGACATAGAAATGTAAGCCCTTTTTAAGCTCCATCCCATAAAGCATGGAGTGGGACCTTCAAAATCTGAAACACAATCTGTTCTTTCTGGGAAAAGGTAGCAACTGTGATGTCTCCAGTGGCCTGACCCAACAACTTGGGCTCCACTCATTTATCTCAATAGCTCAGGCATAGATATATATAGAACCGTGGTGACAACAGGCAGAAGGTAATTTAATTTGAGCAAAGGCCCCAGTGGATGGGACAGGAGGCCCTTCTGAATGGAAATGCCTACTGTGCATGATATTCTGTTTTTATTATTTTTGTGTCCCCAGCAATGGTTCAGTCTCATCAGTCTCCTGTTGCAATGGGCAAAATACCAGAAGGAAAAGAGACAAAATCTAGTCCAGTGGTTATAGGAGGATAGAAGCATTTTTGAAAAAAAGAAAAATATATATATGTGTGTATATATACAAGTATATATACATGCTTCTTAGTCCCTTGGATGGTTTGAAAACAGGAGCGTGGGATTATCAGTAATTCTCACCCTATCATTCACTTCCTGTGAGCTGACAAGTCATTCTCTCCTAGATCTCCTGAACTCTCTTCAGAATATATTAAACAAGAGCATGGTAAAACAGGCTCACTTAGATTATAGTTAAGTGCTAATGCATGCTTGTGTGTGTGTGTGTGTGTGTGTGTGTGTGCGTGCATGTGTGTCTTTCCTCTTTTCTATTTAGATATTCTTGCTTTCTTTGCAAATGGTTGCTGTCACTGTTTCCTTTGTTTATTTGGGATTTATCACTTGCCTTAAGGCTCCCGATATATAGATACGGGCCAATCTGTATTCAAGCCCTTATTTCTACCACTTTTTGCACAGATGGTCTTGAGAAAGTCATATACCTTTTCCTATGCTCAGTTTGTTCACTGGTGATGAAGCTTCTCAGGTTAGAGTGGAGGCAGAGTTAGATAATAGAGGTGACACACTGCCACATAGTAGGAACTTCATGAATGCTGATCCCTTGTCAATGCCAGCATAGTCCCAGGTGTGTTCATGGCCTGCAAACCCTCCTACCCTATTGTGTCCTGCGGTTTTTCTCTGTAAGCAAAGTGAACGCAGGATAGATTTTTCTTTCCTCTAATATGCTCCCCCTTGAATCCATCTACCACATCACCCTGTTAGTGACAAATCTAAAACTCATTTCTAGTCTTTTATCTTTCTAGAATAAGGAGCTTCACTATTTCACAACACTCATCCACTTCCTCTAATCCTTTCTATCCTCTAAAGTCTAGTTAAAACTCCGTTTCTCTGACCAGAGCAGTGACCAGTGTCTGCCAGTATGTTGAACTCCAGCAGGATTCCTGTCCTATAAGACTCCCTTGGGTATTTCCCAAGCACTCCCAGAATGCCAAGTCATATGCTGATTTAGGTCTTACAGAGGCTATACCTGACCATGAGACAAAAAGCTATGTGTTGTGGATGGACACTACATGGGGACAAACAGGTTATTGGTTCACCATAAGCCAGAGATTTCATGGAATCAGACTTGAGGCAAGTTGGAATGAACACTGGAAAGCAGTGATGTCCCAGTGGTGTTCAGCATTGATTGTCAGTCACCCCAAAAGCTAGTGTATGGGCTGGTGAAGAGGAAAATCCAGAGGTGGGGCTGGGCTTGCGGCTGATGTGAAACAACCTGAGCTTTGGTTTACAGAACTGGGATCTCATTCAGAGGTCACCAAACCTATCAGATCACTGGACTTGCCTGGGGAGGAGTGTTTAAAAAAGAGATGGAGGTCTTACTGCAGTTTTTATGAGTTGTGAATAGAAGTAAATATTTTTGAAGCTCCCCAGATGATAATTATGCAGATTTGAGAAACACAGATAAAGTCCACCTACCTTATTCTATTGGAAGGAAACTGAGATTTTCATGATAAATTATCAGTCCTCCTCCAATCTAAGAGAACTTAAAGCATCTCCAATAAGGTGTGGCCAAATAATTTGAAGGACTCATTGCAATGATCACCTAGGAAAATCAGAAAAAGGAGTATTGCTTCTTCCACCTCTTATTATCTCTAATTTTCTTTATTTTTAATATTTTGCCAGAGGACATATGCTCTTGCTAGAGAGAAAGAGAGAGAAAGTGAGGAAGCATCCCTCCATGAGGGATGATCACACCACAATCCCTTCTCTTCCATTTCTCCCTGCTTTTGGGGTTTTGAGCACACTCACTTGCCTGTGTTTCAAGCTGTTTGTTCTGAGACTTGAGTCACACAGTCGGCCATGTGGGATCCAGCCTCCTTAACCCCCATCCTATAGGCTGACCCTCTATTCTTGATCACATATATGTCACATCAATGTCCTAGACTCAGTTTTCAGCAAAGTGTAGTCATAGAAGACAGCATTTCATGTGTCACCTTTGTGTCCCATGCATTGCATGAATCACTTGACCCTCATTTCTTCACCTAGTCCTATTAACTTCTCTGAGAAGCATTGCTATTATCCTCATTTTACTGATGAAACTGCAATGGAGAAGTGAATTAATTGGCCTAAGATCTCACGGCTCTTAAGTGACAGAACCAGAATTTAAACCTGCCACATTTATTACAGAAGGGATTCTCATCAATATCATGACTATGTTTCAGAATTTTAACATATGTGTCTGAATAGCTGTTGTCCAACATGTAGCTTCATAGGCCATATATAGCCACTGCTTACCACTTTGCTTTCCTCTAAGACACTTAAAAATCATCTTCCAAATAAATCCTTACTGTTTCAAAAAAAAAAAAAAAAGCCTTGTTTCTTGTAAGTATATGTGTGTGTGTGTGTGTGTTTCAGAGAAAGGAAAATTCATTTTTAAAACATGCTGTTTATCCTTTCCCATTGTATAATTGAGATCATACATTTTCCCACCCAGATGGGGCATACTCACTGGTATACTGGTGAATGTTTACCAACCAGCTCAGGGGTGAGATGAGAGGAGCAAGAAGCCTTAGTACTGCTTGCTGGTTTCTGTGATGTATATATTCCCACCGTAGGTAATTTTAAGATGTCAGTAAAAGTGAAATTGGGAAAAGGTGCTTACAATCAGCTCTCAGTAACCAAATAATCAAAAAGTGTAGGATCTTTTCCTCTATCATATAAAATCACTATTCTTGCTCACGCGTGAATCATATCAATTTTCCAGTTCCAATTTCTGGCTAAAAGTAATCATGAAAACTAACATTTATGGAGTAATCTCTGTGTTCCAGGCACTGTGCCAATCACTTGATATAGTTTAACATCACCAGTCATTGTGTTTAGCATCAATGCATATGCTAAATTAAATCCCCAAACTTCAGCTGCTCTTTCCTAGTGACCGGTGCCTGACCCCCATTCCTGATGAAGGTTGGTGTGGGAGATAGATGAAGAACTAGGGGTGGACACACCTCCATCCTTGTCCTAGCTGTAGCATGATTACGTGGGACCTTAGTCAAGATGTGCAATCCCTTCTGGTTATGGAGTATCTGTGTAAACATGCTGACACCATAGAATTGACAAGAGAATGAAATAATAGGTCAGATATGAAATACTGGGTCCACTACAGATGATCAGTGTGTTAGTTATGACCCCCGCTCCCTTCATGAATCACTTTTATTTTCTGAATCTATAGCACCACCTCTCTCAAGTTACCACCACTTGTTCTTCACTTAGAGTCTGCATGCTTAGTTTCCTATTTGTGTTAATATGCCCACTATGCTGATGCGATTTCTCTATACTCTTGCAATTTTATTTCCATCCTTCAAGGTTTCCTTTCTAACCCTCTTGGTGTTTCTCCTTTGTGTTACTACTTTCATTTTATTTTTTTCTCTCAGGCTGTAACATTCTCAGCCGTGCATTTCTACTTCTTCTGAGATGCGTGCTCCATCACCACTGAGACCCTCAGTCTCCACTCTTTGCTTTTTCATCCATTCATTTCCTACTATACCCCTCCCCATATCTCCAGTGGTTTTCAGACAAAGCCGTCTTTACTGCTGTGTGTTCTGTTTGCTTCTCATACAAAAGCAGCTGTAGTGTCCTCTGTTTCTTCTATCCTGTACGCTCTTTGCTTTGCCTACCCTCTCCCCTAATTCTCAAGTGCTAACACTGCCTCAACCTGAAATCCATTGCCTTTATTTCTCCATTTCTTCCCAGAGGACTTCTATGTCCTTTTCCCATCAACCCATTTTAGTTTTCTTTTGTTTTTTCTTGAAACTCCTCTAGCTGACTTCGTTTTCCCTTTCATGATGCAAAAGACTCAGAGGCAATTTATATTGATGTATCTATTCGCACCATAAGGGTAACATTCATTTCTGAGACTGTGCAGCTCAGTTCTTGTCACCAACTGGAAAAACAAAGCAAAACAAAAAATGCTTCGTCTCTGCACTGAAATCTGTTTTATGAATCTCTGAACAGAATGACAGCGTATGGCAGTGGAAAGAACTGAGACCCAGACCTAGTTTCAGACTCCTGATCTTGAGCAAGGGAATTCATCTCCTTAAGTCCCAGTCTTCCCATCAATAAAATGAGAAAGCAAACAGTATGGAGTCTAAGAACCAAATGGAGCCAGATGGTGGTACCACAATAAAATGCAATGCTCAAAAAGGCAAGTTCCCAGGTTCAGATCCAGAAATCTCCCTGAGTTTTCCAGGCATGTATGTGCCCAATATCCAAGATTGCCTGAAGCTTGGGGTGAATCATGACCTGGAGATCCAGCTGGAGGTGCTGTCTCTGTCTTTCTCACTCACACACACAAAAAATTGAAGAAACTTTAAAAAAAGGGGTTAGGTAGATGGATGAATAGGTCAATGTCTAATTACTGACTTAGCCTACTAGCTATGCAACTCACATCTTCTTGATGGCAAGATCTTCTTCAACCCCTGAATAGGTAAATCTCAGAACTAAGAGGAGAATTCAATAAAGCTATGAGGGTGAAGCACTTAATCCATTGCTTAGCCAGTCAGCACTGGGCTTTATTATTATTGGGACACTTCTGCTTTTCTCAAAAGTGCCATGTCACTTCACATGTGCCTGCTTTGCTAGGTTGTTTTCTGTATCTGGGAGAGCCTTTCACTTCATCCCTAAAGTGACTTCCATGCCTCTTTTTGACATTATTGGCAAAAAAAAAAAAAAAAAAAAAAAAAGAAAAAAAAAAACCCCCTTTTT
>NW_006159542.1:9009943-9011325 GCF_000334495.1 Tupaia belangeri chinensis
AAAAAAAAAAAAAAAGAAAAGAAAAAAAAAAGCCCTCTTATTACCCCATTGCTTTAAACAGTATCAGTCATTCTCTATGTCTGTTCTCAGGATTTTGTCCATGCCCTCCCTGTTTATAGGTCTAGTCACCTTACTTTGTAGCTGTCAGTTTATTTAGAGAGATACTTCCTGCACATCAGTCTAAACCACGAGCTTCTAAAGAGCTTCACTCTGCCTCTCATACAAAATGCCAGATGAGAAGTAGGCGCTCAGTGTATATTTGTTACTAACTTGAAGAATGGATGAATGGGTAAAGTAGAAGGGAAAGACCTGGTTCCTCTAATTAGACCATAACACCATAACTTGGGGTTATATGTTTGGACAATCCAAGCAGCAGGTCCAGAGTAGATAGAATCAGGTCAGATTTGGCCCAACAACCTGACAGACTTGGCACTGAGGCCCTGAACTGCTGATGAAGGACCTTTCACATTTCTATAGATGGGACATGGGACTTATTCTCAAATGTGAAGTAAGTTGAGAGAGAGAAAGTGTGTGTGTGTGTGTGTGTGTGTGTGTGTGTGTGTGTGTGTGTTACTTGTGGGTTTCAATAGCTTCTGTCTAGTGGAAGAGAGTAACACAGGCCTGGAAGACAAGTGCATCAGTAGACTAATCTGTTTTATTTGAGCCTCTTAAGCAGCAATTCCCAGACAATTTGGAGTTTTGACACTATATTATCTTTTTATAAGAATTATTTATTTAATTTTATTTATTGTTATTATTTTTTATTTGACCAGAAAGAGACAGAGGGAGAAAGAGAGATAGAGAGAGGAGAGACACACAGAGAGAGAGAGAGGAAAAGTAAGAAAGCAAGCTGCCATGTCTGGGACTCAAACTGTGGTTGACCATGTGGGAGTCCAGCACCTTAATTATCATGCCACCTGCTGACCCAACAGTATATTATCTTTTATTTTATATCCTCATATTTATTTTCTTATATTTATTAAAATAACACAGGGAAAAATGTAAAGTAAATTTTTCTTTTCTTTTAGGACCAGCCAGTGACATGATGGTTAAGAAGACTGGATCCCACATGGTCGATTGTGTGGTTTGAGTTCTGAACCTGGCAGTTTGAGGAACACACGGTGTGCATGTGAGTGCATCCCCCAAATCCCAAAAGGATAAATGGAGGGGAAGGGATTATGGTATGAGCATTTCCATTGTGGTGGAGAGCTCTGTCACTTTCCTTCTCTCTCTCTGCTGAGTGTATGTGCCCCCTGGCAAAGTAAAAAAATACATATAATAATAAAATTTAAAAAAAAAACAGTAATTACAATTTTTTAAAAAAATGAGTTAAAATTATAGTGCCTCCGCACTTTTTATTCTTTGGTGATACTTTTGTAGAT
>NW_006159543.1:0-1595 GCF_000334495.1 Tupaia belangeri chinensis
CAGATACTTTAATATTTTCTTTGTTAATATTACATTCCATGCCTTTTAGGCTACTCTGCCTGGATAGGTACATGCTATCTATACCTTTCAAACCTGAAAAGTCCAGAGTATAATATGCTGTCCTAATAGAGGTGGGTTTGCAGGAAAAACTGAGCAAGTGTTGATTGTGAAAGTACATGTCATTTTTTAAATTTGAAAAGTGACATAGGGACCAGCAGTTGGCATAATGGCTATGTAGCTGGACTCCCACGTAGTCGACCACAGTTCGAGTCCCAGACCCAGTGGCTTAAACTCACACTAGGTGCGTGTGCGTGCGTGCTCAAGATCCCGAGAGGAGAATGGAAGAGAAGGGATTGCTGTGTGGCCATCCCCCCTGGGTGGTGATCCCTCATTTTCTATCTCTCTGTCTCTCTCTGTCTTTCTGGCAAGCGCATGCATGCTATAGCAAAATCCTCTTTAAAAAAGCAATATAGAAATATCAAATCTATTTAAAATGTTCAGGTTGAAAAGTTCAAATTAAGAGTAATGTTGAAAGATGGGACTAGCTGATGGTGTAATGGTTACATCACTGGACTCCCACATAGTTGCCCATGGTTTGAATCCTGGACTCAGTGGCTTAAAACTCACGCTGTGTGCATGTGTGTGTGTGCCCAAAATCCTGAGAGGAGAATGGAAGAGAAGGGATTGCAGCATGGCCATTCCCCCAGGGGGTGATTTCTTGCTTTCTGTCTGTCTGTGTCTCTTGGTCTCTCTAGCAAGTGCACTCGCTCTATAGCAAAAATCTCTGTTAAAAAAAGTAATATTGAGAGATGAGCAAGTAAAACATGTATAATAACAGTTTAATTCACATGCATGAGTCAATCATATTTATTAAGTAGGTGGCATAAGAAGTGGGTAGGAATAGGATGGTGAAATGAAAGAGGAAAGTCAACAATAAAAATTAAATTCAAAGTTCAAACGAACTATAAGTGAGTCAAAGTGTATTCCTGCAAAATAATGTACACAATGCTCTGTCCTATATTAAGGTTAATATGACATTCTGCTTCTGTTTTCCTTATGAGGAAATACTGAAAGGCCCAACATTTCAGTAATATTCAGTGAATTTCAAACTCTGTAGCTCCTGCTCTTTGACAGTAGCTCTCTGGTTCTACTGTATTTTTCTTTTTTAAGCTTTTTCCACTTTTGCTGCTTTCCATGGTTCTTTCTCCTTCTTTTCATTCCCCATGGCTGGTATAAGCCACTGCCTCACCCTGCCACTCTCCTGCCCTCTGTGGCCACAGCACTTCCACTCCGGTCACTGTGCCTTTGTTTCTCCTTTTCCCAGCTCCCAAGAGCTACAGAGGCAGCAATGGCCTTGAACACATCTTTTGGCAAACATTTGCACTTCTGTTGAGCATATGGTCAGAAGTGAAATTGCTGGTCATGAAGAATGGATGTATATTCAGCGTTAGAAGTTACTGCCAAAGAGTTCCAAATGTTTGTAGCACTTTATACTCTTACCAGTGATGAATGAAAATTCATTTCTCTTCATTCTCACAATAGTTGGTTTGCCTTTTTTCTTTTCTTTTCTTTTTTTTTTTTTTTTTTTTTTAGAG
>NW_006159543.1:1762-6552 GCF_000334495.1 Tupaia belangeri chinensis
GGGTCCGGGCCGCGACCCCCGGGCGACTACATGGGAGTCCAGCGACATAGCCATTCCATTACGCTCTGGTTCCCATCTTTTTTTTTTTTCATTTTAGCCATTATGGTGGATGTGTAATGGTGTCTTACTGTGGTTTGCTATTGTTTTTGTCTTTCTTTTAGTTATTTTGAAATAGTTTTAGACTTATGAAAAACTTACAAAAATAGTGCACAAAATTCTGAGGTGCACTTCATCTAACTTTCCTTAATATTCACATCTTACATACCTATACTACAGAAACCAGGAAATTTTTTTTGAGACGTTTTTGCTATAAGGTGCATGCACTCGCCAGAAAGACAGACAGAGACAGAGAGACAGAAAGCAAGAAATCATCCCCCAGGGGTGATGGCCATGCCACAATCTCTTCTCCTCCATTCTCCTCTTGGGATCTTGGGCACACACACACACACACACACGCCCAGCGTGAGTTTAAGCTGCCAGGTCCGAGACACGAACCGTGGTCAACTACGTGGGAGTCCAGCAACATAGCTATTATGCTAACTGCTGGTACCGAAACCAGAAAATTAATAAGGATAAAATATGATTAACTAACTTGCAGACCTTAATTGAATTTTTCCATTTGTTCCCTAATGTCCTTTCTCTGGTCCAGGATCAAATTTGTATCATGTCTCCTTTGTCTGTTCATAACTGTGACAATTTCTCAGTCTTTGTAATCCATGACTGTGAAAAGTGAAATCATGACCCTCAATGATGTCCATATTCTAATACTTGGAACCTATGAATGTTATCTTATATTGCAAAAGGGAATTTGCACATATAATTAAGAATCTTTAATTGGAATCAGCAGATGGCTTAATAATTATGTTCTGGACTCCCACATAGTCAGACCACAGTTTGGGTCCTGGACCCAGTGGCTTAAAAACTCATGCCAGGCATGTGTGCATGTGTGTCCAAAAATCCCAAGAGGAAAATGGGAAAAGGGACTACCGTGTGGCCATCCTCCCTGAGGGATGATTTCTTGCTTTCTGTCTTTCTGGCAAGTGCACACACCCTACAGCAAAAATCTCTCAAAAAAAAAAAAGAGAGAGAGAGAGAGAGAGAAAGAGAAAGAGCTGCCCCTCCACCTATTTTGTTTATTTAATTAAATATTTACATCAGCGTCAACCTAATTATATTTCTTTTATTCTATGGGTTGTGGTCCATTACCATTATCATTATTTTCTTGCTCAAATTGTCCCAAATTTAGCCAGTAAGAGCTCCTTTAAGTTGCCTTTTCTATACAATATTCTCCTAAGTTTTCTTCTGAAAGTTTTATTATTTTACCTTTCACATTCATATTTGCAAACTTTCTGGAATTCATTTCTGTGTATGGTATGAAGAGGTCATACACTTTCCCCTGTATGGAAAACCAAGTGATTATTTAAAAAAACTTTAAAAAAAAAAAAAAAAAAACACCATTTATTGGACTGATTATTCTTATCCCCAACTGAACTGCAGTCATTATTGACATATATGTGGATTTAGTTTTAGATTCTTTATTGTGTTTATTGGTTTACTTGTCTATCCTTGTACTGATACCATATTATCTTAATAATTGTAGCACATTATGATGTTTTATTTTGTCCTTCAAAATTGCCTTAGCTATCCTTAACCCTTTACATTTCTGTATATGCTTTAGAATCGGTTTGTCAACTTCCACAAGTAAAAAATTCTGGTGGGGGAACCAGCAGTTAGCGTAATGGCTATGTCGCTGGACTCCCACATAGTCGACCGCGGTTCGCGTCCTGGACCCGGTGGCTTAGAACTCACGCCAGGCGCGTGTGCGTGCATGCCCAAGATCCCGAGAGGAGAATGGAGGAGAAGGGATTGCGGCGTGACCATCCCCCCTGGGGGGTGATTTCTCGCTTTCTGTCTCTATGGCTCTGTCTGTCTGTCTGGCAAGCGCACGCGCCCTATAGCGAAAACCTCTCAAAAAAAAAAATTTCTGGTGGGATGTGATTGAAATTGTCTTGAGTCTGTAGATCACATCGGCAAGAACTGACATGTTTACAATACTGAAATTTACAATTTACCCATTTATTTAGGTCTCATTTACTTCCTTTCACAAAACACTTTAGAACTTTCTGTTTGATTTTATTCTTAGGTATCAGATGTTTCTTAATGCTATTTCGTTTTTGCTTTTGTTGTGTAGCCTGCTTTTAGCCTTTAACAAACCCATTTGAGAATACAGACATGTTTCATATTTTCTTCCCATAATGGCAAATAGAAGAAAACTGACAAAGGAGAGTGGTTTACAATTATTAGATGGATTAGGATGTGAATACAAAGAGAAAGATAACAACACTCCAGACTGATTGTGTAAGTGAAATCTCAGACTGAGTCGTCAGATGAAGATATCCTAGCTGAATTGTCACAGACTCAAGAACTGATGAGTGAAATCCATGCGTGAACAGTATATTTATAAAGACTAAAAGGAATGACAAAAAGAAAACAAAACAGAAAAGACATAAAAAAGAATGACATGTAATAGGAGGTAGTTCTATGAAATTTTTTACAGCTCAGTTACTTATCTCTTCCATGAGCAAGAGAGGGAACGAAAGAGAGAAAGACAGAGAGACAGGAACACCCTACAAGGTCTTTATCCTGCAATCCATCCCCAGCTTCAGCCAGCCCTGGATGATGGGCACGCTCACACTTGAGCATGTTTAAGGAGGAGGTCTCTGGACACACATTCAGAACATTCCCATGAGGAACAGTCACACAAACCATTGTGTTACTACTATGGTAGTCAAGTCTCAATTCATGCAATATTGTGTGACACTGACCTGAATAATTTCTTTTTGCTAAAAGACCGTGTAACCACATTCCATAATGTTGATATTTTTGTACCAAAATTTGATACAAAATTATTTGTTATATTAAAATCTTCCTGAATATTTTTATAAAGGTATTTTTACTATACTTTTATTTTTACTTTTGCAAATTATCTATAATATGACTTAAAAATATAAAAATGGAAAAAGGTACAATGGATCCAGATGTTAGAAGGTGACAAGGACTACTACTGATATACTGAGGATTAAGGTATATTGGTGGTGGTGGTTTGTTTGTAAATATTTTTTTACTTAGAGTACATCCCACTGGAGACATACAGTTAAATCACTCTTTTTTGAATAATTTTTTTGAGAGATTTTTGCTATAGGGCGCATGTGCTCGCCAGACAGACAGAGACAGAGAGATAGAAAGCGAGAAATCACCCCCCAGGGGGAATGGCCACGCCGCAATCCCTTCTCCTCCATTCTCCTCTCGGGATCTTAGGCACGCACGCACACGCACCCAGCTTGAGTTTTAAGCCACCGGGTCCGGGACACGAACCGCGGTCGACTATGTGGGAGTCCAGTGACATAGCCATTACGCTAACTGCTGGTCCCTCTTTTTTGAATAATTTAAAAAATACTTTTGATTACTTTTTTGAGTAGTTTTATCACAAGCTAAAAATGCAAGTTAATTTGTTTTATATTTTAAAAGATTGTTTTTATAAAAAAAAGAAACTTTTTATTCTAGACTAAATTTAGACTTACAGAAAAGTTGCTCATGAAATTTATTATCTCCTACTGCTTACATCTTGCATTTCTATGGTACTTTTGTCAAAATTAAGAAACCAGCATTGATACATTACTAAACTCCAGAATTTATTTAGATTTTACCAGATTTTTTTCATTTATGTCCTCTTTCATTCATGCAATATTGTGTGACACTGACCTGAATAATTTCTTTTTGCTAAAAGACCGTGTAACCACATTCCATATTGTTGATATTTTTGTACAAAAATTTGATACAAAATTATTTGTTATATTAAAATCTTCCTGAATATTTTTATAAAGGTATTTTTACTATACTTTTATTTTTACTTTTGCAAATTATCTATAATATGACTTAAAAATATAAAAATGGAAAAAGGTACAATGGATCCAGATGTTAGAAGGTGACAAGGACTACTACTGATATACTGAGGATTAAGGTATATTGGTGGTGGTGGTTTGTTTGTAAATATTTTTTTACTTAGAGTACATCCCACTGGAGACATACAGTTAAATCACTCTTTTTTGAATAATTTTTTTGAGAGATTTTTGCTATAGGGCGCATGTGCTCGCCAGACAGACAGAGACAGAGAGATAGAAAGCGAGAAATCACCCCCCAGGGGGAATGGCCACGCCGCAATCCCTTCTCCTCCATTCTCCTCTCGGGATCTTAGGCACGCACGCACACGCACCCAGCTTGAGTTTTAAGCCACCGGGTCCGGGACACGAACCGCGGTCGACTATGTGGGAGTCCAGTGACATAGCCATTACGCTAACTGCTGGTCCCTCTTTTTTGAATAATTTAAAAAATACTTTTGATTACTTTTTTGAGTAGTTTTATCACAAGCTAAAAATGCAAGTTAATTTGTTTTATATTTTAAAAGATTGTTTTTATAAAAAAAAGAAACTTTTTATTCTAGACTAAATTTAGACTTACAGAAAAGTTGCTCATGAAATTTATTATCTCCTACTGCTTACATCTTGCATTTCTATGGTACTTTTGTCAAAATTAAGAAACCAGCATTGATACATTACTAAACTCCAGAATTTATTTAGATTTTACCAGATTTTTTTCATTTATATCCTCTTTCTGTTATAAGATCTAATCCAGAGTAATTAAACAGCTTTTAAAATTTCATTTTTTTCTTCTTTTTTAAGAGAGAGATTTTTGCTATAGGGCATGTGTGCTTGCTGAAGAGACAGAGAGAG
>NW_006159543.1:6813-16876 GCF_000334495.1 Tupaia belangeri chinensis
AAATAAATAAATAAATAAATAAAGAAGAGACAGAGAGAGATGTAAAGCAAGAAATCACCCCCCAGGGGGATGGCCACGCTGCAATTCCTTCTCCTCCATTCTCGTCTCAGGACTTTGAGCACATGAGCCTGGCATGAGTTTAAGTCGTGGGATCTGGGTCTCGAACCGTGTCGACTACTTGGGAGTCCAGCAACATAACCATTATTCCATCTGCTGGTCCATAAAATTTCATTTTCAAATTATTTTGGCATGTAGAAATACAATAAATTTTTGTATATTTACCTCATTAGCCGTGATCTTGCTAAATTCACTTAATAATTTTTGTATTTTATCTATAGATTAGTTTCAATTTTCTCACTAACCAGGTATATCTGAAAATAATGATGGTTTTAATTTTTAATCATCTTTATGGAACTATAATTTACATATAGTAAAATGCACCTATTTTGATTGAACAGTTAATGTGTTTTGACAAATGTATACATCTTGTAACAACCACAATTACCTTACCTTGTGCTCCTTCTCAGTTCATCTTCATTGCCTATTCCTGGCTCCAAGAAATCATTATAGATTAGATTAGATTTATCTTTTCTATAGGTTCATGTAAATGGAATTCTACAATACATACTATTTTGTATTTGTCTTCTTTCACTTGGCATGATAATTTTGAATTCATACATGTTATAGTATGAATATTAGTAGTTTGTAAATACTTTTAAATTTCCTTGAGGTTTAATTGAAGTACACCAAACTGCACATAGTTAGAGTACTATTCACCCAGTTTTTATATATGTATATACGTATGAAACCATCACCACAATTAAAATAACACACATTTCCATCATCCTCCCTAAAGTTTCCTTGTGTCCCTTTGCAATTCATTCCTCTCTCTGCCTCATCCTTTGTTTTCTACTTGTCTGCTGTCTGTTGCAACCTGCCAGTTTACTTTTTCTATAACTTTATATTATTGGATTATTACATTAAGTACTCTCTTTTCTTTTTTTGCCTTGTTTTACATGTTTTTTTAGGATAATCTTTCCATCATCCTCCCTAAAGTTTCCTTGTGTCCCTTTGCAATTCATTCCTCTCTCTGCCTCATCCTTTGTTTTCTACTTGTCTGCTGTCTGTTGCAACCTGCCAGTTTACTTTTTCTATAACTTTATATTATTGGATTATTACATTAAGTACTCTCTTTTCTTTTTTTGCCTTGTTTTACATGTTTTTTTAGGATAATCCATATTGGTGAATGTATCAGTAATGTTTCTTTTTTTCTCCTTAAAGAGTTCTTCATTTTATTTTATTTATTTTTTATTATCCTTATTATTCTTTAATTTGACCAGAGAGAGAGAGAGAGACAGATTGAGAGAGAGGGAAAGTGAGAAAGCAAGCCACCAGGTCTGGGACTCAAACTGTAGACTCAAACTGGGACTCAGACATGTGGGAGTCCAGTACCTTAACCACCACACCACCTGCTGACCCCAGTAATGTTTCTATTAATTAATTAGCAAGGTTCTGTTTTATAGATTTAGCACAATTTGTCTACCTGTCAAATGATGGACATTCAGTTTATTTTCAGTTTCCAATCTTTAAAATTTTAGCAATTTGACTGGCCAGGATATGAACCATAGTCTGATATGTGGAATCCAGCTACCTTAACTACATACTAGGTTATGGGGCCAACCCAGGTTTTGGGATTTTCATACAAATTTTAGAATATTGCCAATTTCTACAAAAAGAATGCTGAAGTTTTGATTGGGATTGTATCAAATCTATAGATCAGTTTGCAGACAATGGATATCTTATAGGAACACAACTGATTTATATATATATATTTTGTGCCCTGTAGCCCTGCCAAACTTATTTTGCAGAGGAAGTAGGGTGGTTTTTGCAGAGGAAATGCAGGGAGTGAATATAAACCATTCTGTCAAGACTTTTGACTGTGATAAGAAGTAGAAGACAGACACAGGGCAGTTAGCTGAAGGGTTGTGTGAGGGATTTTTGTTTGTATGGCTGAATGGTTTTCTTTTCTTTTTCTCTTTTTCCTGTTTTATTAATGGGAAAGTTTCAAACATGTGTAAAGGCTGAAAGACCAAAAATAGAAACAACATTTTAATATAGAGAAGAAAAATATCATCAAATCATTAATACTTTAAAGAGGGGATAAGATTTTGCTCTTTAAGATATACCACACCAGCACACGTACACATGGACTTCCCCTCCACTCTCCCAAGAGATTTATATCACAATTATTATTTAAACTGTTGTTCATTGTTTACATAATTATGACTATGTCAGAATCTTTCACTACCAAACAAGTAATACACACACACATATATATATAATGATTATATTTCCTTTCTTCTCTATTCCTTTTTCTCCCTAGAGTGAGTTTGTACTTTTACAATTTTGTTGATTTTCTATTTGTCTATCATCAATGTTCCTTAAATTGCCCTCTCCCCAGTAATATTGCTTTTCATATGGTTGAAGACATCTGAAATTCTATCAATTCGATTTCTGCATGTGTGTGTGTGTGTGTGTGTGTGTGTGTGTGTGCACATGCCTGCCTCAGGGTGCATTCACTTGTTGGAAAGAGATTGAAAGAGAGAGGGAAAGTGAAAAAGCACACCTTGAGGGGATGGCCATGCCACAATCCCCTCTCCTCCATTCTCCTTTCAGGATTTTGGGCATGCATGCACATGTGCCTGGCATGTTTTTCAAGTTGCCAGGTCTGGGATTTGAATCATACAATTAGTCATGTTGGGTCCAGTGCCTTAACCACCACAGCACCTGATGGCCCCCATGTCAGTTCAGTATTTTTAAAGTTTATTTATGTATTCAATGAATGAGAGAGACATAGAGAGACAGAGAGACATACAGCATCCCCAACAGGCTCTTAACCCCACAATCCACACCCAGCTTCAGCCAGCCTTGGCTCATGGGCTGGCATACTTAAAGAGGTCTAGGGATGCAAACCTGTTAACTTTCCCACCTAGGTCTGCATCACAGAGTATTGTGTTTTACCATTGAGACACCATCCACTCCCTCAGGGTTTTTATTGGAAACTTCTGCCCTGGAGGCCTCAATTCTCTTGCTCTACTATTGCCCCTGAGGCACATTGCACATTTCTAATCTTTGTTCTTCTTTTTTCTACCATGATAGACTTCCTTTTTTCTTGGGTCCCACAATGTTCCTATCTCTTAGAGCACTTCCTCTAGTCATTTCTTAAGAAAGAGTACATATGAAATAAGTTTTCTTAGATCTTGCACGTCTGAAAATTTCTTGATTCTATCTTAAATCTAGATTAATAATTTTGCTAACAAAAAATTCTAATTTAAAAAAATTTTGCTTAGAATTTTGAAAGTGTCTATCCATTGTTTTGTAATTTACAGTGTGCCTATTGAAAATTATCATGCCTTTCTTTTCCCCCAATCCTTTGTATGTAACCTTTTTCCTTTCTGAAAGCTTTAAATCTTTTATTTATCCCTAGTGTTCTGAATTTTCATGATGGTTGGCCATAGCATAGATCCTTTTTCATTAATTGAACTGGTCACTTGTTGAGCACTTATAATCTAGAAACTCAAGTTCTTCATCTATGGGAATCTATAATTTATAATTTCCTACTACCCATTTTCTCTCTTCTCTTTTCCTAGAACTCCTATTGATTGAATTTTGGCGTTCTGGACTGACCATCTAATCTTCCTTATCTTTTCTGTGATTTTTCTATGACTATATTTTTGTTTTACTTTCTCAGTAGGAATCTTATTTATTTATTTATTTATTTATTTAATAAAGAGAGATTTTTGCTATATGGCACATGTGCTCGCCAGAGAGACAGAAAGTAAGAAATCACCCCCCTCCGGGGGGTGGCCATGCCACAATCCCTTCTCCTCCATTCTCCTCTCAGGATTTTGGATATGCATGCACATGTGCCCAGTGTGAATTTTAAGCTGCGGGGTCTGGGACTTGAACGGTGATCAACTACATGGGCGTGCAGAAACCTCTAATCATTATGTCATCTGCAGGTCCTGAGTCTATCTTTTTTTAAAAAAAAAAAAAGTTTATATATTTCATCTATGACAAAGAAAGAAAGAGGTACCTCAACAGGGTCCCCATGCCACAATCCACCCCTAGTCTCAGCTGGATCACAGGCACATGTGTACACATGACCATCATGCTCAAGGTGGTCTCAGGATGCAAACTCAGGACCTTTCCCATGTGGATCTAGTTATGTTACCACTGTGCCTGGCCCTGAGAGTCTTTATCTCACAACTTTTGCAGTGATTTAAAAAATATAGTTATAATATTTTAACTTTCTAATAGCTCTTTCTTGTTTTCTATTCCTTTTTTTAAAAAGTGTATTTATTTCTTCTGTTAAAGACATAAGAAGAGAAGACCAGCAGTTGGCGTAATGGTTAGGTCGCTGGACTCCCATGTGGTTGACTGTGGTTCGAGTCCTGGACCCAGTGGCTTAAACTC
Source organism: Tupaia belangeri chinensis (assembly GCF_000334495.1). Lineage (NCBI taxonomy): Eukaryota > Metazoa > Chordata > Mammalia > Scandentia > Tupaiidae > Tupaia > Tupaia belangeri. Next base: position 11,290 of record NW_006159543.1, read on the forward strand.
ATGCCAGGCACGTGTGCGTGCATGCCCAAGATCCTGAGAGGAGAATGGAGGAGAGGGAATTGCAGCATGGCCATCCACCCAGGGGGTGATTTCTCATTTTCTGCCTGTTTCTCTCTGTCTTTCTGGCGAGCACATGTGTCCTATAGCAAAAACCTCTCCAAAAAATGAAAAAGAGAGAGAGGAAGAGAGAGAGAGACAGAGAGAGAGATAGGCATCTCCAGCATGGTCCTCATGCTATGATCTACCCCCAGTCTCAGCCAACTTGGGTCATGGCCATGTGCATGTACATCCCCACTGTGCTCAGGGAGGTCATAGCAAGCAAACTCAGGACCTTTCCCATGTGGGTACAGTTGCACCACCATTGTACCACTGCTTACCCTGCTATTTCTTTTTCTGTTTAAGGGTCTTATTTCTGTTTCTTGAATGAAATATCTTATCTCTCTAAGGTTATTACTTAATAGACTTTTTAAGTTTTCTATTGTCCTTAAAGTTTCTCTCTCTCTCCCTCTCTCTCTGTGTTTTCTCTTTCATGTTAAAGATTTCTCTCAAATGTCTGGGGATCCTCTATTATATATGTTTAAATGGAAGTTCCTTTAAAGCTTATTAACTGGTAGGCTTCATGGAAATGATTGGGCAGGAACCTAGAGATTTCATTGAGGGAGCAACAACTATTAACAGAAGCAATTCTTGTTTTGTATGATTCCAATATGCACAGATTTCAGTTACCACAAGTTCCCCAACAGAACAGTTTGAATTACAGCTACTGTGGTATATTAACTGAGACTATTTCCATAAAGTACAAACTTTGCTGCTAGCTCTACAGCCCACAAATCGCTATGTAAATAGCAGATGTGCATCAAGACCATGTCACTTCTTTCAAAGTCTCTTGGTGATTGGTCACTGTGCACCTCCAGACTATAAAGCATGTCTACTGCTGTGTTGACTCTTTGTCTCTCATTGATAAATCTACATGACATTTTACAAAAATGTATAATCAAAAGATGTAATTGGTTAACAAAAATAAAAGTATAGCAAATAAATGAAAAGCAAAAACAGTGGAAGTTAAATTATTTGTGGTTTGAAAATGGTGATAGCAAAGCAAAGGAAGAATTTTACATATATATGTAAAGTCTCATTGACTTCTTTTAATTTAAATTACACTACTAACAGAAAGTTGCTTATAGTTGAAATGGAATGTTTACTTATGCTTTAGATTAAAGACTGTAATAAAAATTTTTTGAGAGATTTTCACTATAGGGAGCGTGTGCTTGCCAGACAGACAGAGAGAGACATAGAGACAGAAAGCAAGAAATCACCCCCCGGGGGGATGGTCACGCCGCAATCCCTTCTCCTCCATTCTCCTCTTGGGATCTTGGGCACGCACGCATACACGCCCAGCGTGAGTTTTAAGCCACCAGGTCCGGGACACGAACCGCGGTCGACTACGTGGGAGTCCAGCGACATATCCATTACGCCAACTGCTGGTTCCCTGTAATAAAAAATTTTCAATCACTTTGGCTAATGTTCAGGCCAAAGTACTGAAGTTATTTCAGTAAAGATTGCTTTAAATACTTCAGAAGTTTGCATGAACAGATTGTTAGTTTATCTTGTGAAATCACTAACAGATAAGTGTACTCTTGCCATACAGCTTGCATCTAGATTCCAAGGATTAGTAAAGCCTGGTTGTTGTTATAATCACCAACCATGTAATGTTGATGAGACAGGTTTTTTTGAAAGGCAAATCCATCAATAACTTACATATGAAAGATTAAGGATCAATACTAAGTGACCATAAAGGAGAGATTCTAGATAGGGAAACTTAGCAGCCAGGGAAACTTAGTGAAAATGAACTTACCAGCACAAAGGAGGAAAATAGTTATTTCAAAAGGAAGATGTCCCAGAGGAACTGACACTGAGAAAAAAAACAAAAAAAAACAAAAAACAAAAAACTTCACATTAAAGAAATGCTCAAGAGATATTTCACAAGACTGAAAGTGCAAAAGATAAAATGTTGAAAGCTAATCCAAACTCAGAAAGGAGTATGACAATTTCCATGCCAAGGTCTAAAAAAGATGCTTGCTTCATATTATAAATTATACTATAAGAATGTAAGCACTGTTCAAACTGCTTTGTACTTAAAAAAAAAACTCAATGTTTTAAATTACACTTTACTAAATAAATACTGGTTTTATTCATTTTCCTATACATTTATACCTGTTAATATTTTGATAAAAAATGTTTCAGATTCATGGAATATTTCTAAGATCAATTTGCATGTTCCAGCTTGCAAAGGTCATTTCTATGATCCTGCACTACTGTGAAAGTAAGAATTGCCAGTATCCCTAGGTCTTTTTGTAACCAAACTGGCTGCAGTTCTGTCCTGGTGACTGAACCCAAGTTTAGCTACCCGTTGCTCAAAAGCCAATACTCAAGAGACAAGTGTCAATGGAAAAGAAAGGTAGCTTTATCTATCTATTTATTTATTTATTTTTGCCGCAAGGCACATGCACTCTCTGAAGAGAGACAGAGAGAGGGGAAGTGAGAAATCGCCCTCCCAAGGAGGATGGCCATGCTGCAATCCCTTCTCCACCATTTTCCTCTTGGAATTTTGAGCATTCACACACACATGCTTGGCATGATTTTCAAGCCACCAGGTCTGGGATTCAAACTGCAGTTGACCATGTGAGAATCAAGCACCTTAACTACCATGCCACCTGCTGGCCCACAGGAAAAGTAGCTTTAATCAGAACTGGTGACCTAGAAGATGGCAAAATCGGGAACCAGCAGTTAGCATAATGGCTATGTTGCTGGACTCCCATGTAGTCGACTGCGGTTCATGTCCCGGACCCAGTGGCTTAAACTCACGCTGGGTGCGTGTGCGTGCGTGCCCAAGATCCCGAGAGGAGAATGGAGGAAAAGGGATTGCGGCGTGACCATCCCCCCTGGGGGGTGACTTCTTGCTTTCTGTCTCTCTGTCTGTCTGGCAAGTGCACGCACCCTATAGCGAAAACCTCTCCAAAAAAAAAAAGAAGAAGCACAGCACATCTGCTTCTTTAGTTGCAGTCTGAAGGCCTGATCTCTGCAAAATCTCAGCAAAACTATGTTTAGTATAAGCAAGAAATAAGACTCATTATGCCAAAGAAATAAAATAAGCCAAAGGCCAGTCTGTAGTATTTTAACCTGTGTTGGATTTAATATGGAGTCATTTTGGTTTCTCTTCTAGCCTGGTTACATTTTCTTTGGGATAGTCTCCATTGTCTGGAGAGCAACCTTCTAATCCCTTGCCAGGGAACTATATATCTAGCTGCTAATGCTCTTGGAGTCAAGTGGCCTGACAGTTACAGGAGTCTCACCATTGAACATGTAAACTTTTACCTAATCCTACTGTTTTCTAATGGTTCCTTGCTCAATGCCTAATACCCCCAAAACAAAGTCTCTGTAGTTCAGTTTCTCTATGAATTAAACCTCCTCCAGGGTAGGGGAAAATATTCAGGTGTGAAATTATTTTACAGGCATTCAGTCAAACTCCCTCTTTTCAGCTCCGCTCTTTTCCAACCCCAACTTCACTCCAAGCTCTGGGCCTCTCTGAAATTCTGTAGGTAAATTGAGTTACTTCTCATAAGCATCAACCCTTACGTGAACTTGGCATTTAGCTCTGCTAACTCCTTCACCTGCTTTTTATCTTCCAAAAATATGTCTACAGTTCTTATTCTTTGTGTTTTATTTTCTTCTCTCTTTGATCTCATGGATTTATAATATATTTTTAAATGTCTTAAATATTATTTTAGTGAGGTATACTGAATGAATGGGTGCTTTATGTGTTATGTTTAACTAGAATTGTCTATTATCATAAATTTATAGTGATCTGAATCTGCCCTACTGTGTAATTTTTTTAGCAGTGCCTAGGTGCTTGGATTAGGGCATCAAGAAAGTAAATCATGGGAGTTCAGCCTCATGACCCTACTTTGTGGTAACAGTGAGTAGAAACTAAGCTGCAGTGCTGGAAGCCACATGGCCAATTATGGATTCAGATCACCAGGTCAGCTTGAAAACATATGAGATGTGTCCATGCATACTCAAGATCCTGACAAACTGGAGGGCCAGATAAAGAGGTTTGCACTGTGATGAGACTCTGTTAAAGGTTCTTCTCTCTATCTCCTTCTCTCTTGTACACATGCATACATTATCATGAATAACATAACTTCAAAAATAAAAATGTAGATAATAGACTTCATCCAGAATTAAGGGTCTACCAGAGAACTGCAGCAAAAACTCGGAGAAACAAAGATGTGGCAATGATGAATCATGTAATAAAAGTTGAGAAAGAATGAAAGAAAAGAGAAAAGCTAATGAACTGAGAGAAAATTAAGGGATCAATATACTAAAGTTCCTGATTAGGTTAAAAAGAAAAAAAAAAGCTACAGGGGCCAGCAGTTAGCGAAATGGCTATGTCACTGAACTCCCATGTAGTCGACCGTGGTTCGAGTCCTGGACCCAGTGGCTTAAAACTCAGGCCGGGCGCGTGTGCATGCATGCCCAAGATCCCGAGAGGAGAATGGAGGAGAAGAGAGGATTGCAGCATGGCCATCCCCCCTGGAGGGTGATTTCTTGCTTTCTGTCTCTACGTCTCTCTCTGTCTTTCTGGCGAGAGCACGTGCCCTATAGCAAAAACCTCTCCAAAAATAAAAAAAAGCTACAATAATAAAAATTGAATAATATAAAGCCTGTTTTATAGATAAGATTTTGATATTGAACAGTCATGGGTAGCTAAGATGGTGTAGAGAACAAAGTCATTTGAATGAGGTGACAAAGAACTGTGAGGTCCGTTGAATGAGTTGTCCACAGGGATGTTGAAGTCAAATAAGATAATGAGCAAAGTTCATCATCCCTGAAGGTAGTGATCCTTTTCATGAACAACCAGAACAAGTTAAAAGAGGATAAGAAAAAGAAGAATCTGTTAGTTAGAAATTGGCTTAGCTTCTGCTGACAAAAAAAAATCCAGAGTGACCATGGCTTAAATAAAATAAGTAACTTTCCACTCACATAAATGTCAGTCTCATGGTGATTCCTCTCCATGATGTTTTCAAGGATCCAAGATACTTCTGCCTTTGATGCCTGCCATTCCTATGGTAATTCTTTTTTCTTCAAGGTTCAGAGTGGCAATCTAGAGTACCACCTATCACACCTGCATTCTAGATGAAAGAAGTTTCAAACAAGAGGCAAAGGACACAGACAGCTTTTCTAAAGAAATTTCCTAAAAGCTGACACATATTACTTAAGATTACTTCCCACTGGCCTGAACTTTACATATCACCAACTTGTACTCTTTCCACTTCTAATTAGAAAGAAAGCTAGGAAATAGAATTTTTTTTCTGGGAAGCCATATACCCAGCTAAAATTTCTATTATAATGGAAGAATAGGAGAATTAATATGGGATGGTGGGGAGGAGTACCAGAAGGCTTTGCCACAGCCCTAGAAATCAATTATGAGGGGATGATTGTTGACTAAAGGGGGAATGGTCCCATCATTAAGTGACGTTTAAAAATAATCTTAAATTCCTTTTTTTTTTTTTGAGAGGTTTTTGCT
>NW_006159543.1:17051-26890 GCF_000334495.1 Tupaia belangeri chinensis
TCCTCCATTCTCCTCTCGGGATCTTGGGCACGCACGCACACGCACCCGGTGTGAGTTTTAAGCCACCGGGTCCGGGTCGCGAACCACGGTCGACTATGTGGGAGTCCAGCAACATAGCCATTACGCTAACTGCTGGTTCCCAATAATCTTAAATTCTTTATGCTTCAATGTTGTCTCACTTTAAAAACAAGAAACCACAACAACAAATACTGAAGTCCTTGATATTCCTTAACAGAAGCTTGTAAGAACTTGGGTACGCTGAATTAAGTTATTAGCCCTTCAAACTTACCAAGAAGTGTGTGAACTTCCATTTTCTTGAATATGAGCTACTATGGTAGTCAAACAATGATGCCTCAAAAGACTTCTATATCTTAATCCCTAGGCCCTGTGAATGTTACCTTATATGACAAAAGGTGGGAGAAGAGGTCTTTGCACATGTAATTAAATAAAGGATATTGAGATGGAGAGGTATTTTGTTTGTCTCTCTTTTATTCCATTAGTGAGAGAGGGAGAGTACTGTTCTAGGTTTCCAGAGATGGTCAAATACATGACCCTTGACACTAGACAGATGAGATTGAAAACAGTTACTAGTTACATAAACTCACAGGCTGGAGAAGAAAGATACTACATGCCATGCAGGGTCATACTGGGATTGCATTTGAAAACAGAGTGAACCAGAGTAGACTGAGAGTGAGGTAGGGTTTGTAGTTATAGGAGTGTGGGTATCCCCTGGTCCCTGTGGGAGAACGTGATTGCCTTGTCTGAATAATTTCACAGGCTACCAGTGAAGTGAAACCCATTAGGTTTATTTACTGGGTGGGAGAGACTAGCTAGGTTGGGAAGCTTTACCTGATAGTGGACATGTCAGGCAGGAGTGGAGAAAATCACAAGTAGCATTTGAGGCCTTGTGAGGCTCAATGATGTCTAGGCAGCAGAAGAAATTTCAGGCATTACACTATAGGAGATTATCCTGGATTATCTGGGTAAACCCTAAATACAATCCTTGTATCCTTATAAGAGGGATGTGAAGGAAAATGAGACATACAGACAGAAAAGGAGAAGGCAATGTGACCACAAATCTCAGAACGCCAGCATACTAGATGTTGGCATAGGCAAGTGGGATTCTCCCCTAGATCCCCTGGTGGGAGTGAGGCTCGGTGGGCACCTTGATTTTACCCAGTAAAACTGACTTTGGACTTCTGGCCTCCAAAACTGTGAGAGAATGAATGTATGTTCAAATTTGTGGTCATTTACTACAGAAACCACAGGAAACTAATACAGCTACCAACCACTGAGCTTTTACTATGTGTCAGCTACTATGTTAAGTCTTTCACATGCATTATCTCATTTGCTCCTCATAACAACCCAAATAGGTAAATACTATTGTTAACTTCATTCTTCAACATAGAAAAATTGAGATTTAGTAATAATAGGTAACTTGTCCAATGTCACACACCATTCAATGATAGATTGAAAAAACTATTCCAAATCTACACAGTGTTAGAATTCAAACTTTTAACCACTATCTGATATTACAATTAGAATATCCAATTTTAGGATCTTGGGAAAGGCTCCCTGAGAGAATGAGAAACTGGATAGGAAAGTGTGGTACAAGTTAAGGAGAAAGCGAAGGCAAAGAAAGTACCAGGGTGAAGTCGAGAAATGTTCCCCGTGACATAGACTAACAAAACATTTATCTAGCATCCTACACATGTTTACTGAGCCTACTATGTGCTTGGCACTGTGCTAGATGTTGTGAGGATAGAGAAGACCAATGACTGAATTTCTCCTTTTAGATCCTCTCTTTTCTCCTCTGCCCTAGTCTGAACAACCAGCAGTTTTCTTAAGTAACACTGGCCAGAGAAACTGTCCCACCACCCTGCTGAGGGCCAGTTTGAGCTTTATTCATTTCAAAAACAAAACAAAAACAAAAACAAAAACAAAAACCTGCTACCGAGCCATCTCCTCAAATCACTCAAGACTCTTAGTCAAGGAGAGTCAGAATCAAGGGCAAACCCCAAGTACTTATCACTCTTTAGCATCTCCATGATTTTGGAATGATCCTGGGCCTTCTTTTTTTTCTTAATTAATTTATTTTACATTCATTCACTGATCATCATTACAGCGTACAAAATGGAGTTTCCCATCAGAATACACTGTATAGTGACTTAGTCATACATGTTATCATCAACAAATAACTTTCCATTTCTGGCTTTTTAAAACCTCTTTTCTAAGTGTTGGTCACATAGACCCTGCACTATAGGGCCTTTCCAGCTTTCAGAATGGAATTTTCTTGAGAGCGTTTGTTGTATTACCAAGAAGGACATGGGTACCACTTAGGGGCCAGTGCTATTCTTCCCCGCTTGCCCTGCAACACTGCTTTCTAAACACCTGTACTTTGCCTTTTGTTGCCTTTCTACACATTCATTAGTTTCTGCTTTTGAAACCAATCAAGTTGGAATAGATGAATATAGCCATGCGTATGCATGAGCTTGGTCCATTTCCCAGTATGTTGACTACCTTATGATAAAGCTTCCATGAATACACTGTGTTGCATTACAAAAGCAGGAATTGCATACAAATTGACCTTTTATCATCTTAAAAGATCTTCCCTGAGGACTTTCTAAGCATAAATGCACTAGAAGAAGTCACAAAGGAAAAATATAGATGGATGTGACAAAGTCAAAATAAAAAACTTACGTGCATTAAAAAAAATATACAGACATGACTGATAGGTAAGTAAATTGGTACAATTTTTGTGGAGGGCAATCTGGTAGATACATTAAAAATCTTTCGAATATATTTACCATATCACACAGGAATCCCACTGCTAAGAACTTATCGAAAAGAAATAAACATGTACGGGCACAAAGATTTTGTTGAGGATATTTATCTCAGTTTTAATTATAATAGTGAAAAGTTGGAAGCAGCCCAAATGTCCTACAATAGAGGGTTGATACATTAATATAATGGAATATAAGCAGATATTAAAAATCATGTTTTTAAAGAATATAAATGACATAAAAAATGCACAGGATATAATTAAATAAAGAAGTCTGAAATAGAGGGCCAGCCTCATAGTGCAGTGGTAAAGACCTGTGCATAGGCAGGCATATCCCTTGTGGTTGACCAAGGCATAGGCAGCCATATCCCTTGTGGTTGACCAAGGTTCAAATCCTAGCCCTGGAAGTTTAAAAAAAAAAAAATCCTGGGTACATGTGCCTAAAATTCAAATGGGATGGAGAAATGGAGGAAAAAGGATTGTGGCATGATGTGTCCCATCATGGGGAGTGTTTTTTTTATTTTCTCTCTCTCTCTCACTCTCACTAGTGCATGTACCCTCTAGCAATTAAGAAAACAGGGTATAAAGCTGTATAGCTTTGAAAAGAAAATAAGTATATATACTCACTAATTTAAAAAATGCTTATTGAGGATATATTATATGCTAAGTATGGTGGTAGATTGTGAGGATATAGCAGTAGGCCAAATAGACACTGTCTTTGCCCTCATGGAGAAAAAGAATCTGGAAGAAAATACACTAAAATCAAAATCATTATGGTACCTATCTCTAGGTGGGACTAATGGTAATATTAATATTTTTCTTGAAAACTCTATTTTCCATAATTATATAATGCTTTCATAATCAGGAATAAAGTTTTTTGGTTTTGGTTTTGTTTTTGTTTTTAAGAAAACTTTCTTCAAGGGCCAGTAGGTGGCATAGTGGCTAAGGTGCTGGACTCCCACATAGCCAACTACAGTTCAAGTTCCAGACCCAGTGGCTTGAAAATCATGCTGGGAATGTGTGTGTGTGTGCGTGCCCAAAATCCTGAGAAGAGAATGGAGGAGAAGGGATGGTGGCATGACTATCCTGCCTGGGGGTGATATCTCACTTTACCTCTCACTGTCTTTGTCTCTTTCCAGAGAGCACACATGCCCTATAACAAAAACCTAAAAAATACTCTTCAAATTGAGGCCATCTAGTATGCCCTTGTTAAGCTTAGTACATGAAAAAAACTTGTATTCAATGAATTCTTGCTTATTTGGACCATTTCCATGACCATCAATTAATTTGATCCTCCCAATAATCTTGTGGAGCTAGATAGGGAAAGGATTATCATGCCCATTATACAGATAAAGAAAGCGAAGCAGAGAAAACAAATGATTGCTGTGGAAAGCAGAATAGGTTTTATAGCCCTAAAGTCAAGTTTCAGGACTCTCTTAGCTCTACTGTATTTCTTTAAAGATGTTAGTAAGAAAAAAGATTCCCTCCCAAAGCTTTCATTGAAATTATTTTCTAGACATTTCCTTCAGTCCCTAGGCCCTGCTGTCTTTCTTCTTTTCAAAAACAGTTTATTTATTTATTTCTTGAAAGAGAGAGATCCAGAAGTTGAGAGAGAGATAAGTACTCGTGACAGTATCTCATGACATGTAACCCTTTCTCTAGTCTCCCATCCACCCAGCCAGAATCATGGCATGTGTGGGCAGAGCGTACACTTGGCATGTTCAGGTCAACTCAGGATCTGAACCCAGGCCTCTCATGTGGGTCCAGTATCACACAGCAGCACAGTTCTACTTCCTGTGCCACCAAGGCTGGGCTGTTTTTCCCTCATTTTACAAGTGACTGAATATGATAGAATTCCCAAATAAGCAGGAAATGTAGTCATATCATTTTACCTCTAGCCTCCCAAAATTTTAGGATCATAGAATCACAGAAGGGAAGGGTCTTGGGAAAGTATTCCATTCTTCTATCCAAGTTAAAGACTGACTTGGGGAGGGGGATGTCTGCTCCTAATCCAGATGTCTCTCTCTACCAGATAAAAGTACCTCTTCTTTTCCTCCCCTCTCACTTCTTTTGAGAAGCCTGCTGGATGGCTGTTTGAATAAATGAATTAGACCAAATGCCTTCTGGCTGGCAATGAACTCATGTCTGAATAGCAAATACCCAAGGCATTTGCATTTTAACTCAGAACTCCGAAGTCACCAAAATCAAAGAAACTATGGTGTTTCAGGCAGCATAATAGACTAGGGAGGTATCTCTGGGCAGAATATTTCAGCAGCTCTGGTAAAGATTTCTTTTTTTAAGAATCATTTTATTTATTCATTCATTTATTTTAATTTGGCCAGAGAGAGAGAGAGAGAGAAAGAGAGAGAGAAAGTGAGAAAGCAAGCCACCAGGTCCGGGACTTGAACCCTGGTCAGCCATGTGGGAGTGTCCAGCGCCTTAACCACCATGCCACCTGCTGGTTCCCTCTGGTAAAGAATTGACAAACCCTAGGCAGGCTACCTACTCCCACTGTTTATGTGTACTTTCAACTCCATTCTGAAGGAGCTGACTTCATGGAAGGAGAAAACTAAGGATGCAAGCCTATAGAAGCCGTCCTCCTGGCCTCTGTCTAGAGGTTAGCACGTACAGCCAAGCACAGTGTCCACAATCATTCAAGAGGAAGTAAGGGAGCCTGATGAACACGGAAAGGAGTAAGTTGCTAGTGGGAAGATTTCCAACCCTTACGAGAGAAAAACAAATCCAATTTTTATTAATTTGCCTCCTGGCACAAGTCTCCATCCCTCTTAACTTCCTTGGGTCAGTGGCACATCTGAGCCCTTTGTAGTCAGCTTTTTTGCCTCAATTCTGGTCTCTATAGGAGCTTATTGCTACTGCTGTTAACCACCTTCCATCCATCTGTACAGCTAGCTCCCCATGCTTGCTGCAAGGGAAAATTGGGATTATATTACTTAGGTTCTGCTTAGCTGCTTCCATTTCAGGGTTTGCCCCCTGAGGTATGCAGCTCTTTTCTCCACCTATCTAGCACCCACTCCTGTGACTTTTCCCCAAACTTAAAGCTGTTTCCTGAAGCATCATTTCTGGAATCAAAGGAACTAAAACTCAGACGGGACCTGACTTGATGCTGGCTACAGCAGTCGCCTGCCTGGTATGATTTTTCAATGACATCAAGAAAAGACCCCCTGCCAAAAACTCTATTCTCCAATTGCTGATCACAGCAATAATAATAATAATAACTAATATTTATAAATAACCAAATATGTGCCAGGCACTGTGCTAAGCAATTTACATGCATAAATCATTTAATCCTCAAAAAAGTCTATGTAATAGGCACCGCTATTATCCTCACTGTATATTTTCTCGTTCAAGATGGTAGATTGAGCATAAAGGTGTAAGTCCTCTCCCTCCAGAGACCTCATTAAAATAATAGCACAGACATTTTTAAAATGCATAAACCCACCACAACAAAAAGAACAGGAGGGGGGCTGTCAGTGGCTGAAAATTTTAAATAAATTTCTGAAGTCAGAAAGCATCTGAGGAGTGCTAACTCATGAAGCTGAGTGGAGTAAAGAATTCGTTTAAACTCTGTATGGAAGGGCTGCAGCTAAAAAGTCAGTCGCCAACCTTGCAAACCTGAGCAAGACTTCAAGTACAATAGAAAGAAGTGTGAGAATGGGGCAAGGACAGAGTGATTAACTGAAGGTCTGTGTAAAGAAGAGTTGACCCCCAACTCCTACTTGGAGACCACCTGGAAGCCAAATATTTACTTGTCAGACTGAAAAGGGTTTATTATGGAAATTAAACAAAGTGTCTAGAGAGTTAAAGCAGATGGGTGGTAGTTAAGCCTTTTGTAGTGTGGAATTTGGAACTCCATTTCCACCACCCACAAATGATTCATAACCAGTTCCCTTCCTATTATCTGCTCCTATAGACCCAGCTTCAAGTCAGACCCTATAGGTTCACTTTTAAAGATGAACAGGAAACAAAAGAACATTAGACATATGAGGAAAGGCTGGAACTTCATGACAGACCACAAGATAAATGAAACAAGAAGAGTTAATCCAGGGAACTAAAGGTAGCATTAAATGTAACTTCAAGTAATATCCACAGAGAAATTTGAGACTATATTAATAGTTTATCTGCAAAACAATAATAGAACCCTATTTTAAAAATAAGAACAAGGTCAGCTGGTCGTGTGGTGGTTCAGGTGGCTGGATCCTACATGGCCAACTCTAAAGTTCAAGTTCCAGACTGGTAACAAAAAACACTGGACGTGTGTGCATGCATGCCCCAAATCCTGAGAGGAGAATGGAGGAGAAGGAATTGTGATGTGGCCATCTCCCCAGAAGGTAATGTCTCATGTTCCCTCTTTCTTTCTCTGTCTCTTTCTGGAGAGCACACATGTCTTATAGCAAAAACTTAACAACAACAACAACAAAAAAGAACAAAGTATACAATTGAGCTCTTTGCAAGACTTTCCAGCCTGAATGTCTGTAAATTGCTTTGTTTTTTGAACCATGTGAAGATATTGCTCATTTAAAATAAATAAGTTTAATTTTTAAAATGGCAAGCTTTTAGAAATAAAAATACATAATTGGCAAAGTAAAAACTCCTAAAGGGCATATTAGTTTTCTGTTGCAGCATAAAAAATTACCACACACTTAGTGGCTGAAGACAACCATATGTATTATATCACATTTTCTATAGGTCAGAAGTCCAAGCATAGAATAACAGGGCTCCTTGGGCTCACAGTCTCACAAGGCTGTAATCAAAGTATCTCTGAGATGATTCTCATCTGGATCTCAAAGTCCTTTTCCAAGCTCATTCAGGATGTTGGTAGGATTCAGTTCCTTAAATTTGCAAGATTGTGACTCTCAACAACTAGAAACTGACTCTCTAGGCATTTCACAACGACTGTTTTCTTATTTAAGAATAGCAGGAGAATCTCTGACTTCTCCCTCTGACCCATAGACCCCCTTTAAAGAGTTCACTCTAAGTTAAGCATACCTGAGGTAATATCCTTTTGATTAAGTAAAAATAAACTGATTTCGGACCACAAAATTCCTTCACCTTTGCTATCTAACCTAATCATGGTAATGGCATCCCATCAATATTCACAGGTCCATTCCACATTCAAGTGAAAGGGATTGTACAAGGCATGACTACCAGGGAGCAGCAATCTTGGGGGCTATTATAGGATTCTGCTTTACTACAGAGGATTAAATGATAAAAGATACTACAAGAAAAAAAAAAGAGAGAGATGAGAAATAAAGGAGGAAACAAAAGCAAAAAAAGAAGAAAATTTTAAGAGAGTCAACATTTAATATCCAACTATTAGAAATTCAAAAACAAAGTAAGGAAGAAAATGATCAGAGTCAATATGATAAAATGTCTTAAAGCTGATGGAAGATACAAGTTTTCTAACAAAAAAAAATGCAACTGAATGTTGTGCAGAATTATTTTTTGAAAGCCACATTTTCAGCTAAGTGCAGGGTTTATATGCTAAATACTATAAAATGTTGATGAAAGAAATTAAATGGATCTAAATAAATGGAGACACATACTGTGTTCATGCTTTTGAATACTTAGCATGGTTAAAATGTCAATTCTCCTAAACCAATCAATAGATTTAATGCAATGTCTATTGAAATCTCAGGAGGTTTCTTGCAGAGAGAGAGGAGAGTATTCTAAAATTAATATAGTATGGTAAAGGAATTACAAAAGGCAAGACAATATTTGGGGGGAATGAATAAAACTAGAAGAATCATACTGAATGGTTTAAAGATTTCTGTAAAATTAGGCAATGTAGACAGTGATGTTGATGAAGAGATAGGCACATAGATCAGTAGGATGTAAGAGAAACTCCAGAAACAGACCTATAAACAGAGACCTTTTGACAATGGCACAAAGGCAGTACAATAGGGAAAACAGTCTTTTAAATGAATAAGGTTGAAATAATTGGGCATCCATATATTAAATAAATAAATAAATAAATCTCAGGGACCAGCAGGTGGCGTGGTGGTTAAGGTGCTGGACACTCCCACATGGTTGACCATGGTTCGAGTCCTGGACCTGGTGGCTTGCTTTCTCGCTTTTCCTCTCTCTCTCTCTCTCTCTCTATTTGTCTGTGTGTCTCTCTCTGGTCAAATTAAAATAAGTTAACGAACAAATAAAATTAAATCATTCTTTAAAAAAATACATAAATCTCATACCTTATACTAATAGGTTTTTAAAATGTGTTATAAAATTGAATTAAATCATGAGTTTATTTTAGTACACAGAAAAAAATAGAAATCCATGTATTTTTTCCACAATGGGCACTTTTGAGTCCTTTTTGAGGACTCCTTGTGTAAAAATAAATTCAAAAGAGATATTAGATCTAAATGTAAAACCTAAAACTATGAAATTTTTTAGAAAGAAACGTAAGAGAAAATCTTTGTGACCTTGAATTATGCAAACATTTTAGACAGCACCAAAACCTTGATCCATTAAAGAAAAGAATCAGTAAATTAGACTTGGTAAAAATAGAAAACTTTTGAAAATGGGAAGACAAGCTACACCTGAGAAAAAATATTTGCAAATTACTTATCTGACAAAGTACTTGTACCCAGAATATATAAAGAATTATTACAATTCAATAATAACACTGATATTATCCAAAGTGGTCTATGAATTAGTGCAAATTCTATCAAAATATCAATGGTATTGCTTTAGTTCATTCTGTTGCTAATAACAGAAATACCTGAGTCTGGGTAACTTAAGGATAGAGGTTTACTTAGCTCATAATTTCAGAGACTGAAAATTCCAAGAGTATGATGCTAGCACCTGGTGAATGTCTTCTGACTGCATCACAACATGGTGGAGGGCAAAAGCACAAATACTGTCCACATGCCTCTGTTCTGGCCTCATTCCCTCTCCGTATAAATCCACCAGAACTTAATTGTGGAGGCCCCACTCTGATGTCTAACCACATCCCAAAGACCTTATCTTTCTTTTATTTTTTAAAAATTTTATTTATTTATTTATTTATTTATTTTGAGAGGTTTTTGCTATAGGG
>NW_006159543.1:27051-30547 GCF_000334495.1 Tupaia belangeri chinensis
TCCGGGACACGAACCATGGTCGACTACGTGGGAGTCCAGCGACATAGCCATTATGCTAACTGCTGGTTCCCGATTTTATTTATTTTATGTTCATTCACTGAATATCATTATAGCATACAAAATGAATAAAGAATACACTGTTTATTCATTGGCTCAGTCCAAGATATTACCATACATATTATCTTCAACAAAAAATTTTTCATTTTGTGTTGGTTAAATGTTTTACTTCTTTCTTTTTTTCCCTTGATTCCCTCCCTCTCACCCTCTGCTACAATGAGATACCACAGAACCCCTGTGAGAATGGCTAAGATTAAAAAAATAAAATATGATAAATGTGATAAGGTTGTGGAGAAAAGGGAACTCTTTTACACTGTTGGTGGGAATGTAAATTGGCCCAGCCACTGTGGAGAATAATTTGGAGATTCCTCAAAAATCTACAAATAGGGAACCAGCAGTTAGCGTAATCCAGTGAAATAGCCATTATGCTAACTGCTGGCCCCTCCTCTCAGGATCTTGGGCATACATGCACACACACCGAGCGTGAGTTTAAGTCACTGGGTCTGGGACTTGAACCATGGTCGACTACATGGGAGTTCAGCAACATAGCCATTACGCTAACTGCTGGTCCCAAGACCTTAACTTTCAATACCATAATCAGATTCAGTCTCCATTCTCTCAACACTGATACAATGACTCATTAACTTTTAACACAAAATTTTGGGGATACACATTAAAACTATAGCAGGCATTCTTCACAGAAAAAAAAAATCATAAAATGTAGCCCAAACTGGTCTTGCAGTCAATAGCAAACTGAACTACAGTGCTGGAAGCCACATGGCCAACTGTGTTTAGATCCCTGGGTTAGCTTGAAATGTGGTGTGTATACGTGAACATACCCAGGATCCTGACAAATTAGGCTGGAGAATGGAGATTGTAGCATGATGAGACCCTTTCAAGAGTGCTTCACTCTCTCTCTCTTGCACATGCACATGCACATGCTCTCTATCATAAATAAAATAAACTTTAAAAACTGATAACACATTAACCATAAAACTTGCATAGAATTACAAAATACTCTGAATAATCGAAACGATCCTATGCAAAAAGAAAAAAGCTGAAGACATGACACCATCTGACTTCAAAATATCCCCGCAGAGGGTGATTTCTCACTTTCTGTTTCTCTGTTTCTCTCTGTCTCTCCAGCAAGCACATGCACCCTATAGCAAAAATCTCTCTAATAAAATAAAATGAAAATAGATGGTTATAACTTAAAATATATATATACTACTATATAGTGGGACCAGCAGTTAGTGTAATGACTATGTCACTGGACTCCCACGTAGTCGACTATGGTTCCAGTACTGGAGCCAGCAGCTTTAAATGATCACGTGTGTGCGTGCCCAAGATCCCGAGAGGAGAAAGGAGGAGAAGGAATTGTGGTGTGGCCATCCCCTCTGGAGGATGATTTCTCGCTTTCTGTCTCTATGTCTGTCTCTGTCTGTCTGGCGAGCGCACGTGCCCTATAGCAAGAACCTCTCCAAAAAAAAATATGTATATATATATATACATATACACTACTATATAGTGATTACTGTAGTAATCATAATTGCATGGTACTATCATAAAAACAGCAGCATGTAGACCAATGAAAGAGAACTGAGAACCCAGATATAAATCCATGTACGTACAGCTAACTGATTTCTGATGAAGTTGTTCAGAACATTCACTGGGGAAAGGATAATCTCTTTAATAAATGGTGCTGGAAAAAATGAATATCCATATGTAGAAGAAAGAAATCCAATCCCTATTTCTCACCATTTACAAAAATCCACTTAAAATTTATTGAAGACTTAAAAATAAGACCCCAAATTATGAAACTACAAGAATAAAATAAATGGGGGCCAGATGGTGGCACAGCAGTAGAGCATGAAGCTCCATTAGGCAGTCAATCCCACATGGAGAGGCTCCCAATTCAAGTATGGAGACCTCCCTGAGTATTCCAGGCATATGCTTACCCATGATCTGGGGCTGGCTGAAAGCTGGACTGTGGCTTGAGATCTTGTTGTGATTTTGTCTCTCTCACTCATGGAAGAAATAAATAAACTTTAAAAATAGACAAATGGAATTACATTAAGCTAAAAAGCTACTGTGCAGCAAAAGAAACAGTCAATGGAGTGAAGAAACAACTTACAGAATTGGAGAAAATATTTGCAAACTATACATCCCAGAAAATATTAATAACCAGAATATACAAGGAACTCAAACAACTCATCTGAAAAAAAATAATTTGATTTTTTCAAATGGACAAATGATCTGAACAGTCATTTGTATCTCTCATTGCATGTATCACAATTTGTAATTATTTTAGTTACATGTATTATGATCAAGTTAATGTCTTTTTTTCTCCATTAGATTGTAAACTCTGAGGAAAAGAACAGAATCAGGCATTGTTGTCATTCTATCCCCAGTGCCTGGCACAGAATGTGGCCCAGCAGCAAGGTTTATACCATGAATATTATCCAAGAACTCCATATTTAAAGGCCTCTTCAAATTTCCTTTTAAGGACCAACTGGCAGTTGAGATGGAAAATGTTGTCATAGAAAGGTAGTGTTCTTCAAAGGAGTAAGATCAGAGATAAAAATGGGCAGAGAAAGGAACTACAGCCAAATAATATCCCAAAAAGGGCTCTAAACCTTGCCTGGTGGAAGCACAAGCTGGGTATCTTTCCAGCATTGAAATCCTCTTAAAAATAGCAACAAAAAGGGGAGCGATTGTGATGCAGCATAAAACATGATCCTCTGTGAGGTGATCCCACATGGGAAGGTTCCAGGTTCAAGTCTGGAGGCCTCTCTGAGTATGTTTAGCACACAGTTGCCCATGATATTGGGCTGGATGACGTTGGGGGTAGAACATGGCATCAAAACCCTGTTGGGGGGGCCCAGCAAGTGGTGTGGTGGTTAAGGTGCTGGACTCCCACATGGCCAACTGTGGTTCAGTTGGACCTGATAGCTTGCTTTCTCACTCTCTTTCTTTCTCTTTCTCTCTCTCTCTCTCTCATAAGCACATGTTCCTTATAGCAAATTAAATAATAATAACAATAAATAAAATTTAATAAATAATTATTTTTAAAAAAGGTTGGGGGTGTTCTTGCTCCCTCTGAGAAATAAATAAACTTTAATGAATTCAGAAAGTATCTTTAAGGGGAAAAGAAATCCTAAATGGGCAAGGATTGGAACCAGCAGATGGTATAATGGCTACGTTGCTGGACTCCCATGTAGTCACATGTGGCTTGAGTCCCAGATCTGGTGGCTTAAACTCACGCCAGGTGCATGTGCATGCATGCCCAAGATCCCAAGAGGAGAATAGAGGAGAAGGGATTGTGGCATGGCTATCCCCACTAGGGGGTGATTTCTCACTTTCTGTCTTTGTCTTTCTGGCAAGCGCATGGCCCTATAGCAAAAAACTCTAAAAAAAGAACAGAAAGAAAGCAAGAAAG
>NW_006159543.1:30558-42885 GCF_000334495.1 Tupaia belangeri chinensis
AAGAAAGAAAGAAAGAAAGAAAGAAAGAAAGAAAGAAAGAAAGAAAGAAAGAAAGAAAGAAAGAAAGAAAGAAAGAAAGAAAGAAAGTGTAAGGAAGGGGAGAGAGCAGTGGGAAGAGCACTACTTAACCTGGGTGATAGAAACATTCGGCATTTTGACACCAGGTAGGGAGCCTTCTCTCAATCTGCCTGTGCTTGTATCTGCCAGGAAGCAGGGGCAGCTGATTTTGTGGTCCTCCATGGACTACTCCAAAGAGGACTCTGTACACTGCCATATGGATCATCTATAGATGATCTTGGGGTCAGACCAGGAAGGTCTAGAGCAGGGAGCAGGGGAAGTGGGCTGTCATATCTATAGAGCCACTTCCCTAAGACCCTTGGGGATGCTGAGGTGAATGGTATGGGCATACCTGCTTATTTTCTGGTTAGATGAGGAAAGGTGATTTATGAGGTTTCTCCCTCCTGGCCACCGCCCCACATTGGCCCTTGGAAAGTCATAGACAGGGAGACACTAAGGTTCAGACAATGCCAAGGAATCTCCTTGGGTTGGCTATGCTTTGCCAAAGAAGGCATTCTTGGTTAAGGGGAACCCAAAAGAAGGAAAGATGGAAAAAGGTCAATGAGGGATTATGATGGCACTGCTGGAGGAGGTGAGTGAGAGACAAGATGGCTCACAGGGAAGTCCCGGCTTAGCAAGCCTAGAAACCTAGTATTTGCAGCTGTGCCTCCCTTTTTTATGGAAGCAATGATTTTAGGGTTTCAATTTGCGTACTGAGTGCCTCTAGCCAGATTCCTGGGGCCAGGTGAACTGTCAGGAGAAAACTGTAGTCACTCATAATCTTTCTGGAATGAATAAGTGAAAGACAGGGGTTGGTTTGAGCCATTTAAACTTTTTTTTCTATTTTCATCTTCTGTTGTTTTTTTATAATGTGCCTGAATCCATGTATTGTGTGAACTTTCTTTTTTTTAATTTCCAGAGGACACATGTACTTGCCAGAGATGAGGAGGGGGTAGTACTTCTCAATGGAGCAAAGTCATGCTGAAATCCCTTCTTCTCCATTTGTCCATCTTGTTGGGATTTGGTGCATGCATGCACATGCATCTGGCATATTTTTCAAGCCACCAGGGCTGGGATTCAAACAGTTACGTGGGATGGCCACATAAGATCTAGTTCCCTTAACTGCTGGGCTATATGACTGGCCCAGTTAGATTCATTCTGTATTGCTGCTGCATATAACTCAGCCTCTGGCTCCTTCTCAGGAGTCTGCCAAGTAAACTAGAAAAAGGCAGGAGCTGCAGGGTCAACTGGAAGATTTGTTCAGGTTAGAGAAGGATTCAGAGTTGTAAGAGGAGATATGAACACTGAGGTAATTTCTTGTAAGAGGGGAGGGCTTGGAGTGGCAAGCATGAAAAACATCCATCTTTCACTGGGCATGTTTCTCAGAGCCTAAGGCAAAGGTAGGACACAGTGTTTCCCCTCTCACAATGATTGAAAAAACTGGTGGCAGCACACAGCTTTCTGTCTGCCTGGTAGCTCACACTGTCTTCACTACCAACCACAGCAGCTCAGGGGCACAGTTAGCCTCAGCCCTTAGACTATAAACTCCCCTGTATTCCCTGACTCTCCCACATCCAGAGGGCAACAGTAACTACTTCACTATGAGCAGTAAGGAGTTTTTAGGTTGGACAATGTTAGTATACGCAATTGATTCAGAGTCTAACTTTGGTTTCCTCCTAAATTCTAGATGTTTTTTTTTTTTTTTTTTTTTTGTCATGTCTTGACTGGTTTTGATTTAGCCTGGCTTCCTTTTCTCTGAGCTGGTCACCAAGTACTCAAATGGAATGAACTTTTTCTATATTCTCCCACTACCATCTCTGAAGGCAGTAGGATAGTGAATAAGGGTACACGCTTAGAGACAGGCTGCCAAGGTTTGCAGCTCAGCTCTGCCACTTGCCAGCTATGCAACCATGTACAGTTTACCTACCTTCTTTTTGTGCCAGTTTTCCATCTCTAAAATGAAAGTGACAATAGTAATAATGCCTTAGAGTGGTTGTAAGGATCAAATGTAAATCCTTAGAGTGGTTGTAAGGATCAAATGAGATAGTAATGGGCCTGGCACCTAGTCAGGATTTAGTAACATTAGCTGATATTTCAGATAAAAAGTCCTTATTTTCCTCTTGCATACCTTTGCTTCTCTAGTTTCAGATAGTTGCTACCCCTCTCCTCAACTAATTTCTCCCATCTTCTTCCAGACATTTAAAACCTTTTGGTGCTAAATTTTCTTAAAGAAAGGATTTCCTTTTAATTCTTCCCATCTTTCATATACACCAGCTCGAGGTAATCACTGATTGTCAGATTTGGAAAGGCCTTTTATAAATCATCTGGTTTAATTTGTTCTTTTCACAGATTGTCAGAAGTCTGATCCAGAAAGGTAAAGTGACTTAATAAAGATCATGTTGAACTACAATCACAATCTAGCCCTAGAGATATTATCAATGTCAGACATTAAGGCCTACTACATTTAATTGTAGTAAATTCAACACATATCCAGTAGGGATCTACTCTGAATGTCTGGGTCATATGTGTATGTGTGAGATAGTAGCCAGATGCTAAGAGAAATAAAGATGATTTCAAGTTACTTGCCCTACTGCAAAGTTGCATCTCAGGAAGTTGTAAACCACTTTATATCTAGGGAAAGGGGCCTCTGAATTACTGTATTTTCTATGTAATGATAGCCCTATTTACATATAAATAGATCTTCAAAAAGGTCACGGAAAATACGAATTATGAAAAAAATATTAATGGATTATAACTTTATGCACCAAAATAAATCCATACTTTAATTCCACTTTTCCATTAATTTTTGAAGTACCTTCATATAATTGAAATTGGAGGAGTGTGGGAGGGAGAGTATCAAGGGAAAAAAGAAACATAATATTTAAGGGACACAAAAATGGAAAATGATCTGCCGCTGATAATGTGTATGGTAATATCTTTGATTGAGCTAATATATAGTGTATTCATGCTGGGAAAAATAAATATTTTTTTAAAAATTTTAAAAAAACAGAAATTATGGGGGAGGAAGGGTTGGGAAGTTTTGGTCAAAGGAAACATAATTACAGTTAGATAGGAAGACTAAATTGAAGTGATCTATTGTACAACAAGGTGACTATAGTTAATAACAATATGTTGTATTATTTTTTAATTGCCAGAGGGTGCATGTGCTCACGAGAAAGAGAGAGAAAGAGAGAGAGAGAGAGATAAAGCACCCCCCTCCTCCTCCACCAGGACCAGCAGTTGGCATAATGGCTATGTCACTGGACTCCCATGTAGTCGACCGTGGTTCGAGTTCTGGACCCGGTGACTTAAACTCATGCCGGTCCACGTGTGCGTGCGTGCTCAAGATCCAAAGAGAATGGAGGAGAAGGGATTGTGGCGTGGCCATCCCCCCTGTGGGGTGATTTCTTGCTTTCTGTCTCTCTGTCTCTCTCTTTCTGGTGAGCACATGTACCCTATAGCAAAAACCTCTCAAAAAAATAATAAAGAAAGCACTCCCTAATGGGGTGTGGTCACACCAAAATCCCTTCTACATTTCTTTTCTTTTTCTTTCTTTATTATTATTATTATCATTTTCCAGTTTGAGTAGACAGATGGGGGCTGGTGGGGGAGTGAGAAAGCAGGCCACTGAGTCTAGGACTCTAACTGTGGGTGGCCATGTGGGAGTCTAGTACCTTTAACCACATGCCACCTGTTGGCCTGATGCCATTGTTTTTAATCACTGCAAAGTATTGTATTATAAGAATATACCATAACTTATTGCTTACTTTTCAGGGTTTTTTTTTTTCAATATTTTACTCTCCAAATGAATGCTACACTGAACATCTTCATGTAGATACATTTTGATATACAAGATAGACTAGTATTGACCACATTCAACAACATTCAGAAGAAAAGAAACTTAATGCCTGATACAATCCAGGCATTTGTTACGTACTGGTGTGTTCCAGAGATGAAGCTATCATCCCTGCCCTTAGAAAGCTCAGTGTCACCCACTGATGATGTTCATAAATTCATTTAGCATTGACTACAGGCCATGCATAGGGTGATATTTGCATGTATTATTTCACCCAATCTTCACAACGAACTCACCTTATGACATGGGTGCTATTATCAACCTCACTTTAAGGACAAGACTGAGCTCAGCGAGATTGAGTAACTTACTGTGGTCAAACAGCTAGAAATAGGTTGAACTGCAAATCAAACACAGGCTCTTAAGCACCCTGCCACAATCAAGAAATTAAAATATATTAAAAATTAATTTAAGTAGGAGCTCAGAGGAGGGCAGGAAGATCTAATTAGGGAGATTAGAGAAGGTCAACCAATCTAATAGAAGAAATGACCATTTAGTAGCATCAAGAACACTCTTTTTCTACGTGACAGAGAGGCACAGGGAATATCAGAAAGGAGAGCACAACACCATGGGGGCTTGAAGGCATGGAATTTCTGGGAACCAACGTGAGTGATTCAGCATGACAAGGGAGCAGAGTGAAGGAAAGGAGACTGGAGAAAGAGGCACGACAGGACCGACAGGACCGTGGAGAGAGCCTCATGTTCACTGAGGACTCAGATTTATTCTGAAAGTTACAAGGAGCCACTGAAGGGTTTTTAAAGCAGGGAAGTCAAGATTAAAGTTGCATGTTTAAAAGATCACATTGACTGTAGCATGGAAAATGGATTAAAGAGAGGGTCAGAGAAGGAACAGGAAGATGGATGAGGGCACTGCCACTACCGGCCCAGTCACACTTGGGGTGGTTTCTTTCTTGGGGACAGCTTTGCCATGTAATTAAAGACTGCAGGGTGGTATCGGGCTTGAAGGGCAGAATATGCCAAGAGCTCAGGAGCTCCGGGAAGGGCCAAAGGCAGAATGGTCCCAGTTCTCCCTAGGGATGTGAGAGCAGATGGCTGACTGCCCAGGGGGGGAGCCCTGACATAGCCCAAGAGCATGTCACTCCACGTCCACAAAGCCTAAGGTTGCCCATCCTGGTGAGCAGACATTTTGAGCAGTGGCCTGTCCACTTTCACCGCCTCCTCTGCTGGCATGAGAAGACTGTGGCCCTGCAGAGAGCCAAGCCCTGCGGCTGCTGCATCGTGAGTCATCCCAGCTGGTTCCGGCTATTTTCCCTGGGAGGCAAAGGAGCCGGCGGAAGTACATCCGGCCAGGCAGAAGACCAGCAGTGAGACTGCCAGGGGCTGCCAGCCATGGCCAAAGGGCAGGACGGATGCTGCCTCCCCCCTGCTGACCATTCATCTCTAACAGATCCATTTGATTCTTTTTTGAAGTGTGTAATTCCTCTTTTAGATCTTGCACGAACTTTCTCATCTTCGGAAGCTTGTCAGCTTCTTTTTCCTGCCTCTTTGGCAGTTCATTGTCTCTCTTCTCTTCAATTTCTGTGAGCTTTGTCACCGTGAAAATTCTAAATTCTTTATCTGACATTTCCATGAATTCCATCATATTGTCTGAGGATGAAGAGGAGTTATTATTTTTCCTTGGAGGAGAGGTATTTTCTTGTTGTTGTTGTTATTTTTCATATTTCTTGTGACCCTGTGGTGATTTCTAGTCATCTGAAGGATGGCACATTTCTTCCTAATTCTTGAAGTTCAAACTGAGTGTTCAAAGGCTTATAGGAGGAGGTGATCTGCAATCTCTCTTCTGTTGTGTTTTCACTCTTTGTGCATCATAATCAGTGGAAATAGAGGGATATTCTGACCCTAATTTATTCAGATGTTTAGATCCTGTTCACCTGGACCTGTCTAGACACTTAGTGTGTAGGAGCTGAGAAGCCAGTGAGTAAAGATAAAGAAAAAGGAAAAGAATTAGAGAAAAGGAAAGAAGAAAATATAAAATAAAAAGGTAAGACAAAAAGATACTAGAAAGCTTTAGATGTAAATTTTAAAAAGCAAAAATTGGGACTAGCAGATGGTGTGGTGGTTAAGGTGGCTGGACTCCCACATGGCTGACTGTGGTTCAAGTCCTGGACCTGGCAGCTTGCTTTCTCACTTTCCTTCTCTCTCTCTCTCTGTCTCTGGTCAACTTCAATAAAAATAAATAAATAAATAAATAAAAGAATGACAATGAATAAAATTTTAAAAAATTATATAAAAAAGCAAAAATTGAATATTGCATGGAGCTTATTTCAGAGCTGAAGTTCAGGATCCATGTGGAGATGGGCCTGGGTTTTTGCCTTTTCTAAATAGAATGAGGAGAGGCACCTATTAGCACAACAAAGGGGCTTGAGAGCCCAGAGAATACTTACCTTAAAAAATTTTTTTTAATTAAAAACACAGGGAGACACAGAGAAACAGAGAGAAATGGAGAGAAAAAGACAGGTAACACTATCTTCTAAAAATGAGGGAGATGCTTCAGCAGAAAATCTTCATTTTAAGTCTCTGAAAGAAGTATTTCACAGCTGAAGTTCAGGATCCAGGTGGGGCGCCTTTCTCCATTTCTTCAACCTGTTGGGATTTTAGGCACTCGCAACTGGTGTGTTTTTCAAGCTGCTAACGTCAGGATTTGAACTGTATTGCTGCCCATGAGGAATCTGGTCCTCTTAACCACTAGGTTATGGGGCCAACCTGTTATGTTGTATTTTTGGAAAATGCTAAAAAAGAGGGGATATTAGGCGCCTTTCTCCATTTCTTCAACCTGTTGGGATTTTAGGCACTCGCAACTGGTGTGTTTTTCAAGCTGCTAACGTCAGGATTTGAACTGTATTGCTGCCCATGAGGAATCTGGTCCTCTTAACCACTAGGTTATGGGGCCAACCTGTTATGTTGTATTTTTGGAAAATGCTAAAAAAGAGGGGATATTAGTTATTCTCACCACAAAATAACTATATTTAGGTAATATGTTTGTTAATTAGCTAGATTTAATCATTTCTCAATGCATATGTGTGAATATACATATATAGATATATATATATTTTTTAAACATTATCTTGTAAATGATACATAACATTTTATGGCAAATAAAAGAAAATCCTATGGTCCAGCAATCAGTGCAGTTGTTAAGGCACTGGACACACACATGCCTGACTGCAGTTCAAGTCCTGGACCCAGCAATTTCAAACTCACACCAAGTGCGTGTGTATGCATGCCCAAAATACCAAGAGGAGAATGGAGAAGGGATTGTGGTGTGGCCATCTCCTCTGGGGGAGTGATTTCTCAGTTTCTCTCTGTCTCTCTGGCAAGTATACATGCCCTATAGCAAAAACAAACAAATAAAAACTCTCAAAAAAATAATAAATTTAGAAAAAAAATGGAGTGGAAAAACAGCTTAACAATAATAATTTAAAAATGAAATTAGTTTTATTGAAAAATTTATTGGACCTTTTCCTCTTTTCAAATACCAACGTTCTTCCCTAGCCTAGAATACAGTGGTCATCTCTATGCTAAGATAGGGTTTGTATATACTTATAAGTGGAGCTAAAATACAATTGGTATTGAGGATAGGTCCTTTTGGTCTTGAGTATAACCAGCAGGTCTTTGTTTTAAAAGCAGATGAAAGACAGCCGCCACTAGTTTTGGTGGGAGCTAAGTAAAGGAAGACTAAAGGAAGAGAAAAAGTAGTGATAGGGCTCTGTAAAGCAGAGGAGTCCTACTAATTACTCTAGGAAAGCTCAGCATGGACCAGAGGTAGAAGACAATCCTAAAAAAAGAACAAACTTTACTGAGAGCTAGATAATGAGTAGAAATAGATTAGAATGAATTGATAGTTCAGAATCAGGGAGTCCTTGAGCAAGACCTAACTGGCCTCTGGGTTTCCACTGTAAAACGTGATGTATCTTATGTGTTCGATCCCTGGAAAATCTTTGTGTATTGAGAAAGGACTGATAATGATTGTTTATGGCTTATTGTGAAGAGGTATCCACCATAGTAGAAGGTGCCATGCTCCTGAGGTTATGTTCCCAGAAGAAGCCCACACTGCTGAGTGGGAGTGTTTGGTACCATTCCTCCTAATCTTCAGTAAATTAGCAATACCCTGAAGCTGTATTGTCCCACTGAAAACTTTCTTCAGGTTAAATATGACTGAATTCTCTGAGATTGACTTGGAAGTCCCTTCCAAAACAAATACTAAATAGGAAATGGTGAGATTTTAGGTCTGAGTATTCTGGTCACCTTCTACAGATTCTATAATAGTAGAGATTTCTCGTTTTCCCTCTCTTTCACTCTCTCTGTCTCTCTCTGGCAAGTGCATGCACCTTATGACAACAACAACAACAACAACAAAAAATCAAAAAAAAAAAAAAAAGAAAAAAAACAAACAAAAAAAAGAAAAAAAAAAAAAAAAAAAAAAACTGTTTAGTGGCTGTCAATTTAGACTAGAATCAAGACCCTCAAGATCTCTAAGGTCCTTTAGGACCTGGTCTATGCCTATCTCTCCAAAGTAATATCCACATTCACTGGCTTTCTGTAGGTTTTTAATTTATACTAAGCTAGTTCAAGCCTCAGAACCTTTGCACTAGATGTCCCTTCTACTTAGAATGCCCTTTGTCCAGATCCTTACATGACCGGCTCCTTTTATCCATCATTCAAAGTGCAGATTTCTGTCACAATGTCATTTCCACAGAGAAGTATTTCCTGATTACTTAATCTAAAGTAACTTCTTCCATTACTGTTTTATTTTCTTCATTGCACTTACAACTATCCGGAAATAACATCTTAATTCATTTGTTAAATAGATTTCTTTTTTTTCCCTCCCTTTTAAAATGTCAGCTCCATTAGGGCAGGAATCTTGTTTGTCCTGTTCACCATTTAATCCCCAGGGCTTAAGAGCATTCCAGGGCTAAGGAATTTATAAGAGTCCTTTCTTTTAAAATTGTAATAAAACATAAAATGTACCATTTTGACCATTTTTAGGTTAGCAGTTCAGTGGCATTAAGTACATTCACATTCTTATTCAACTATCACCACCATCCCCCTCCAGAAAACCTTTCATCTTGCAAAATTGTAACTGTACCCACTCTCCTCTGTCTCCCTTCCCAGCCCCTGGCAACACTATCCTGCTTTCTGCCTCTATGAATTTAACTATCCTAGGTACCTCATATAAGTGGAATTATACAATATTTTTGGTGTCTGCCTTATTTCGATTAGCATCATGTCTTCAAAATTCATCCATGTTGTTGCATGTATCAGAATTTCTTTCGTTTTTAGAATATTTATTCCTTCTGTGAGAGAGAAAGAGAGAGAGAGAGAGAGAGAGAGAGAGATGGCACCAGGATCTTGATGAAATGATCCACTCCCAGCTTCAGACAGCACCAGATCAGGAGCAAATACATGCCGGGCATGTACAGAGAGGCCTCTGTACTCAAACTTGGAACCCTCCCATGTGGGTCAGCTTTGCAAGGTATTGCATTTTACCGTTGTGCCACCGTCTGGCCCCCCCCCCGTAATATCTTTCCTTTTTAAGGCTGACTGATATTTCATTGTATGTATATACTATACAACATATTTTTAACCATTCATGAGTCAATGGACATTTGGGTTGTTTCCACCATTTGACTATTATAATGTTACTATGCATATGGGTGTACAAATATCTGTATAAGACCATGCTTTCCATTCTTTCAGGCATATACCCAGAGGTAGAATCACTGCATCATATGATAATTCTGTATTTAATTCTTTGAGGAACAGCCATACTGTTTTCCACAGCAGCGGCACCATTTAACCATCCTACCAGCAGTATATGTAAGGGTTTCAATTTCTCCAACACTTGTTATTTTCTGTTGTTGTTGTTGTTGTCTTTTTATAGCAACCAACGTAATGAGTATAAGGTGGTAGTTCATTGTGGCTTTGACTTGCATTTTTCTAATGATATGGAGCATTAGTAATATAGTACATTTTCATGTACTCACTGCCCATTTATGTATCTTCTTTTTTTAAAAAAAAGAATTACTTATTTAACTTAATTTATTAATATTATTTTTGTTTTGCTACAGGATAAGTGCACTCACCAGAGAGAGAAAGAGTGAGAAAACAAGCCACGAGGTCTGGAACTCAAATCATGTAAGAGTCCAGTGCCTAACCACTGTGCCACCTGCTGGCCCTTATGTATCTTCTTGAGAGAAATATATTTTTAAGTCTTTTGTCCATTTTTTTGAAAATTTGCTAGAAAACACATACACTCACTGGAGAGAGACAGAGAGAGGGAAAGTGAGAAAGCACACCCCACCCCCCCGAGAAAGAGATGATAATGCCACAATCCCTTCTTCTCCATTCTCTTCTCGGGATTTTGGGCATGCTTGTATACACACAGTGTGATTTTCAAGGCACCAGATCTGAGATTCAAGCTGCACAATTGACCATGTGGGGTCCAACTGCCTTAACCACAACACCACGGGCTGTCCCCCTTTGCCCATTTTTAAATTGAATTGTTTGCTTTTATCTTGTTGAGTCATAAAAGTTCCTTATATATTCTGGATATTAATCCCATCAGATGTATGATTTGCAAATATTCTCTCCTATTCCATGCATTGCCTTTTTACTGTGTTGATAGTATCCTTTGATTAAAGTTTTTAATTTTGATGGAGATAGGATTGCTTTTCAAAGGTTAATGATTGCGGTAGGTACTAGGACTCAGCATGAGGTTTGGAAGGCTGACATTAAGAGGAGCGCAATACACTGACAGGTCCAAAAGGTATTATGGAGAGGTGTCCTTGATAATCTAAGGATTTCATAAAGCCTCTGGAAACCCTGGGTAAGAGGGAGCAAAATAGGGGAGAATTATAATAACATTTGGTGAGAGCTTACTAGGTACCAAGTACTGTGTTAATAATGATGCATGACGCATCCAGTACCTCATTTAATTTCCCTAGCAATTCTGTGAAGCAGGTATTATTATTATTATTATTATTATTATTATTTTGGAGAGGTTTTTGCTATAGGGCGCATGCGCTTGCCAGACAGACAGAGAGAGACAGAGAGACAGAAAGCAAGAAATCACCCCCCCGGGGGGGATGGGCACGCCACAATCCCTTCTTCTCCATTCTCCTCTTGGGATCTTGGGCACGCACGCATACGCGTCCGGCGTGAGTTTAAGCCACCGGGTCCGAGACCCAAACCACGGTCGACTACATGGGAGTCCAGCGACATAGCCATTATGCTAACTGCTGGTCCCTGAAGCAGGTATTATTAATAGCCCTAAATAATATATGAAGAAACTGAGGAACAGACAGATTAAGCAACTTGGCCAAAGTCACAAAGCTATAAAGTAACAGAGTCTGCATTCAAATTCAGGCAGTCTGGGTCTAGAGCCTGTACTCTGCTTTACTACCTTGAACTGCTTCTGTACTAGACCTGTAAGAGGGATTTGGGCAGGACGAGGGGTATATTGTGTTTAAGACTACAATGAAAAAATAAATCACAATTTGAAAGTATGTTTTGAGAGCATAAAGTAGCCAGAGGGTGTCTTTCGTTTTTATACTTGTTCCACAAAGGCAGTTTTATTTGTCAGGGCAGAATAGAATGGTGGTGAAATTCATGGGCTTTGGCATTAGATAGACCCGGGCTTGAATCCCAACTCTGCCACTTACTAGCTGGTGATTGTTTTGTTTTGTTTTTGTTTTTGTTTTTGCTATAGGGCGAGATTGCTTGCCAGAGACAATGAGAGGGAAAGTGAGAAATCACTCCCCAGGGAGGATGGTCACACCATAATCCCTTCTCCTCCATTCTCCTCCTGGGATTTTGGGCATGCATGTACACACATCTGGCATGATTTTCAGGATGCTGATCTGGGACCGAAACTGTGGTCAGCCAGTTTGTGCTCTGAGAATCCAGAGCAGTAACCACTACACCACCTGCTGGCCAACTAGCTGGTGATCTTCAGACAAGTTATTTCACTTCTCTGTCCCTTGGTTTTCTCCTCTATAAAAGTAGTTCCGTCATAGAGTTGTTATAAGGCTCTAATGAGAATCTTTGATGTGACCCGCATGGCACATGCCTAGTACCTGATTAACTTTCAGTAAATATTAGCTCTTACACCACAACCAACCAATGGTGCAAGCCCCTTTCTCAGTTAGACCACTCCCATCTTCCAATTAAAGAGAAAATTTTCTAGGCCAGGCCAAAACAATCATAATTGAATAAATTCATGGGCCATGAAGGCCTATGAATGGCTAGGTGAATTAAAGTGATTCCTCCCACAGGGGCCAGCAGGCAGCATGATGGTTAAGGGTGTTAGACTCCCACATAGCCGATCGTGGTTCGAGTCCTGGACCTGGTGGCTTGCTTTTTCACTTTCTCTCTCTCTTTCTCTCTCTCTCTCTCCCT
>NW_006159543.1:42916-45028 GCF_000334495.1 Tupaia belangeri chinensis
CCCGCACACACACACACACACACACACACACACACACACATTCTGTCCCTCTCTGGGACAGAATAGATAAATAAATGGTAAATGACTCTTTAAAACAAAAAACCCAATCTTTAAAAAAATAAAAAGTGATTCCTCCCACAACAGGAAACAGTCCTTGCTTCCCTCAGGGTATGTTCCTTCCAAACCTCTTTGAGCCCCATAAAATGCACTTCTGTCTATATTAGAACAAAAATTTGTCCCAACTTCTAGCCACTCAGGGTTGGGGGACTCCCAGCATCTTGCTAGGCAATTGAGATTGTACACACCTTTTTTAGTACAGTTTAATCTCAGGGAACAAGAAGTGAAAATGATGGCTGTCTCGCTCAATAGCAGATGCAGCAAACAGAGGAGGAGGGGTGTATGAAAGACAAACTTCTCTGACTTCTCAGTTTTTTCTTGACTGCCTCTGAATTAATTTCAGAGAAACTGAAGACAGTACAAGGAAGAACCATCAAAATGATTAATAAAAGGAAGAAACTACTGAATGGTGCTAGGAGCTTCTGGTGAAGGGCAAAAGGGAAGGAGAAGGCCCTAAAGGGTGAGCACAAAGCATCCATCCAAGACTTCAGAGCTTTAGGGAGCCAGGGAGGAAGCCCCAGGTGGACTGGGCCCAGCTACCTTCACTGAGCATCCTGCCATAGGCTCAGCATTGGGCCAGGCACTCTGGGAGATCAAAAAGAAGCATAAGGGACCAGCAGATGGTGTGGAAGTTAAGGCACTGGATCCCACATGGCCAAATACACAATTCAAATCCAGAAAAAATAAAAGTGCAGGACCCAGCAGCTTGGAAATCACATCAGGCACATGTGTGTGTGTGTGCCTAAGAACCCAAGAGGAAAACAGTGGAGAAGAAAATGCTGCATGGCCTGAGGGATGATTTCTCAATTTCTCACTTACTTTCTCTTTCTCTCTTTCTCTCTCTCTCTCTCTCCCTCCCTCCCTCCCTCCCTGGTGAGCACATGCACCCTATAGCAAAAGCTTTTTTAAAAAAAGTCTAAGACTTAGTGCATGCTCACAGAAGGAGACAGGCAGGACTATGCCCACGAAAGGTCAAATTACAATCCAAGCCAAGGATATAAGTGCTGCAACATGGCACTCGCTCCTTGATATGTGCCAGATGACTAGAGCAGTGAGAAGTGCTCAGTGTTCTTAGGAGAAAGGGATCTTTGCAAGTGGTAGAGCTGGAACCTAGAAAGAAAGACATAATGTGACTGGGCAGAAAGGACAGAAAGCAACGTAGGCCTGGGAAACTAGCAAGACCAAAATGTAGGAGGCAAGGTATGGATGAGAAAGAGTGAGGAGCTACGCCTGGAGGGAGTGAGCATTGACAGAAGGGAATACTGAAAGATGGACACTAGCAGAAGAGTGGATTTTTTCAGTAGAAGGCAGACACTAAAGACTTCCAAGGAGGAGAATGTCATGGTACCAGCCATGCTTTGGCAAGATTCATCTGTTCAGGCAGGCACAGTGGATTGAAGGTGAAGGTAGCAAGATCAAGCCTGACTATAGCCTTTGAGTATTCTCCTGGGCTGTAGCCACTGAAAACAGCTCAAGCACTTATAGAGGCCAGGCTTCTGCTGACAAAATCAGCAGGGATCCCATCATGTCCTGAAAGGCACAATCTGGGGCTCCACACCCTGAGTCCACAGTCCCAGTTCCCTTAGGCCCACCCAGCCCATGGAGCTGGTCATCATTCGAAGCACATCTCAACAAGCTTAGGCCTGTACCAAGGACAGATTTCTGGGCAGATGATATCTCTGTTATAAATAGAGAATTTGACTCCAGGTGGGAAATTCAATTTGTGGGAGTAGATGAAATCTTCTGAAACCAAGATCTGATTTCCTGAGCAAATGTCCTTTGGTCTTAATGAACAAGAGAAGGAGATAAGGAAAAGAAGCAGCTATAATTAGGCCTTCCCCCCTAAATAGGAGGCTTCTTGAATTACCAGGGACCTGCTTGTAGTGCCTTAACTGATGCTTCCCATTCCTGAGCCATGCCTTTTGAGGCAGAGAATGCCATTAAATATCGATGCGTCATTTAGGAATGGTTGCAAAGTACTTTCTTTCTCTTGCT
>NW_006159543.1:45056-46153 GCF_000334495.1 Tupaia belangeri chinensis
GTCCCTCCTTGTCTGCCTCCAACCCTGCCATGAGTCAGGCAAGGCTTATGCTGGTTGAAAAGATGAGAATTCTCAGACTGAAAGGTTAATCAATTAACTCCAGGTCAAACACAGCAAGTTATTGACAGGCCAGTGGTGAGAATGTTCTCATCAGGCTTTTCTAGGGGTTATGGCTTTAACCTACCAAGACATATAAACCAACATCCGTTTTCCCTTTCAAAGCTGATTCTTTTTCTTCCCTGTCTGGTAAATGGCTGCCAGAGGAACAGTGAATGGGGTCCAGAAAAGAGCAAAGAAAAGAAAAATTAATGCCAGGCAGAAAAAGTGAATGGGAGCAACCAGCCTGATCCCTTCAGGCCTGGTATTTCTGAACCCTGTGTTCTGCTTGGAATAGTAAGCACGGAAAAGAGCAAGGTGCACTTAATATAGGAATCAGTCACTTCTTTTTTTCCTAGAATTATTTTATTTAACTTTATTTATTTGTTTGTTTGATTGATTGATTGATTTTATTTATTTATTTTAATTTGACCAGAGAGGGGGAGAGAGAGAGAGAGAGAGAGAGAGAGAGAGAGAGAGAGAGAGAGAGAGAGAGAGAGAGAGAGAACACGATGACAGAGGTCAGTGGGACTCGAACCACAGTCACCCATATGGGAGTTCAGTGTCCTCAACCACCACACCACCTGCTGGCCCCAGTCACTTCTTTTTTTTGTGACCTTAGGCACTTAGCCAATCCCAGTGCCAACCTCCTTGTCTATGAAATGGAGATCATAGGTGACCTACCCCTACCTACCTCTAAGTTATTGCAAAGATCAAATTAAGCTGTACAACTTTGTGCACATAGAAGGCATTATCCAGATGAACCTAGAAAGGCTTCTCATACTCTCAAAGTCCTTAGTTGCCTAGCTCTATATCAAATAAGTCCACCATTAATGATGTGTTTAGAAAAAGATATCAGAAGCTTAGCTTTGGACAAAACACAGTGTTAGGGAAGTCAACTCATTGACCCATTAGTATTCACTGGCACATTAGCAAGAGTTCACTTATCATATTGGCCAGGACCCCCAGGACTTTGAGGGGAGGTGGATTTAAACACTCTT
>NW_006159543.1:46176-47439 GCF_000334495.1 Tupaia belangeri chinensis
GGAAGGGCACTTGTCTCTTTGTGGTGTTTTCCTTCCAAAAACTTCCAAATGCAGCCTTCTTTAAGTTTACATCTCTGAGAAAACACTAGGTAGATGTTCAATTCTCCTTTTGTTTTTTTCCAGGGAGACCTCAGGCACAGAAGGTTAAGTAAATTGTCCATGACATATACAGTGGCCTACCCAAGTACATTTCCGCTGCCTCCAGTTTTATGTCTCCAAATATCCCCCCATCCCCAGCCCTGACCAAAGAGAGGTGACAAAGGGTGAGGAGCTGGCCGCATTGTCCCAAATGCACGCCTGCACTCCCTCATGGGGAATAGCTGTACTGATGGCATCGGCAGCAAGCACTTGGCAACTGACAGGCTCCATCAGCATCAATTTAAATTGGTGTTTTGCTTCCTAACTCCAGGAGGGCAAACATGCCTAAGATGCCAGCAGGGGGGAGAGAAGGCATACAAAGAAGTGATGGGTGATTCCCCAGAGTCTGTCAATTTAGCTTCCACTCTATGGCCTTCATGAGCCACTGGCCTCTCTGTGGGGCTCCCTCTGCATGAGGGAGATGGGTGAGGAGGGGGCAGCCACTCTGAAGCTCTCTAGAGAGAAAGAGAAACAAAACAAAACAAATAATAATAAAATTAAAAAGAATAAGAATCAGAAGATATGGAAAGAAAAAAGGAAGTTCCCAAATAGGACCAAGGTTGGTGGAGGCATTGTTCCTACAGGTCCTGTTACTCCTGGCCCCAAATACTCACAGAGCAGCAGTCTTCTCCTCAGACCCATTTTGGCCTCACTTTGATACAGGTACAACCTAGATGCAAGGGACTTGTTGAATACAGAATCCTGGGCTCTAGGCTAGGGCCCAGGAATCAGCCTTTATATAGCCACCTGAATCCCAAACCCCAGGTAATTTTGATGCAGCTCGGTCAAGGCCCATGGTTGGGGAGCCAGTGCACTAGAGCTCTTCCACTTCACCCCACTGCACCCCAAGAAAAAGTCTCTGGTCAGTGTCTCATTTCCTCACAACTCTGCCCTATGAGAGGTGACAGGCAATCTGATAGATTAATTTTAGTGAGTACATTAATGGTTACTAATGACTTAATGTGCTGTCTATTCTCAATAACATGTGCAATTTACAGGGACCTTCTGGAGGTTGGACCTTAACCCAAAGGAGAATTTCTTGCACACACAGCTGGAGGGCAGGTGAGTTTTTGGTAAGAGGAAGACTGGCATCACACTTGTACTCGCTGAGACCTTGGGGTACAG
>NW_006159543.1:47490-51850 GCF_000334495.1 Tupaia belangeri chinensis
ATGGAGCCAGACAAGAAGACAGGCTCCCCATTCCCAATCCTGTACCTCAATGCTCCAAACTACTTTAACCATTCTTTCCGCTTGCCACCAACTTCAACAGAGATAGTGGGTCAAAAGGCAAGCAGTTCCTGGGGTAATGCATTTATTCAGTACTCCTCAAATGAGGGTCACTGTATTTCCTGTGGGGTACACAGAGCTACAAGGTAAACACAGTGTATCTTTCTGGAACTTCAATTTAACAAGAATTTTAGAGACCTGCAGTACTTTCATGGTAAATCAAGCACCAGTAGACTAAGGAGTAGAATGTGAAAATTCACATATGTTTTCAAAATTAAATGTAAGATTTCAAAAAAAGGTAATGCTTTGGGCCACTTTGGCCTTAATTCTAGCTTCTCTGTTTATTCTATGGTTAGGGATTCTGTGTTGGGGAGGTTTTGTTTTAAAGGTTAAGAAGTATTGTCAATGACCATCTGTGTTTAACTAAATATAGTTGATCAGATTACCTAAGACTAGGACTAGGGATGGATAAATTTTGAGGGTGGGCAGAAATTGCATCTACAAAACACCTAACGCCTGAGGAACTGTAAATGGAAGGGCACTCAGAAAGAATCTAAGAAGAAAGGGGCTTATTGAGGGGAAGTGCATCTATGCATGCTGGAAAGAAATCTTGTCAACACAATACTCAGTAGGTAAGTAAAATGGGAAGAGGCAAGGAAGGCTAAACAGCCAGCTGCCCAGCAGCCTCCAAGACTGGAGCTTTATTAATGCTAATAGTGTCTGCAGGATCCCAAGCCCCAGAGAAGAACCAGGAACATGTCACTGGGGCACCACAGAAGGATAACTACCAATTCTAAATGAAAAATCCCCCTTCCATCCACTACTGGGCACTTCTGCAGCAAAGTTGGGGGAGGGAAATGAATATGGACAGGGAAGCTGGGAACTAGCTAGCCAGGACCCATGGAACCAAGAAGCTGCTTGTCCTGCTCAGCAGCTGCATTTGAGGGGAGAGGGTGCCAATGCTAGGGAAGTGATTGACCAGCAGTTTGCAGCTCATCAGGCCAGAGTTGTTCCATGCCTGACCCTTCAGTGTCTCCCAGCCCACATCCGGTGGGCAGGCTCAGCTAGCACACAGAGGGCCACTAAAAGCCCTCTCAGCATAATTGCCCAGCCTTTTGTCCTTCCTCCTGCTAATGATAAATATTTCTGAAATGTCCTTTTCCTTGTCCATTTTTCTCTGGCATTCTCTGTTACCCAGCTTTCCTCCTAGTTCCCAGTTTTCTCAGTAGCTCAGTAGCAGAGGAGGTTCCTTTCCCTTTCCTTCTACCCACCCTGCTTGAACACCAGGGCTCTGGTTGATCCTAGAGGCTATAGAGTGAGTGGGTGTTTTGCCAAAAGATAGGGTGAAAGAATAAAGAGATGGGGATTGAAGCCTAAAGTAGATTCACTCCTTGATCTTTTTGATTACATCATTCTTCCTTCTACCATCCCAGAACCTGTCTAGCTACCTAAAGTCTAGCTACCTTGCTTGCTGCCTTTGGCAAAAGCACTTCATACTCTGGATATTGGTGACATCCTGCTTTTCGCTATATCTTTTCCTGAGTGCTAATGTGTGGATGGGTTTTCCCAACAGAGGTAAGCAGATTAGTAATGTCTGTGAAACAGGCTAGCAGCCTGGCTCAGCTAGATAATTTCAGTCTTTTGGGAGACATTATCACTCTGGAGTCAAATAAGTATAGGTTCGTGTCCTAGATTAGGTCCTACAAGCTGTGTGACTTTGTGGAAATTACATAGTCTCTCTGAGCCTTTGGTTCCTTTAAAATAGGAATAACTGAGGCCAGACAGTGACACAATGGTAAAACATGATGCTCTGCAAGGCAGCAAGGCAGTCTTATATGGAAGGGATCCTAGTTCAAGTCCAGGGACCTCCCTGAGTGTACTAACCACATGAATGCCTATGATCTGGGGCTGGTTCAAGGCTGGGGGTAGATTGTGGTGTCAGGATCCTGTTGGGAGATCTCTCTCTCTCTCTCTCTCTCCCTCATGGAAAAGGTAAATGGATAAACTTTAAGGAAAAATTATTAAAGGTAGGGATAATCATAATACCTAACCTCTTGAGTTCATTGCAAGCATTAAAAGGGATAATGCATGTAAAATGCTTACTTAGTGCCAGCCCCACAATAAGTGTTCAGTAAAATTAGCAATTATTATTACTGCAAATTGTCAGCTTGTGGTTAGAATCCAGGTTCAAGCACTTACTGCTACATGAGTCTTAGCTTCCTCCTCTATAAAATAAAGATGATAATGTTACCTAGTAAGAGGGTCGAGGTTATCAAGAAATGAGTTAATGCATGTAAAGTTCTCAGGGCTGGCTAGAGGTCCTGCTGAGATAGTGGAACTAATTGTATCCCCAGGGATAAAGAACCAGGGAGCCTTAGCAGAGCATCTAGCCCGCAGTGAGTGATGGGTCGATAAATGCTAGTCAGTATTACTATTATTACTGCAGGCCAAGAGAATCTGTCCATTTATTCCTGGCTTTCCAGTTAATGGCGAGTTGGTTGCTTGGTTGTTAAGTGCTGATTACAGACCAAGGTGCCAGGGAAGCTGCCTCCATCCACTCTCAGTGTGTGGGGGAGAAAAATAGTGTCACTTATTAACTTCATCTCAATGTATTGATTTCAATGGGAAATAGACTTCTGACTGGAATGTCTCCATTTGTCATCCAATTGTCATAGGATTTGAAGGGACTGAACTTTTGCCCAAGGGGATCTTCCTTGTTAAATTTCAGTGCCATTGAATCAAGGATCCCAGTTTTACATGCAAGTGTTTATTTTGCTGCATTTTGGCATAGGGGAAGGAATGTTGAAGAAACTTCGCCACCCCTTGTATTCCACCCCTTGTTCTCCATCCTCTATCATTTCCGTTGGGCATAAGGAGTGTATGCAGCTTGTTGAACAACAAAAACAAGAAAATCCTATCCACATGACTGGGGTTGGGGGCAGGAGAGTCCTTCCCTTGGAGGTAAAATAAACCAATGAGCATGGAGGCTTGAGAATTTACTTTGACCAAGAGCAAGAAACTGCAAGTGCTGTGTCACTTCAGAGTGGAATTAGGCAGAGCAAGAACAATATGGGGAGCCTCTTAGTGGATGACTAGGAGGCAGATTGGTTTTGAGAAAGAACAGTAACTACGTTACAGAGACCTTTTACATTCATTACCTCATTTAATACTTCCAATAACTCTATGAAATAGGTTCTGCCATCATCTTTATCCCAGGGAAGACTCAGGTAAGGCTGAGAGGTTGAGTGACCTACCTAAGATTACACCATTAGTAAAAAACAGATTCCAAAAACCATGCTCTAACCTAATCCAAACAATGCCTCTCTGGTCACCCAGGGGGCATCAGGCATGCATTTGTCCAATGGCACAGTCCTTCCCAATACTCTCTCCCCCTTCACCACTCTTTCTTTACTTTTGTTTACCACACAGCAGATTGACTGGAGCCTGGGCACATATGCTTAGTGAGGCCAGCAAGCAGCAGGAGAGGGCTATGAATTGTAAAATGCATTTTTTTCTAGTTATTAACCCACAAGTTTTATTACAAGAATGGATACAAACCAACTTGTCTATATCTGTGTTATTAATATTAATAAAGACTGAACTGGTGAGGATTAGGGGACTCCAGAGGGGATTCCACCCCTTAAGACATCACCCCAAGGAAACCAGCCAGGGACTGTCTGGCTGCAAATTTTATTATTCATCCTAGACAGCTGGTTCCCGGCTCCCTCTCCAGTCCCTGGAGACAGGAGACCAATTCTTCCCTGCTTCTCTTCACCTCTCTCCTTTGGAAGGATTTGAAATCAAGTCTGAGTCACTTCTCTAGCTAGACTCTTTTTTTTTTGCACTAGCTCATTGTGTCTGTGGCCCCAGGTGTGACTCCTGTGTGTGTGTGTGTGTGTGTGTGTGTGTGTGTGTCCCTGTATGTGTCATGTTCCTCAGAGCATCTTATGTGTGGATCTGCCTGTGCTTTCAGCTGGAATGCTGCGTGTTTTTCACTCGGCATGTGTGCAACTTTTAATAATTCCATCAGCTTGTTTCCCCAGCTTAGGCAACCCCCATCCAGATGTAGGGAATTTCCATCCTTTTTTTTAAGATAGGAAGTGCCAGGAAGGAAGCAAGAAGTGTGCTCAATGGAGGGATGGCCAAATCTGCTTGTCAGCTACTCCACTGCCATTCCCAGCTGCAGGAAGCCACAGAACCCTGCTCCAAGAGCACTCCTCTGTATTGTGGAAATTCTACCCAGCTTTGAAGAACATCCTTTTGCCCCCAAAGTTGCCCCTCAGTAGCCCCCAGCCTCTTCCGA
>NW_006159543.1:51954-52220 GCF_000334495.1 Tupaia belangeri chinensis
ATGCAGAGGAAATAAAGGAGGGCTCACTTTCCACCTTAGAACTCCTGAGACTCAAATGTGCCAGCATTAGCCATCTCTCCCAGGTGCCTCTGACACTGGAAACTCACCATATATTTGGCATCGCCAGAGGTTCTTCAACTCCACTGTTTCTTCCAGATTCTCTCTTCTCTGGCCTTAACTCTGCCCTCACAGACCTACTGCCCAGCTTCCAGTCCCTTTGGGTTCCCGCTGAGGCTGTTCTTTGCAGGGGAGGGAGAGTGGCCTTT
>NW_006159543.1:52652-53316 GCF_000334495.1 Tupaia belangeri chinensis
TTTCTCCTCACTAAACCAACCGAGAGCTCTAAGCAGACCTCTACTGGCTGGCAGATTGCTCCCTTACTGAGGTGGGCCCCCGGGCTGGGCCTGGGCTTAAGCATTTCACACTCCAGTGCTGGGGCGAGGCGCTTCGAGCAGGAGCCTCAGCCAAAACTCAAAGTGCATGTGGATGTTGACGGTGGTGACCAGGAGGGCAGCTGCAGGAGGGCATCCCCAGCAGAAGGAGAGCAAACAAGAGGCAAGAGGCAAAAAGCAAGGTCAGGAATCAGGGAATGGAGTCCCCGAAGCAAGCGTTCCGGTGGCCCCTTCTTCTCCGTAGTTCACCCCCTCCCACCCCACCCCTTTTCCAAGGATCACTTTGGAAATTGTCTTGCCCTCTTAGCTGCCAGCAGTTCCCGGCAGAGCCCAGGTTGAATGGTCAGGTTCAAGAAGTGAAGCAGCGCCAGGCTGGGTGGCTGGGTTGCTGGGCTGTGTCTTGGGAGATTCTTTCCCCAATTGTCAATTTTGTGCTTATTTTTAGTTGTGACCCGAGCCAGGAGCTGCGTCTTTAAGCTGCTTTCCCATTCAGGGAAACCGACGCCAGCACTCGAGGGTCGGGAGGCGCCTGAGAGGCCCCACATTCTGCACTCCCCTCTTTTCTTCCTCCCTCCCCTCTTCCTCC
>NW_006159543.1:53771-57627 GCF_000334495.1 Tupaia belangeri chinensis
GTGGCCGCCGGGGGTTCAGGGTGAGGAGCCGAGCGCCGGGGAGTGCAGCGCGTTCATTATGGAGCCTTTGTGTGCGCGCCGGGGCTGTGGGCACAGTTGGGAGAGCTGGTGAGACGCGGGGCCTGGCTGCTGGGAGGTGGCTACTTGGTCTGGGTGGCCAGCGAAGCCAGAGCCCCCAGGGCTGCCAGAAACAGCTGTCTGAAGCATGTGCGTGGTTCCCGAGGCCATGTTCACAAGCGGACACGGACGTGCACACACACAAGCACACACAGCGGCACCATGTACCCGGCGCTCAGCTACACAGTCACCCCCATCCAGAGACAACACACACATACACACGCACACGCATGCACACACACACACACACACACAGTTACACTTGCCCCCTCCCACAAGGATGCTAATAAAACAGTCGCCCA
Source organism: Tupaia belangeri chinensis (assembly GCF_000334495.1). NCBI lineage: Eukaryota > Metazoa > Chordata > Mammalia > Scandentia > Tupaiidae > Tupaia > Tupaia belangeri. Next base: position 54,191 of record NW_006159543.1, read on the forward strand.
AATACATATTACAGCCCCCTGCCCCCAAGCGCCGCTGAAACATGTACACATACATATACTCTACTCCCCAGCCTGGTGCTTTGGAGCTTAGAGAGTGTATGTGAGTGTCTGTGTGTGTTTCCTCAGAGTGTTCCTGAGAAACTACATGACAACTGCACGTTACTGCAGATTCAGTTCCTGCACTTCCCCCAACACACACACACACACACACACACACACACACACCCAGAACTCCCCCACCCCGCAAGCTACTGTAGGCACCTCCATCCGAGCCCTTCAGAACTCCATTCTGGCAAAAAGCACTCCCAACTCCTGTGGTCATGTCCCTATGCACCCAAGGTCCTAGGCTTCCTGCACACACACTCTGAAACTACTGCAGGGGCAGATGTTTGACACCTTCCCACAGAAGCAGGTGGCACCCCCACCCTTTCAGCTACCACTAAAGAGTCCTTGATCACAGTGAAGGCTGAATTCTACCAGACCTGCCCCCCCCTCCCTTGACATCTCTGTCCAGCTGCAGAGACCTGGCAGCCACCTGGTGGTCTCAGCATCCTGCAGCTCTCCTGCGGGCGGGGCAGTCTCTGGACTCTTGCCCATGGAGATACTGCTGTAAGAACAAGGCTCCCATGGGGGCGCCCTTCTCTGAGTGGAGTGTGGGGGACTCTATGCTGACTCAGATTGAAGCACGGAGGGAGTGAGTTTTCCCAGCTGGAGACCAGGGTAGAAGGGATGCACACCTGGGCTAGGGACAATGTGGTAGTTCAGCCATGGGCATCTTTGGCTGGGAGACCCCACCTCTCTCTTCCCTTCCCTTCCCTCCCTGTCAAGCTCACTGCAGGAGAAGCAGGGGAACCCAGTTCTCAGTTTCCTGGGAGCTGAGAGAGGCTTCCCAGGAAGCCTTTTCTGTTTCCACTAAGCAAAGGGCTCTCAGTTATCCCTGGGGAGACCTCAGCAAGACTTGGCCATGCCCAGGCAGACACGTCGGCGTCTACCCAATTTCATGGCTTATCTTTTTCGTGAGAGGGGACCAATTCAACCTCAGTAGCTTGGCATGACAGTGCCTCTGAGGTGAAATAAGACATAATGTGTGTGTGTGTGGAGAGGGAAGCAGGCTTTGAGGGGAGCAAGGACTACTGGGTTGGACTAGTTGAAGTAGAGACGCCACCAAGTCATGCTGTAGCCCTTGGTGAAATCATGACAGAGACGGCTTCAACGTCAGAGCCCCTTCCCTGCTCCTGCCCCTCCCTTGGCTGCTCCAGGCTCCTCTGTGTCCCCTCCTCTGCTCCCTTAGACAATTTAGATGAGGCTTTGCTCCCTACACTTGGAATTTGATGACAGAATTCCTACCAGGACAAGGTGTTAATAGCTGATAGTGGTTTACTGCCTAAGCCTCACAGGTAACATTTGCATTTTTAAAGGAGGCAGAGGAGTGGCTTTGTTGGTGAAGCTTTTGGGCACCTGTGGCAGGCCCTAGGCAGGAGCATATGGGGAGTGTTGTCTGTCTGCTGTCTGTGTCTGGGCATGAGTTATGTGTGATGTGTATGTGGGGAGGGGGATGTGGGAAAGTAGGATGTAATTAGGGAAGGCTTTGAGGTGCCCAGAGAGCCGGTTTAAATTGATTTGAGAGACAGTTGGGAGCCACTGCAGGATTCTGAGAAGGGAGAAGATGTGATCTAAGCAGGAGAGAAACATTCATTGCTGTTTGTGTAGAGATCCTCCCCATTCTTTTACTGATAACCACCACCACAATTGCCTTGGAGGTGTGGACTGAAGGCCAGCAGAGAGAGGAGGCTGGCCAGGGAAGGGTGGTGGGTGCCCTAGCTCCTGACTATGTACATCTGCCTGATATGAGGCATCCTGCGGAGTAGCCAAGCTATCGGCCTGAAGCCAGCAAGTGCTCCCATCCACATAAGCTAGTGATGCTTTTGGTGCTGTGGCTTCAGACAGTACAGTGGAGCTTTTACTCGGCCTGGGGGAGAGGTCTGAGGACCCCTAGGAGGCTACAGGACTCTTTGGAGTGGGTCAGGGGACCTTTCTCACTGGTGAGTTGCATAGTCCAAGGGTCCTGAGAAGTGAGCTGTGTGGCCTGATTGGGGCCTTTTGTCACCAGTGACATCATTTGAGAGTAGTAATAGGTTGAAAAAGTGCAGCAAGAAAGCCCTGGGATTGCTTATGACAGCAACAAGTCGGGCAAGACACGGGGAGTGGGGGTGGAGGTAAGGAAGCCACAGTCCTGAGATAAGCGAGTGGGTACAGGGGGGCTCAGGGTGGTTGAGCAGGTGGAGGAGAGACCCTGAGCCAGTACTGCCCCATTGCAGTAATTCTCACGTCAGCCCTTGGAGAGAGCATAGATGGCTGCAAGGGAACAGAAGCACTCTGTGCCCACACTCTCACCCCTACTCTTGGACCAGTACCTGACAAGGCACCCTGAGACGACAGCACCAGTGCAACAGAGGATGGATCCTTGTTATTTTGGAGCCTCCAGGCTACTTGACACCATAAAAGACATGTGTGCACACACACAAACATACATGTCATACATGGTCCATATACTCCCCTACATACACCCACATATACCTGGAGCAAATCGTGGGAAGTGAGGCTCATGCAGAAAACTTGACTTCTGGGGCTTCATACCTTCACATAGGCACAAGCAATTATCTCTGGGCAGGTGGGAGGTTGGGATAGTACTGGGGAAGACCATGAACTTGGCTAGGCCCCTGGGAGAAAGCCACACCTATGTCAGCTTCAGCCTGTGGACCAGCTTTAAGGCCATTAACATTCGCAGCAGAAAACTGTATGCTGGCTCTTCTCTCAAGGACTTCTTTTTTCCTTCTTACCATAAATTCAAAAAGAAAAACATTCTCTTGCATTATCAGCAGCTGAAAAGAAGGCCTCTCAAAATGGGTTAGACCTTGTAGTCTGCTGACATATGTGAGGGCTAAGGATAGAGGGCAAATGGAGAAAAACGCATCCGCTTCCCTCCTTTCCAGTTCCCCTGCACCTGAGCATCTAAGAAAGGGCAGCAATCTTGGGGGTTCTGTATTATTTCCCATCCATGACAGGTAGCACCTTCTTTTCTGAGACCAGAGGCACCAGCCTGGCAGTGAAACATTAACAGCCCAGTGGCACGCTAGCACCTACTCCCTAGTAGTCAGAAAATGAGCCCGGAAACCAGAGTATGTGTATAAAAAGGGAGCAGATGGGAAAAGAAAGAGAGAGCCAGAGGCAGAGAGGCAGAAGGCCAGAGAAGGAGGCTACCTGCATATGTATGGGAACAAGTAGATCTGTTCATGTGTGTTTGTTGATGAACATGAGAATGAGCAGGTGTGTGCGCATTAGCAGTTTTCTTTATATGTGTGTCACATCTGATGCCCTTTCTCTGAGTTTCAAGCTCACTTTGGCATTAGCTACACTACTAGTCATCCCTAGCTTTC
>NW_006159543.1:57670-61360 GCF_000334495.1 Tupaia belangeri chinensis
TATTTGGGTCTTCTTCCACCAGTGACCCTCCTTATTTCTCTGTTTTGCTAGTGTCTCCTCGTTCCCCTCAAGTCTCAGTATTCTCCAGCTCCTCTTGGTTTCTACTTTCTTTATTGGCAAGGACACACGGCTGTGTCACGGCTTTCCCCCTCGGCTCTTCACTGACCCTTTTCCCTCTCTAACCCAAACTCACTCCTGCTCACAAGGTTCAGTACGCTATTGTACTTACTAGACATTTCCCTTTGGACAATCTACCATCATCTCCACTCAACGTGCATAAACTCATCTCAGTCTCTCAAAGATGATTTGCTCTTCTGATTTCTCTGTTACCACAGCCTTCTAGTCTCCAGACTAGAAACCTCAGAATCATCTCTGACTCCACCTGTCCTCTGCCTGCACCTCATGTCTTCACTGCACCTCGTGTCCTCACTGTATTAGCCTCTGAGTGTTGCGGTCCATAATACATACACCTGCCAGATTACTTTTCCAAAACAGCCTTTATTTATGACACTGCTGATCAACTTCCTGAAGGGTAGTATCCGATTGCCTGTGGGATAAAATTCAACCTCCTGAGCCAACATTCAAGGCCCTCCTTTAGTGAGCCTATCCCTCTATACCTTATTTACCACTCATTCCACAGCATTTATTCTCCAGTTTTAGTGAATATCAAAATTGCTTGAGGGAACTTGTTATAATGCAGATTCCTGGGTCCCCACCTCCTAAGCTGCTGATATAGTAGATATGGGAGCTGGAGTCCAGGAATATGTTTTTTAACCAGCTCCTCCAAGTGATTCTGATACTGAAAAACACAGCACCACATGGACTCCCTACTACAACCAAGTTTCTTTTCTCAGGATCTCCTAAAAATGCCTTTGATACATTTTTGTTTCTGTTTTGCCTCTCTGCTTTTGTTCATGCCATTCCACATTCCAGAAATCCTCTCTCCTCTCTGTCTCTTCTATCCAATACCACTATTTCTCTCCTTAACTCTACATTCAAATTCACCTCTTCCATGAAGTCTTCTCTGATCATTTTAGACTGAAGCAATCTCTTTCTTCTCTGAACTCCTCTGGCATTTACTGTCCCTAAAATGCATTTGGCAGGTACATCACAGGAATCACCAGTACTGCTTTAGTCATTAATTCATTTATTCTTCACATAAATGTAACTTCTCATATATGTGTGTCTTAGCTACATTCAATGAAGTTTTCAAGGAGAGAAAGAAACCCATGAGTTTAATGTCTTTTTTTTTTTTTAAGAGAGATTTTTGCTATAGAGTATGTGTGCTCCTTTGAAAGTCAAGGAGACAGAAAGCGAGAAATCACCCCGCAGAGGGGATGGCCACACTGCAGTCTTTTCTCCTCCATTCTCCCCTTGGGATTTTGGGCACGCACACACATGTGCCTGGCATGAATTTTAAGCCGCTGGGTCCAAGACTTGATCTGTGGCCGACTACATAGGAGTCCAGTGACATAACCATTACACCATCTTCTGGTCCCTTTATGTCATTTTTAATCTCTTTAGCACACACTGTCCACATAGTGGTGCCCAATAAGCATTTGCTGAATTGGATCAAATACTTGCTGATTCATGTCAGACAGGAATTCTATCACATCTCCCTCTGCAATTAGTTCAATAAGCATTTATTGAGCACCTATTATATGCAAGGCATTGTGCTAGTTAAGGTGGAGAGTATAAAGATAAAGGAGATTTCTTGTCTTCCTTATTCTTCAGTTGCCATTGCATTTACAGTCCCTAATACAAAGAAGAGGTACATATGTATTGGATAAATGAATGAATGCCTGAATAAGTGAAAGGATGAAGTTCAAACCAGAATAACTTGAAAGATAACCTTATAGCACAGTGGCTAAGCACTGTGCAGAGGAAGTCAGATTCCACATGGCTGACCAGGGTTCAAGTCTCAGCCCTGGCAGCTTAAAAAACACATCAGGCACATGCATGCCTGACTGGTATCCTGGTCGGATGAAGAAGAGATTACAGTATGACCAGGATCTGTGTATATGGGGTACTCTCTCTCTCTTTCTGTCTCATGTACACATGCACTCATGTGCATACCCTATGGCATAAAAACAAGAAAGAATATTATAAGCAAAAACATAGGTCAGCTGTGTCATAGAGAAATAGAGTAAGAATGGAAGACAAGGCTAGGAGGGTAGACCGGTGTATAGAGGATCACTATTGTCTATTTATTATGAATGTTGTCAACCTCAAAAACACTAGAGAAAATATGGGGCAGGCAAGTGGCATGGTGGTTAGAGGTGCTGGACTCCCACATGGCCGACCACAGTTCAAGTCTCGGACCTGGTGGCTTGCTTTCTCACTTCCTCTCTCTCTCTCTCTCTCTCACTCTCTCTCTCTCTCTGATCAAGCTGGAAAATAATAATGACAATAATAATAAATAAAGGTAAATAAAATAATTTTTAAGAAAGACTCACCTTAAAAAAAAACTAGAGAAAATAGTATAATAACCCCCATATATCTGTTATTTTCATTCATTAATTATCAGTACTTTGTGATATTTACTTTATCTATCCTTTTCTTCTTTCCTGAAGTCTTTTAAAATAAATTCCAAACATAAATCATATCATTTTATCCCTAATACTTCCTTCTGTATTTCTGAAGAAATGGATATTTTCTCACATAAACACAGTAACATTAACACATATAACAAAAGCAACAGTAATGTTTTTTGTATTATCCATTACTCAGTCTGTAATCAAATGCCCTCAATCATCTCAAAACATGTTTTCAGCTGGCTTATTGGTATCAAGATCCAAAACAGTTCCACACGTTACATTTGGTTGTTATGTCTCCTAAAGCCTTTTTGACAGCCTGCTCTCTTTGACTTGTTAGAGAAGTCAGGTCAATTGTTCTGTACAATATATCACATTCTGGTTTGTTTTTATTATTTTGATTTTTTTCTCTTTTTGTCATTTATGTTGTTCTGCTATCCCCTGTATTTCTTATAAATAGAGGTTAGCTCTAGGCTTGATTAGATCCAGGACATTTTTCCTTTTGTTTCCCTTTTGGCCGGATTGATTAAAAGGGGGATCATCTTGGAGGCAAGAAGATCAGTTAAGAGGTTGTTACAATAGCTGGAATGAGATAGAAAGGAGTTAAGTGGATGGATTTGGAGGCAGAGGAAACCTGATTTACTTGCCAATTGGATGAATGGATAAGGAAGGAAGAGTTAAAGATGATTCCAAGGATTTGAGCCTGCATGACAGGAAGGTTAACAATGCCATCATTTGTGAAGCATGTTTTTTTTTCCCTTCAGTTTATTTATTTCTTCTATGAGCAAGAGAGACAGAGAGAGAGAGAGAGAGAGAGACAAGAATCTAACAGTGTCTTGATGCCAGAATCAACCCCCAGCCTCAGTCAGTCTTGGGTCAGGGGCACATGTGTGCCTGGCATATTCAGGAACCCAGAACTTTCCATGTAGGTCAGCCTCCCAGAACATTACTGTTGTGTTATTGTCTGGCCCTGAAAGATGAGTTTTTAATAAGGAGCAATAAGAATCATGGTTATATTAAAGGAGGAAGAAGCCATCTCTACTCTGTTTTTTCCAGATAAAACTATCTTTCTCAGTAAGTTATTCATTAGTGGTATAGCAAGATATTTGGGCCCTCTGAAAAATAATTTAGGAAGGGATTCCTTATTGCTCCTTAT
>NW_006159543.1:61453-72273 GCF_000334495.1 Tupaia belangeri chinensis
TTTCTCACTTCCTCTTTCTCTCTCTCTCTCTCTCTCTCTCTCTCTCTGATCAAGCTGGAAAATAATAATGACAATAATAATAAATAAAGGTAAATAAAATAATTTTTAAGAAAGACTCACCTTAAAAAAAAACTAGAGAAAATAGTATAATAACCCCCATATATCTGTTATTTTCATTCATTAATTATCAGTACTTTGTGATATTTACTTTATCTATCCTTTTCTTCTTTCCTGAAGTATTTTAAAATAAATTCCAAACATAAATCATGTCATTTTATCCCTAATACTTCCTTCTGTATTTCTGAAGAAATGGATATTTTCTCACATGACCACAGTAACATTAACACATATAACAAAAGCAACAGTAATGTTTTTTGTATTATCCATTACTCAGTCTGTAATCAAATGCCCTCAATCATCTCAAAACATGTTTTCAGCTGGCTTATTGGTATCAAGATCCAAAACAGTTCCACACGTTACATTTGGTTGTTATGTCTCCTAAAGCCTTTTTGACAGCCTGCTCTCTTTGACTTGTTAGAGAAGTCAGGTCAATTGTTCTGTACAATATATCACATTCTGGTTTGTTTTTATTATTTTGATTTTTTTCTCTTTTTGTCATTTAGCTTGTTCTGCTATCCCCTGTATTTCTTATAAATAGAGGTTAGCTCTAGGCTTGATTAGATCCAGGACATTTTTCCTTTTGTTTCCCTTTTGGCCGGATTGATTAAAAGGGGGATCATCTTGGAGGCAAGAAGATCAGTTAAGAGGTTGTTACAATAGCTGGAATGAGATAGAAAGGAGTTAAGTGGATGGATTTGGAGGCAGAGGAAACCTGATTTACTTGCCAATTGGATGAATGGATAAGGAAGGAAGAGTTAAAGATGATTCCAAGGATTTGAGCCTGCATGACAGGAAGGTTAACAATGCCATCATTTGTGAAGCATGTTTTTTTTTCCCTTCAGTTTATTTATTTCTTCTATGAGCAAGAGAGACAGAGAGAGAGAGAGAGAGAGAGACAAGAATCTAACAGTGTCTTGATGCCAGAATCAACCCCCAGCCTCAGTCAGTCTTGGGTCAGGGGCACATGTGTGCCTGGCATATTCAGGAACCCAGAACTTTCCATGTAGGTCAGCCTCCCAGAACATTACTGTTGTGTTATTGTCTGGCCCTGAAAGATGAGTTTTTAATAAGGAGCAATAAGAATCATGGTTATATTAAAGGAGGAAGAAGCCATCTCTACTCTGTTTTTTCCAGATAAAACTATCTTTCTCAGTAAGTTATTCATTAGTGGTATAGCAAGATATTTGGGCCTTCTGAAAAATAATTTAGGAAGGGATTCCTTATTTTTTGTTAATTGCTAAGTAATTAAATTCCCAGCCCAGGCCAGCTAATGACGTGGTAGTTGGGGGTGACTGGATACCCATCTGCACAGTTCTAGTCCTGGACCTGGCGACTTAAACACTCTGGACATGTGTGCACACATGCCCAAGGTCCCAAGAGGAGAATAGATTGTGGCATGGCCATCACCCCCACCCCTAGGGGAAGACTTCTCACCTTTTCTCTCCCCACTCCCTGGGTGAGTGCACATGTCCTATAGCCAAAAAAAAAACCCAAAAAACAAAAAACAAAAAACAAAAAAAAAAAACCCAGTCCAAGAATCTTGAGAAAGATAGTATGTATACCTTTATACCTCTGGATAGAGAAAAGGTAATGCTGATATTTCTCCTTGCAGATCAGCCTACCATACCATATCACCATGGGTTTCTCATGGTGGAGGAGTAGAGGATGTCAGAGCTTGGGATTTCTGTAGAGTCATCCAATAGGCATAGCTGAAGACCCAAATCCTTCCTTGAGGTCCCTGGAAGTCTCCATCCCACACTCGCTTTTTCATACACTATGGTACGCACCTATGTTGACACTCAGTGGAGCATGGCAGCAGTGTTCTCACCAAGGTCAAAGACTGCCCAGGAGCCCCCAGATATTCACTGGGCTCAGAGAAAGTTCCAAGTTTATTTAGTTGCCTCAGAACTTGCTTAAGCTGTTGAATCAGATCAAGTGAGAATTACTCTTAGCTCTATCCTATCATATATTCTCATTCATAAAACCTTCTCTCCATCTTTCTTTTCATCTTTCAGCTCATCTTTCTTCTCTTTCATTTCTACTCCTCCCTCTCTACTCTGTCTTTTCCACCATACATTTATTCTCTCGAGTTAATCAAACAGTGGCCCCTGCAGCCCATTGTGTCTCAGATTGATCACTCAAGCAGCATTATTGATTGCCTAGAAGACCTTAGGAGACGAGAGTGTTCTGAAAGCTAGGATCTGACAGCAGACTAGCTGCCCAGGCAATGGCAGCTCCTCTGCTGCCTGGAACATCTTTTGAGGAAAAGGTGTAAATGAACAGAGAAGATCCTCAGAGAGTCTTCGTTTATCTTATCCTTCCTTCATTTTGGAGGTAAAGTACTCCTGGGTCTAACCCCATAGTAATGCTAATGGTGAGAGGGGAAAACAAAAGATCTGTTCTTTTGAAATTAATAATTTCACAGAAAAATAATACTCATATGAAGCAACTAAGACTAATACAAGATTGAAAACAATTATATGCCACATAATTTGCTCTAAAAGTAAGCACCACAGGGGTTCAGGGCACAGAGAGAATGAGAGTGTGGGCTGGAACATAGGGAGAAGGTTTCCAATAAGAGGTTGCACTTGAGGTAGATTTTGAATAATGTGTGAGATTGATATTGTTGACTAGAAAAGGAGCAGACTTCCAAGAGACAGGCACAGTGTAGGGGAATAGCTAGAGGTGGAGCTGGTCAGGGTGTGATCCAGGAAGGGTCAAAAGGAGGTCTGATTAGAGGAGAAGGTGGATATGGAGGCACTGTGGGGCAAAAATGATTGACTAGGCAAAGGGGTACCCTGATTCAGAGGGTCTTTGATATCAGAATAAGGAGTTTGGACTTGGGGAGACTCTGGAGGGCTGTTGAACAATTATTCACAGTATTTTAGGATGGTTAGTCATGCAATAGGAAATGGGATTCATTAGAATAATGAGAGACTTGAGACCAGCTGGCAAGATACCACATCGATCCAAGTGAGAAGTGATTAGGGTGGTGGCAGTGGGCATAGAGAGGAGGGTCAAACCCAAAAGGCACTTCAAGTACTGCTTTGCATGGCTAGTAAACTACTAACTAATCTCCCCACCCCCTTAGCCTCAATATTTAGATTTTTTTAAAACGAGAATTATTTATTTAAATTTGACCAGAGAGGGACAGAGTGAGAGAACGAGTGAGAGAGAAAGTGAGAAAGCAAGCTACCAGGTCCGGGACTTGAACCACAGTCGGCCATGTGGGAGTCCAATGCCCTTAACACCACACCACCTGCTGGCCCCAATACTTAGATATTCTTTACCCCATGTCCTCAGGGCCTTTAAGTGGCAGAATTTCACTGGGACTAAGATGGCAATGGGTTAATCAGTTAACTATCCCAAGTAAAATAGATTAGCACAGAGGCCTTCAATGTCATGATCTGAGTGAGCAGTAAGGAGTCTGGCTAAAGATCCAGTGGAGATGATACATAAGCTGAGGTACTGAGTACTGCATCCCCCAACAGGGAGGCTGGAGGTAGAGGCCATCTGTGTTTGGTCTGTTTCAAGCCCTCAGGACTCCTGAGAGCTGCTGAGGGCGAGGAGACACCTTTCAACTTCCCTGTTGGAATCAGTTTGAAAACTCTTCTGAGCACTTGGGAATTGACCCAATGCAGGTCACACCTGTGCCAGGGTATGGCAAGAGCTGCCACAGCACTTTCATGCCAGCTGGAGCCCTGTTTTTACAGCTGGTGTGAGATATCTAAGTGAAGAGCCCACAGGTAGGTGGGAGGGTGATGGTGGAGGCCTGTTTCTCCTTACTTGTTTTCCCTGGCAGATCCTTTCCCAACCAGCCTGCTGAAGATCAGCCCTGGGTAGCCAATGCTCCCCTCCCCATCCTTGGGTTGGAGAGGAATAACGAACTGTAGGTAAAGGGATATGTGTCAGATTTTAGCCCTCTTTACTAATTATTCTTTTGGGAGGGTATGGGATCTTTTAAAAATTAATGAGTAGAATAGGTCTGCCCAGGCTGTGGGCTCTGAAACCACCAAGGGAGCTCTGCTCCAGGGGCAGAACCACCCAGCCAAATGGGCTTCTCTTTTGTTTCTTATCCAAACCTACTGGGAAAACAGAGGAGCAGATGGCTAGACTGGTGGATGAACACACACACTTCCGTGCACGTGCACATGCTCACACACATACACACAGCACTGCACAGTCTGTCTACCAGCGGTTTCTAGTACTTTCCTGCTCAAGATTTCTGTTTTGATTTCTGTTTAGTGTTCTGATTACTGATTTGAGGTAGGGGTGAGGATTGGGAAGACGATGGCTAAGAAGTGGCCAGGTTTCCAGAATGGAAGGTACCTATGCAGGTAGGGGGTTGGGAAGAGGGAATGCAAGTCACTGAGTAGGGTGGTTGTCATGTTCACTTTCCTTCTCATGGAAGAGCCCAGGAAAGGCAGAAAGAAGGGGGCATGGTGGCAAGCAGTCACTTAGGAGTTAATCAGGTAAGTGCCATTATCTCTCAATTTGGAAATCTTGCTACAGTCTGTACTCACTATTTCTTTCCCAAGTTTTGTCTTTGGTCTATATGTTTTTCCCTTTAGTAACTATTCTCTTTATGTTCCACTTCTAACTTTAACACAAGCAAGTCAGTATCGGATATTTTGCCAGTTGACATGGAGGGAAACTAAGGCACCTAGGTGATTTTTTTTTTCAAGATTTGCCTCCAGTTCTGGATCAAGATGGCCAGAAATCTGGATCTTGCTTTTGTGGGCTGGGGCTCTGAAAACCAGCCTACTCACAGGGCTGATGTGGGTGCTGTGTGTCACACTGGCTCTGTTGCCACCATCAGTGAAGTTGCAGAGAATGCAGATATGATTAATAAAGCGAGTGTTGTTCCATATTCATCTCGTCACCTACAGTCAAGCTGTAATCTTTCTAATATGTAGGAAAATCACTCACTGACAAAGAAGAAGGAGGGGGATCTTTAAACAGACCCACCAGTCTGCCTCTGCCACACAGTTACAGTCTGTCACCTGCAAAGTCCAAATCAGAATTGGCTGTTGGGTCTGCTCTATCCCCACCCCCCCCTTTAAAGGTTTCCATACTTGGAAATCTGGATCTTGCTTTTGTGGGCTGGGGCTCTGAAAACCAGCCTACTCACAGGGCTGATGTGGGTGCTGTGTGTCACACTGGCTCTGTTGCCACCATCAGTGAAGTTGCAGAGAATGCAGATATGATTAATAAAGCGAGTGTTGTTCCATATTCATCTCGTCACCTACAGTCAAGCTGTAATCTTTCTAATATGTAGGAAAATCACTCACTGACAAAGAAGAAGGAGGGGGATCTTTAAACAGACCCACCAGTCTGCCTCTGCCACACAGTTACAGTCTGTCACCTGCAAAGTCCAAATCAGAATTGGCTGTTGGGTCTGCTCTATCCCCACCCCGCCCTTTAAAGGTTTCCATACTTGGTCTAAATATAGCTTGCCCTGCTTTGGAATTCTAGGTGATTGCTGGAAATGATAAAGCCTGGCCTTTAACCCGAGCTCCAGTTCCATTTCATTATTACCTTTAAGGACATTTTCTCTGGAGTTTGCCATTCATTTCAAATTCACCGCAGCTAAAACCGAACTCAGGAACTCCTCCCCACCCTTAACCTCCATGCTATTCCCTAGCCCCTGCCCCTCTTTGCCATATCTCTGTCTCTGTCAATGACACCCCACTCTATCAATAGCTGAAGGGCTGAACCTTGGAGTCAGTCACCCCCTCCTCACTCCAGTCAGTCACCACCAAGTCTTAGCAGTTCATCTATCGCAGGTGCCTGGTGAATCCACCCCTTCTTCACTCTTCCCACTGCCACTTTCATAGCCCAAGTTCTCATTACCTCATGCCTGGATTACTGCAGCAGCCTCCTAACTGGTCTCTCTGCTTTCAGCCTCCTCCTCCCTGCCAAGTGATCCTTCAATGCTGCTGCCAAAGGAATCTCCTTAAAACATCTTTCATCATGTCAGTCCCTGCTCAAGAGCCTATAATACCACCCTTTTTCTTACTATATCAAATGGAAGCTCCTCTCCCTGCTATTCCAGGCCTGTCTTCCACAGCAGCTGGGACTCACTAACTATATATATAGGCTCCTCTAGTCTCTCTCTCTTTTTAGTTTGTCATAGGGTGTGTGCACTCATGGGAGAGAGAGAGAGAGAGAAAGTGAGAAATCACCCCTCCAGAGGGGATGGCCATACTGTAATCCCCTCTCTTTTATTCTCCTCTCAAGATGGTGTGTGTTTATGAAGCTACCAGCTCCAAGACTCAAATTCCAAGATGGCCATGTGGAGTCCAACTGATTCAGCCACCATGCCACCAAGCTGGCCTTGCTAAGGAATTAGTTTTTTGTTTTCTTTGTATTTTCTCCTAGTTTCCTTTAAAAAAAAAAATCACTGGAACCAGCAGGTGGTGTGGTGGTTAAGGTGACTGGACTCCTGCATAGTTCAAGTCCCGGACCTGGCAGCTTGCTTTCTCACTTTCCTTCTCTCTCTCTCTGTCTCTCTCTGGTCAACTTCAAAAAAATGAAATAAAATAATGACAGTGAATAAAATAAAATAATTCTTTAAAAAAAATTACTGGGGCCAGCATGTAGTGTAGAGGTTAAGGTGGCTGGATCCCACATAACCAACTGCTCAGTTCATGTCCCAGACTTGAAAAACATACTAGGAGCTTGTACATGCATGCCCAGAGTTCCAAGAGGAGAGTAGAGAAGGAATTGTAGTGTAGCCATCCCTCCAGGGGGCAATTTCTTTCCTTCTCTCACTCTCTCTGATAAGCACATGTGCCCTACAGTAAAATAAGTAAATAAAATAAAATAAAATAACTTATTTCTTCCATGAGCGAGTGAGAGAGATATAGCATCTCCAATAGGGTTTTGATGCCATGATCCACCCCCAGACTCAGCCAGCCTTAGATCGTAGACACACATGTCCCTGGGCATATTCAGGAAGGTATGTGGACATGAACCTGAAACTTCCCATGAGGCTTCTCAAAGCATCATGTTTTACTGCTACACCAGTGTCCAGCCCTCTTCTAAGCTCTTTACTCCCCCTGTTCCTCTGTACCCCACTCAGTGCTTACTCCTCTCCCTACAGTCATTTTCTTGCCACCCCCCAGCCTGCAGTAGCTCTCTTTTCTCTGCCTCAGCAAAACCTTCTTTTTCATCTTCTAACCAATAAGCTCAAGTCTAGCTTAAAAATATATAGAAAAAAAGAGGTACCCATAATTCCCCCTCTTTCTTTTTAGAATTTCAAGTCTTTCCACCACAATTCAGATCTTAATTCCACTGTTTTATGTTGCTTCAACTTTCTTTTTTTCTTTTTAATTTTCTAGAGGGCACATGCACTGCCAGATATGTAGAGAGAAACAGAGAGAAAGTGAGAAGGCATTCCCCCCTCCAAGGAGGATGACCACACCATAATCCCTTCCCCTCCATTTTCCTCTTGGGATTTTGGGCATGTGCACACATGTACCCAGCATTTTTTTCAAACCATTGGATCTGGGACTTGAACTGTGCAGTCAGCCACGTTGGATCCAGCTGCCTTAATCATCATGCCACAGGCTATCCCTCTTCAACTTTCTATGTGTTCATCTTTCTACCCAGCTAGGGAATAAGCTCTTTGAGGAAGGATCCTCTTCCATCAACGTACTCTCCAGGGCAGAGCCAGACACAGGGACACATTACACAGTAGTTAGCAGATGGAAGGGAGATGAGCTATACATCATCCAGGCTGTAGAACCCCAGTTCCATAGGTCTAGGAGAGAGGGGTCATGCATGGGCAGCAGGGCTGGAGGCTTCATGACCCACAGAGCTGTAGTTCTGTTATTTCTTCTTCTGGGTGAAAAATGATGTACTGGAGAGAGAGAAATGCACAATCAAGAGAGGGCTGAGGGTATCAAGTGCATAATGCCCTGGAATTCTGCTGCCTCTGATAATAGAACTCTGGAACTCTCAACTGCTTTTTATTTGTTTGTTTGTTTTCCTTTAGGAAGCTGTGACTTTGAGGCCGAGGGCTTTAACTCATCCTATTTGCCAGAATGAGGTTTTCCTAATGTTGGCATTAACTGACAAGAATCCTCAGTTGCCCACGTTGTCCATTATATTAAATGAAAATTTCTCATCCTGGCCTTTGAGGACCATCTACCAGTTCACTTGCCTTCCCTTTTCCATCTCACTGAAGTAACTGAAGTAATCTCTCATGGTTTCTTTAATTAACCCCTTCACTTTAGGTAAGCCAGTCAGTGTGCCATATACTCAAAAACCGACTTCCAAAGTTATTTGCCATCTGCCACCACCCCCACAACCCTGCTTCAGACCCAGCTTAGCCCAGTCCCTCAACTGTAAATACTGTCCCTATTTCTCTCTACCCTATGACCCTTGACACCCGTCAACATGTTCTGCCATTGACTTCAGACTCAGTGTGCAATTGTCTGGGTATTTGTGTAATTGTTTTGTTTTAAAATATTAATATGTACTTGCTATTATATCATTATATCAAAGTGTTCCCCAGCTATTTCCCATCTGGGTTCTATAAACAGCATTAGGCAGAGTGTGTACTCTGGAGTCGGTCTTACCACTTACTGTCTTTCATGATTTCGAAGACACATTTTTAACATTTCTGAAACGGAAATGTGTTACAATCCACAGCACATTGTAGCTTAATTGGCAGCATTTGTTTGTTTGTTTGTTTTTTAGGGAAACCTGAAGAAATGTTGCCTGTTAGTTGATAGCATTTTAGAGTCAATGAAATGCAATACTGAGTTGCTTAACCTGTGAAGCCCAGTCCCTTTATCTGCAAAATACCTACATCAGAGAGTTGTTTTGAGGATTCAAAGATAATATTTATTCAACACTTATCACAGGGCAACACTTTGATGGAGGCTCAATAAGTGTTAGCCATTGTAATTCTCCAGCTATATAAACTATAAACCCCTCAAGGGCAGGGACATGTTTTTTCCTCTTATAGCAGATGGTCTGATGTGAAGGGTGGAAAAAGGTTCCCTTTCCAAAAATATCTCCTTTGCTAGACTGCCAAACAGTGGAAATTTCAACATTAATCACTCCTTTGAGTTAAGGCATTATCTCCAGAAGACCTCTGTTAAAATGCAAATATGTCACTTGGGAAGGTAACGAATTAATTCATTAGCATTCATGATCCCATTAGTGCAGATTAGTTTATCAGATTAACTAGCTGTCTCAAGGAAACCCTGAGAGCCCTGGTAAGGGGACTGGTAAGATGTGATGACTTAAGGTGAGAGTGGAGTCAGGGGGCCAGGCAGTCTGGAGCTCTGTTCTGCTCCTGCCTTTTGGAGTTTGTCAGTAAGATTGTGACTCAGATAAACTCAGAAAGATCTCAGTGGCATAGACAAACACATGAGTGGGAAGAAATGAGAAACTGGAAGGGCCGATGGACCTTAGAGATCATCTAGTTCACTCTTCCCCTCAAAAATGTTTTAAAAGTTTATCACTTTCCTGATCAAGAGAGAGAGGGAGACAGAGAGGCAGGGATACAACACCCCAAACAGGGTCTTGATACTGCAATCTAACTCCAGCTTTAGTCAGCCCCACATGAGGGGCACATGTGGGCCAGGTGTAGTCTGGGAGGTCTCCAAAAGAGAATCTGGAACCTTTCCATGTGGGTCAGCCTCACACTGCACACCACTGCCTGGCCCCTCCCCTCAATTTTTAACTCTCATCAGCAGGGCATTTGCTGCCTCCTAAGGTAGCCCTTTCTATTGTTGAATCATTCTAATTAGAACATGTTATATATATATATATATATATATATATATGTGTTTTTGTGTGTGTGAGTGTGTGTGTGTGTGTATATACACATATATATGTATGTATACACACATATACATATATATGTATATACATAAGTATATATATTGAGCAGAAAGCAGTCCTTCAATAACTTCTTTCCTTTCTCTTTCTTTTGGCAGTTCCTTTAAAATATTAGGTTATCAGAAAAGTCATGACATATTTTTCTAAGTTTTTCTACGCAAAACTGCATAATGACTTTTTCCAACAACCTAATAGCTGAATATACAATAACTATGTTTCCTTAAGTCTATCTTTTGAGTTCCTTCCTTTATTCACCAAATTTACCCAGTTTGCTCAGTGATTTCTTTTGTAATATTGTTTCATAAGTGAGCTTCTTAATCTGGAGGCCCATGAACCTCCTGAAATAGTATGTACAACATTGGCTATAGTACCTATATGTCTTGCCCCAAGGTTTATAGCTTTGCACAGTGGCCCAGGTGTTAGTAATGGCCCTAGCATTTGACCTTAGAGCATATTAGTCACTTTCATTTGGCAATACCGAGATTTATAAAGCTGCCTCTTAGAAGTCCTTTCCAGAACTAAATACAATACTTCTGGGGTGCTCTGACCAGCACAGAGTTCAGTAGCCACAGTACTTTTCAGAAGCACCCTGATATTTTACAGGTTTCTCTTTGAGAGAGCCAACCAACCCCTCCCAGAGTTAAGTTTCTTTATATTAAAGAGGACCTTGGTGCCCAGCCCAGTCAGCTCCCCAGGTTGAAAGCATCTCAACTATTTTTAGGGAAGCTAGTGGAGGTCAAGGTCCAATGCTGTTGGAAGAACAACACATGAGTGTGTTGCTTCCTTTTGGTAAGAACTGCCATCTTCCAGTAATGAACCAAAATGAGGAACACAAAGGGAAA